>NC_052160.1:116333680-116636275 GCF_902713615.1 Scyliorhinus canicula
CAGCCGGTTATCCAGGATTATTGAGAGTACTTTCACATCCATATTGAGCAGCAAAATGGATCTGTATGATCCGCATTCCATTGGGTCTTTGTCTTAGGCAGCATGGTAGCACAGTGGTTAGCACCCAGGAACCCGGGTTCGATTTCCAGCTTGGGTCACTGTCTATGTGGAGTCTGCACGTTCTCCCCGTGTCTGCGTGGGTTTCCTCCGGGTGCTCCGGTTTCCTCCCATTCGGAATTTTCCCTCCGTGTACACGAACAGGCGCCGGAGTATGGCAACTAGGGGTTTTTCACGGTAACTTCATTACAGTGTTAAAGTAAACCTATTTGTGACACTAATAAAAATTATTATTATTATTTTTTGGGCATCTGCAATATGGTAGCTTTGTTAGCATTGGAGGCAGGGTGCCCCTCGCTAGCGGGTCTGCGAACACCTCCCGTAGGTGCGGGGCCAGTGCCATTGCAAATGTTTTGTAGAAGTCCGCCGGAAGCCCATCGGGTCCCGGCACTTTCCCCGCCTAAATGAAGCTGATGGTTTCCATGACCTCTCCCAGTCCTAGTGGTGCTTGCAGCCCCCTCCACCTATCGTCCCCAATGACTGGCATATCCAGTCTGTCAAGGAACTGTTTCATCCCCAAGTCCCCATCAGGGGCTTGGAAGTTTACAGCTTCCCGGCAGAAGGCCTCGAACGCATCATTGACTGTTTTTGGTTTGGCTACCAATCTGCTTCAGCTAACCATCACCTATGCTATTTCCCTTGTGGCTGCCTGCTGTCTCAGCTGGTGAACCAGCAGGCTCTTCCTTGTCTCCATGTTTGTAGAAGGTCCCCCATGCCTGGCGGAATTGGTGCATTGCCTTCCTGGTGGATAGCAGGCTAAAGTCCATTTGTAGCTTTTTCCTTTCTACCAGAAGCTCTACGATCGGGGAAACCCCGGAATGCAGGGGTGCACCCACAAGATAAGTATGGTTGATCCCACAGAAGTGGGGTGGGAACAAAAGCCCCCCATTAGAATAGTCACCTGGAACGTCAAAGATGACCCTACTCAGCTGAATAGCGAACTGGTTTTCAATGCAACCTGGATTAAAATACATTAAAAAAGAAGCATTGGAGAAGAATTGAACTAATTTAGCAGCAATTACAACAATATATGATGTAGAGTGCATGCTGGTTAAATGTTATTCACTAATATCTAGGAACTCATGGCTTATCTGTGCTTTGTGCCAACACCTGTGCATCCTAGGGTTCTAAAACACATAGCTGCAGAGGTCATTGATGCACAGGTCATAATTTTCCCAAATTTCTTAGATTCTGAAAAAGTCCCAGCAGATTGGAAGTTAGCAAATGTAGTACCGCTATTCAAGAAAGAAAAAGAGAAAACAGAGATCTATAGGCATGTCTGACATTTCTAATTGGGAAAGTGTTGGATTTGATTATTGTATTTTTAAAAAATCTTTTTATTGGCATTTTCAAAATTATATACATTGGCGTTCGTTTTCATTTATTGTACAGTACACAACAGCTTCTTCTTAGGTTCTCTATTTACAGTCTGTCGCTATCTGGCTCAGCGAACAACCCCCACCCTCTCCAGCTCCTCTCTCCCTCCACTCCTTTTTTATTTATAATTGTTTTAAAATACAGTTTTGTCCAAGTTATGGATACAGGTATATGCCTTGCAAAGCAAAACACATAGGCTCTCGGAAATATACCCGGACAGAAGGGGGCCGGGATTCTCTCCTACCCGGCGGGGCGGGAGGTCCCGGCGGGGTGGGGTGGCGTGAACCACTCCGACGTCAGGCCGCCCCAAAGGTGCGGATTTCTCCGCACCTTTCGGGGCTAAGCCCTAACCTTGAGGGGCTAGGCCCGCGCCGGAGTGGTTGGCACCGTGCCGGCTGGCGGGAAAGGCCTTTGGCGCCACGCCAGTCGGGGCTGAAGGGACTTCGCCAGCTGGCGGAAGTCCGCGCATGCGCCGGAGTGTCCGCGGCTGCTGATGTCATCTCCGCGCATGCTCAGGGGAGGAGGTCACTTCCGCGTCCACCATCGTAAATGCTATGACCTACGCGGAAGGAAAAGATGCCCGCAAGGCACAGGCCCGCCTGCCAATCGGTGGGCCCTGGTCGTGGGCCAGGCCACCGTGGTAGCACCCCCCGGCCAGATCGCCCCGCGCCCCCCATCCCCCCCCTCCCCCCAGGACCCCGGAGCCCGCCAGTCCCGCCGGTAAGGTAGGTGGTTTGATTCCCGCTGGCAGGACCGGCATGACAGCAGGGGGACTTCAGCTCATCGCGGGCCGGAGAATCACCGGGTTGGGGGGGGGGGCGCCGATAGGTGCGGTGCGATTCCCGCCCCCGCTGAATCTCTGGTGCCGGAGACTTCGGGAGACAGCGGGGATGGGATTCACGCTGCCCCCCGGCGATTCTCCGACCTGGTGGGGTGTCAGAGAATCCAGCCCAGGGTCTTTCCTACCCTCTCTTCTTTCCTTTTTACTGATCATCCAACTGGGCCATTGCTCGTTTCCCCTTCCCGATTTTCTTCTCTCGCCGTGCTGTGGTTCCTGCCACTGTTGCCTTCCCCTGTTCTTCCTCCCCCCGCATTTTTATTTTCTTATTTGTTCCCCCTCTGGCTTCCCTTTTTTGTTCTCCTCCCTTCCCCCCTTCTTCATTGCTGCCCCCCCATTCTTTCCGGCTGGGTTTTTCTACCTCACCTTGCTCACCCCCTGGGGGGGGGGGGGGGGGGGGCGTGCAGTCCTCCCTGGCTTTCCTCTTTCTGTCTTGTCCTGGCTATTTCTCTCTGGCTACTGGCTATTTATTTATTTATGTGTTAGCCACGAACAGGTCTCGGAACAGTCGGGTGAATGGCTCCCATGTTTTGCGGAAGCCCTCTTCTGACACATGGATGGCGAATTTTATTTTCTCCATTTGGAGAGATTCTGATAGGTCGGACAGCCAGTCTGCAGCTTGTGGTGGTGCTACTGACAGCCAGCCGAGCAGGATTCTACGGCAGGCGACCAGGGAGGCAAAGGCCAGGGCGTCCGCCCTCCTCCCCATGAAGAGATCTGGCTGGTCTGAAACCCCGAAGACCGGCACATTCGGGCATGGCTCCACCCTCATCCCCAGCTGGATTCGATTATTAAGGAAGCCAGAATGCACTTAAAAAAGTATAGATGATTGGAACAAGTCAACATGGCTTTGTGAAAGGGAAATCCTGTTTGACATATTTATTAGAGATTCATGAGGCTGTAATTAGTTGGGTAGATAAAAGGGAAGCAGTAAATGTAGTATACTTGGATTTCCAAAAGGCATTCAGTAAGGTGCCATACAAAAGACAAGATAAGAGCTCATGGAGGTTGGTATATTTGCATCGTTAGATGATTGGTTAATGGACTAAAAGTAGAGACAAACAAGGCTTTTTCAAGTTGCCCCTGGAAAATCGAATACAGATCGCAAGTCTTCAATGTAAAGAAAACCAAAGGAATAAAAAAACAGTTAGTGTAACAATTAAACAGAGGTTCAATTTGTATTAAATTCATTTTATTTAATAACTCATAATTGTCATAACTGTGGCCAGTGGTGTGCTATTAGGATCAGTGCTGGGGCCTCAGCTATCTATAATCTATATTAATGACATAGACAAAGAGACAGAAAGCAAAAGAAACAGAAGGCAATGCTTCAAAGTTTGACAATGATATAAAACAATCTGAGAATGCAAGTTGTGAGAAGGACACAAAGAAACTGCAAGGAGATATAGACAGGTTACGTGAGTGGGCAACGAGGCTGCACATGGAATATAATGTTGGAAAATGTGAGGTTATTTGTTTTGGTTGTAAGAATAGAAAAGCAGAATATTTTTTCAAAGGTGTGGAACTTATATTTGTTGATGTTCAGAGAGACTTCGGTGTACTGGTACAAACACTCAAAAAGTTACCATGCAAGTTTAACAAGCAATTAGGAAAGGAAATAAGGGCAGCATGGTAGCACAAATGGATGGCACTGTGGCTTCACAGCGCCAGGGTCCCAGGTTCGATTCCCCGCTAGGTCACTGTCTGTACAGAGTCGGCACGTTCTCCCCGTGTCTGCGTGGGTTTTCTCCCGCTGCTCCGGTTTCCTCCCACAGTCCAAAGACGTGCAGGTTAGGTGGGTTGGTCATGATAAATTGCCCTTAGTGACCAAAAAAGTTAGGAGGGGTTATTGGGTTACGGGGAAAGGGTGAAACTGAGGGCTCAATTTGGTCGGTGCAGACAGGATGGGCCAAATGGCCTCCTTCTGCACTGTATGTTCTATGAAATTGCATGGTGGCATTTATTCCAAGGAGATTGAAGCACAATAATGAAGAAGTTGTCCTACAGTTGGTGGGGGGTGGGGAGGAGGGTGGTTTGCTGTAACCGCACCTGGAATACTGTGTGCAATTTTGCTCTCAATATAAGGATTCCTATAGTGACTCAAATGCAGCTGGCACTGCAGAATGAAAGCATCATAACTGCTGCCAGGGTACCAGGCATTTACCTGCCATATTCTGTGTCCACTCACACACCAGCTGGATGTAGAGGCAGCGGAATCCCTTTTGGTTGAGATACATCCCAGAGTTGGCATGCAACACCCCCAAAGCGATGTGTATGTGTCTAATGGCCCCCTGCACCACGGGGAAGCCTGCAATCCTCATGAAACTGCATGTTCACTCCAACTGCTGCTCTCTGGCAAGAGAGAATGAAACATAATAGATTAGAGACCCCCCCAGTGACCTTTGCTATGCAACAGTGGGTGGCAAACTGCAACTTGTTGCAAATGTCATCAGCTCCAGTCTGGAAGGACCCTGATGCATAAAGGCTCATGGCCACAGTCACCTTCACAAGCCATTGGCAATGCGGTCCTCTAACTACACTGAAATTGTGACACATTTCAGCGACGAGACCCTTACCATAGGACAGATATCTCACGCACTCTTCCGTGCTGGAATCCATGTGAGTGAAATTGCTACCTGAAGACCTTGGGAGATTTGGCCTCCTGTTGAGAGCCTTTCTCTCACTCCTCCTCATCCCTCTTCTCGCAGCTTGTCCTGCTCTACATCACCTCATGCTGCATTCAGAGGGTAATGTCCAGTACTGCACCCATGTCTGGGAGCAACTGGTCTGCGCAGAAACCTTGTTGCCAGGAACTAAATAGTACTTCAGCACCTACCACAACAGTTCCTGTAGATTTTGGTAACTTCATGTGCTCCTGTGGCACCATCAGTTAGCGTGTGGTTCTTATACAGATTTTGGTAATTTTAAAGGTCTCTAAAAAGGACTCAAACCTGTCTAAAATAGCAGTAGCCAGTAGAAATCAATTAATACCTAATCTGAAAGTGGTTGATGATCTGTTTAAATAGGGTTGGTGTGGGTTGGGTGGTGGGGGGGCTCCTTTGTGCTACTGAACGTGTGTGTTCAGTCATTTAGAGGCGATGCTAGCTGTAGCATTGAGCTCCAAAATGGCAATGCCATTGTCAAATCAATGTGATTTACTTCTGACAAACACTCATGCATACTAATGACCTCACCAACGTGACATCTGATGTCAACAGTACCAGATGTAATTGCTTATGCCACACATGCCACTTTAGGGCTATTGTAGTACCCGAGGAACAGAAGCAATGGATCCACATTTTCCACTCATTGCCTGCAACCCATGAGTGACTTTGTCAATTAGACTTTTAAAAAAGAGAAAGAAATGATTCTGATCTATAGCCTCTTCAGAAAAATTAAATTCAGCCGGTGAGTAAGCACATGTAAAATGTCAGCAGATGCTTTGGATGCCAATATGGCAGGGGGAGAATTCATGAAGTCTTTCATTCTTTATGCTATCCCCTTCAAAACAAATACCAGACCAATGCCACCACCAACGTACCACTATCTCAGCAGTTACACACCCAGCACCTTTAATATTCCCAATATTTCCCAATATTTCAGTCCTTCTCCTCATTATTTCTGCACTGTTGACCCTCAATTCCACATCTAACTAATTGTCCTAGGCCGCAGCACCTATTCGCAACAGGCCCACAGAAACACACTCATACTTCTTCCTAACTGATCCCAAATCTGTGACACGTCTCTCAGATCCTGAAACCTCTTTCTCATTCTTCCCACCTGTGGGGTCCATTTCAAGCTGCACCCATTCCAATGCACTTTCTCAACACAATGACACTTCCATCACTGCAGCAGCATCTTCCCACCTTGTCCACAGTCCCAATACTTCACTGCTGGTAATCTTAGATCTCTGAGTCACCTTTCCATTAGTTACAGAATCCAGTGCTCCTCTGCACCTCTCAGACTCTCACACCCTACAACCTTCAGCCGACTGAACGTCAAAGCCTTCAACCATTCAAATCGCATGATACAAATGGCTTTTATTCAGTTTGTTCTCCGGGTATGATTGATGCTCTTAGGGTCAGACTTATTGCCCATCTTTGGGTGCACAGTAAAAGTAGTCTTTCCTTTGCAATTGGTTTGATTTAAAAATGAACAATCACTTCAAAAGTGATTTACTGTGCGGAGCCACAACACGGCCCTCAATATTCAAAATCACTTACTGTGTGGAGTCTGCACATTCTCCCCGTGTGTGCGTGGTTTCCTCCGGGTGCTCTGGTATCCTCCCACAGTCCAAAGATGTGCAGGTGAGGTGGATTGGCCATGATAAATTGCCCTCAGTGTCCAAAATTGCCCTTAGTGTTGGGTGGGGTTACTGGGTTATGGGGTGGGGGTGTGGGCTTGGGTGGGGTACTCTTTCCAAGAGCTGGTGCAGACTCGATGGGCCGAATGGCCTCCTTCTGCACTGTAAAGTCTATGGAAAAAAAAGATATTAGTGTTATGATCGCAGCTGATGTCACTTGTTTCGACACCCTGGGTAAGTGCATGGTCAGTTCCAGCCCCACAGACCCTGAAGTCCCAACATGAATTAACCAACAGTTTGTGTTTTTTTTCTGTGATCTTTAACCCATGACTGCTCCAATGAGTTACAGGTACTGCTTTTGTTTCATTTAAGGTGTAGGCCAAAAGAACAGGAATTAAAACGGAAACAAGAGTCCAACGAGGATTCACAGGAGGATTCGTTACGCACTACAGGACAAGCCAAATCCCAGAGTGAAACCTGGCTTGACAGATCCTATCTTTTTTTTTAGAAACATGGAGGTAATTTACTGAACAAATTCACATGAGTCTGCTGTTGAACCTTTCATACACAACTTAAAATATTTATTAAAACAAGAAAATGCACCAAACAAAAAGGTCAGAAAGATCTCAATACAAATGTAAGAAGACAATTCAAATTGCCACTATTCCTTTAACCTGATAATACATTTACAGGTACATAAACCAGCGAAGAGTTACCACTAGCTTGACACAAAGCCTCCCTGCTTGTGACTGGCGCAGGTGCAAACATTTATATTCTGGCGAATTCGTAAGCATTCACTTGTTGCTTCTCATGCAACTGATAGTTCTCCATGAGACACCCAAAAATGTACTCTGGTCTCACTGTTTCTTTAACTGCAGAGCAAACAAATGGGTTCCCTAAACTCAATATGGCACCAGTTCTGTTAAACTGATCATTTCTTTGAGTCCTACAACTGATTATTCAGGTAACTACTGTCCTAGTAGTCTGGTAGCTTTACTTCTCAGAGATCTCAAAATCTCCTGTATGTTGTCTCTGACACACCCGCAGAGAGAGTCGTTTTTTTCTGTGAGGGTGACAGATTTTTGTCTATTTCGCTTGCACTTGGAGACTCTCATGGTCTGTCCAGGGCTGTTGTTTTTTTTTAACTTGTTAACTTACCTTCTTTCTTTCTTTCAAAGATGAAGAACTTCTCTGCTTTATTGAAGCCCATCAGGGTCGCAATTGGTACCACAGATAGTCCCCCCAGAGGGTCAGCTCGCATCCTGCACATCAGGAGCTTGTCAGTTTCAACTCCTTGATCTGTCCACGCTTCGGGACATCTTGCTGCAGCTCACTTTGGGCATTTTTAAAAACGTAAAGAACTGTTCTCTTTCTTTTAGAAAAACGTTTTTTTAACTTAAGATCTTTTGTTAACTTTTTAAAAATAAATTTAGAGCACCCAATTCATTTTTCCAATTAAGGGGCAATTTAGCGTGGCCAATCCACCTAGCCTGCACATCTTTGGGTTGTGGGGGCAAAACCCACGCAAACACGGGGACAATGTGCAAACTCCACACGGACAGTGACTCAGAGCTGGGATCGAACCTGGGACCTCAGTGCCATGAGGCTGCAATGCTACCCACTGCGCCACCGTGCTGCCCACTGATCTTTTGTTAACTTAAAGTCACAGCTCCTGTTTCAAAGGGCTATTTTCTCCTTTTTTATATACATTTCTTTCAAAACTTTTGATTGCACCAGCCAATTCAAGTTCCTTCTGAATCTGTCCCTCAGCCTCTCCAATGTCCTGAGCCTCCTGGACAACCTCCTCATCTGCAATGTAAGTGGAGGCACGTTTCTGAATTTCACTCACCCTTTTTGTGGATTCTGACCCAGGGGTCTTGCCCTGGTTCTCCCCGTTGCCCACACATCTTGGAACTGTACATCCTTTCTGATTCTACATTACTCAGGGTCTGGCAATATCTCAAATGCGTCTATTTGCCCAAAGAGAGGCATTCGGGTGAGTGCTTTTCTTTTCGGACTTCGATTAAACCAGAATATTCCCAGGTTTCAGGCCAGAGGCATTGTCATGATAATTTTATCCTCGTCGCCAAATGTAATTATGTACTTTCACAGACTTCCTTTGTGAATACAAAAATTATTTATTAATAAGGAAACAGAAGCCTCATGGCAGCACTTAGCTCCTTACATGTCTGCTGTCTAGGAGGGGACTCCAGCCCCTGGAGTGATTACCCATTCTGAGTCTCACTTGGTGTCCCAGGCCAGGTGAGCCTTACTCTGCTGTGTTGCCCTTAAAGGGACAATCACCACAAATCACCGCAGTAAGATATATTGAAAACTCCCAGAAATAACATCACCCAGCATTTCTAGATCTCTGGGATAACCCTCTGGAAAGTATCAGGAATTTTGGTATTTCTGCAATTTTAACATATGCAATCCAAATTACCATCTGTTAATTATATGGGAAATACACTATTGTTTCTCGAATCCATCACATAAATCTGCAGTTCCTTACATCAGCATCAATCTTTGTTGTACCTTTAACTCTACATTTTACTGGGGATCTGTAATGGATTAAACATTATTAACTTTCCACTTTTGGGACCAGGATTCCAATAAAGCCTAGATTGATAAAACAAAAGTGTTCTTTGTCTGGTGGCTTTCAAGACTCCTCTATGAAGTGGGTAGTCTTAATCTAGTTCCTAGTGGGAATAGCCCTCCAGCACAAAATTGTTTTGAATTTGAGAAATGGTTACTTGGATGAGGTGCCCTGGATGTTTTTTGGAAGAAGAATGAGGAGAAAGAGTTGGCAAAGAAAGGGAGAAAAATATTTGCAGCTGGCAGGTGGAGGAGACATTCAATTTATTCCTCTGCATTTTGTTTTAACTCAGATGAATCATCTGCAGTCATTGCAAACACAGTAACTATGTCGGAAGTTGAGATTCAAGGAGTTGGGGGGAGACGTGTACATTCCTGCAGAATAATATCAAACAAATTATATAAAATAATGATGACCTCGGGTCATAATTTTTTCCATATGGTAGACAGATTTTCAAACCATGTTGAAATTGCATGACCTACCTGGTTTAGACCACCCAGCAGAAATTGGATTATGATGAGTGGACCATGTGTTGGACCTGTGCTGCTCAGGATTCTTCTTCAGTCTCCGAAGAGAGGTCATTTTTCTTTCAATAAAATGTTTCAAAAACATTATAGTGGAACCTTGAGAAGCTGGACTTCATGACTCCACAGTACTTATGATTAGTTCCTCCCTCTTGCCTCCTTCTCCTCCCCGCTGATGCTTATTCAGTTCCCTGTGTTTACCTAAAGGGTCACAGGTGGCTTGGCAAGTGGCTTGACATTCATCTACGTAAAATAGGCCAGCTACCTGTGGAGGCCCAACAGGTGCTGATCTCAAGCCTCCAGAGTTGGGTGCAAACTGATTTTGTGCCCAGGATCTGCCCATAAGCAACTCCGTAGTCCTCTGGTTCAGAAAACTGATCTTGGGCAACCATTATCTAGGATTTACGGGCTTAGCCCTATGGGATAGTTGGTGACAGTTCAAAGTAAATTGCTACCAGTTTTTAATCATAGTTTCACTGAGAAGAACAGAGGAGAGTGATAGGAGTGTGAAAGTTACATATTACACGATTCAGCCGCTTTGGGTGCTTGTGACTAGTTGTCATGGATTTTCTTTTGTGTGACAGGTACAGGTACCTAAGAATTTTTTTGTTTAAATTGTACTGCTAAGGTTCATTGTAAAGAAGTACTTAACTGTTCAGAAGTTGCCTTGAAGCAGGTAGACTGAAAATATTACAAGTGCAACTCTTTGTATAGCTGACAAACATCTCTGATTCCTTGTCACTGCTGGGAGATGCGTTCACAGAGCCAAAACTGAAACTTATTTGTTCGACTGAGGCTAACGTGTCTACAGAGGAAACTACATAGAGTGATGGCTTTTCACAGACATTGAGCATCCCTCTGTATGCCAGCTGTATTCCTGAAGCTTAATTCCCACCCAGCTCCTTAAAGTTCCCAGTAGAGATCTATGTCTTATACTTCTTCCTAATCTTGCCTGAAATATGAATTATAATCAAGCTTTCATGACAGTCATATAGAACCAAACAATTGATTTTAAATCATTGGTTGTTTATTCCTCTTTCCTAGAATTTTATACAGGTCGCCATCTTGGTTGCTTTGATGAACCAGCACATCTGCTACTTATCTATCGTAATTAAAAAATAAAACTGTATTTATGTATGCCCTTGCAAATAAATCCAAATACGGAACTGGCTACTACTCAATTAATTAATTTCCTGGTAAGTCTCTCATTTCAGATAAGCCGAGGGATAAGACTTCACTTTGACTTACCGACCTCCCACTTTTAAATGAGGTCAAACGGGCTAACTCTTCCGTTCCATTTTCTGCAATTTCTGTTCAAGCTCAATCCTAATTAGAACCACTTCTGTGTAACTAGTGATATGAATGACACAGTATCCCTGAGTTATACAATACATCGAGGAAACCATTTTTTTACCTACAGATTTGTCTTCCTTTGCCTAAGAATCAATTTTAACTATTTGATGCTATGGAGGTTCTGGACCATTATAACCTTTTGAAGTCAGTTATGTGGAAAATACAGCATTAGAGATTGTAGCAGTATTCAATCTTTATAGCCAGCTCTGACTCGGCATAGTCGCATAGTATTTATTTCGAAAATATTCTATTTGGAAATACAGTACACTTGCCAAATCCTTTGAGTTGGGTGGCTTAGTGTGTCAGCTGTGGCATATTAGACAGAACTCTTGCCTCCGAGTTACAAGGGTTGTGGGTTCAAAGCCCTACTCCAGAGACTTTTGGATGAAAGGTTAAACCGAGGCCAAGTCTGCGCTCTCTCAGATGGATATAAAACATCCAATGGTACAATTTGACTATGAGCAAGGGTGTTATTTCTTGAACCTGGCCAAAATTTATCCCCCAGTCAACTTAACAAAACAGATTACCTGGTCATTATCATATGGGTTTTTTGTGCGAGTTTACTGTGTGAAAATTGCAACACTGACTTAAAAAGTAATTAATTGTCTGCAAAAGCACGTTGGGATTTCCTGTTGTCATGAAAGTTGCGATGTGAATGTGTGTCTTTCATTCTTCACCTCATGCACTGTGTTGATATAACAAATTCTTGTGACAAAGGGTGATAAGATGTGCCACAATGCCACATTTGTAAAGTTCCTACTGTTGACCATAATGTCATATGTAGGTGGGGCAACTGCATCCATACTGTTAACATTGGAAGCACATTGCAACACATTAAGACATGAAATTAGTTATTTTAGTCTTTGCCTTGTTTGGATCTGATCATTTTTGTTTCTACTCAGTAGCAGGCCAATATATGGCTCAGTGGCACTGAAGGTCAGGGATTGGCCTAAGATGTGTGTCTGAATGTGTGTGTGTGGGGGGGGGGGGGGGGGGGGGGGGGGTATGTAGGGTTGGGGGTACGGATGGTTGGGGGTGGTGAGTGGTGAAGCTGTGAGGTAGCTTGGTTGCTTCTTATAACAGAATGTAGGAAAATCAGAAGGATTTTGATATCAGTTCGATTGCTTTTGTGCACTTTCCAGTGTTAATTTTAAGAGCAGCATTGACACTGGCCTCTAAGCAGGTTTCCTGCCTGTCAATTGGAGAATGGTGCAGGGGCCTAGAGCAAGGGTGGAATATTTTCTATTAAAGTGACTGTACGCCTCTTATAAGTACATGCTAAACTGTGGAAACTTATTAGATTCTTAACAGAAGGTCACTGTGTTATTAGAGGTCATTTTGTCTAAAGTGTCTCATTCTGCAGTCTTAACATTTCACATAGTAGTCCAATAATTATTTATTTACCTCTGTCTAGCCAAGGCAAATAGCAATCTCTGAACAGCATCAAATAAATAACTAGTTGTACTTGGGCATACTTTATATTTACTCTAAGTAAGCACTTTCCAATAACAGCATTAAAGTTGTGAAAAATTGTTTATATACTCTATAAGACTTTACTGTGTCAATTATTCTTATGGTCACAGATGCTTACTATTAAAATGACTTACCTTTTTAACTGCATGATTTATTTATTGTAGGATTTAGAATGCTACTTCACAACTGGTTTTGATTCACAGCATAATGCTTGAATGCATGTTTATAATGGTGGGAAATATTTTCACTTGCCCCAGCACATTTTGCTGTGGCTTAGCCTCTTATGTTTTCTGTGCGTGTACAGCTGAGAACAGACAGCACTCATCAGAATTCAAGCTGGCAGACTCAAGTATCAAGCAGCCCTAGAATATGAACACTGTGACTCTGTACCTCCATTCAGGAAGTGCGCACTTTGTCCTTGTCCTACCGGCTCCATAAATGCGTAGGCTCGTCCAGTTCAGTGTAATTTTTCACAAAGCTGGAGAGCTTTCTTGAAATTTAGCAAGGAAACCGTCAACTTTCTTTCCCCCTGGCTGCGCCCCCCCCACCCCCCCGCCCAGTTTTCCTCACTCCCTCCGAAATTCTATCACTACCCTTCTACATCAAAACATTTCATGAGTAGCAGCAGTTCCCTGCTCAGGAATCTCATCCAAACAACCCTTCTGATGCTACCATCAATTCACTCTGAGACATGAGTTGGAGTAAACTGTGGCTTTAATCGGCTTACAACTGAGCCTGCTTGTGACTGCATGATACTGAGGGCGGTCTCGCAGGACCGCAGCACTTATATTCCCTAAAGGGGGCGGACCCCTTTACATGCTCCTCATCTCCCCCTGTGGGCAGAGCCGCACAGTGGCTCACAGATGGGGCCCACAGGGACAACAGTAAGGTACAGTGTGAATTACCAGTTACACATTCGCCACACCTTCTCCACATGTCACCTTTGACAACAAGTTATTTGACCAGTGAGACATGACAGAGAAGCTTTTGACACCTAATGCACTTTGCAGCAGGAATCTCTGGACAGAAATGAGGAGTATTAACTATGCATTCCATTTTTCCTTCCTTGCCTTGTTTCTTGAGACTCTGGATTCCAGTAGTTCACTCATTAACTCTTATGCTGTGTGGCCTGACTTTGATTTGCTTTAAAACCAACGTCACTCCAGAGCCACCATGACCCTAACACTCCCCTGCTGAATGAGAGGACATGGCAGAGAACCTGAATTGGACATTTCCTTGAGCTGCTAAACGCCCAACCATATCATTTCCACCGTGATATTGGGAGACCTACTGTGGTCAACCCCGTTTGTACTTGTAGAATAATCCACAAATTTCAAATGTTCTTCTTTAGGGCTTCGCTATGATGAGTCTTCGAAAGGAAAGTGAACTGGGTCATTGTGGAGGGAGAGGAATCCTCTGCTTGGCTCCTTGCCAGTATTAAAAGATGTTTGGGACCTTGTCAACTCAACTCCTGTTTGGGCAGTCAGTGGTGGGAAGGCTAGTCAGCATGGAAACCTCCTGGGCACGTGGATTCTGCATTCCCACTGGCATATACATGAAGGAGTGGCTATCCAGTTCTGTCTGAGGTACAGAGAATTAAATGTAGCTCAAGGCGGAATGCAACAGCAGACCATACTGCTCAACATTTTTCACTGGTTCCACTGCTATCCCACCCTATCGTGCAGAGCTGGCTGCTAACTAGATCCCCCCTCCCGCAGAATCTGAGTATTTAGCTCTGGAATGATTTTAGTTTTAAAGCGGATCAAAGTCAGGTCACACAGCATAAGAGTTGATGAGTGAACCACTGGGACCCAGAGTATTAAGAAACAAGATTATTAGCAAAGTGATTGACAGATGGTAATGCGGAGGACAGTGATATTGCCACATACATCCAATCACTAGTACAACAACAACAGCAAAGAACCTAAATTGAGAAATGGTATGGGAAGCCTAAATTGAGAGATTAACTCTAAAATGGGGATGGAGGAAATTTAAAGATGCAAAACTAATGGTGATGGTCCATTATAGGAGAGGGCTATGGAATTTGAGCAGGAATATGTCCCATAGGCCTATTGTATTCATGGAGGTATTGATTAAACAATACAGCTTGACTTGCTTTCAAAAAAGAGCGAGTCTTCCAGAATTGAGTGACTCTGCTTCAGTGGGTCTGTACCTTTCTACAATCGTCACACAGATCAAGGAATCACACCAAAATTGTGAGGTTTCAGTTGAGAAAGAATTACCCTTATGTTTTCAGTTTGGAAAGATTCTCATTGATAAATGAAATCAAGACAGCTTCAGTTCAAAACACTTAACTTTTATTGAATGTAATTTTATTTATTAGAGTTCTCCAACTTTTATTAAATTAATAAGTGCTACTGAAGCATTTTACAAGTTGCAAACTAGCAGTGGATTATAATGGTTAGAAGTATGAGAAGAAAGGTTTGAAAGCGTGCCACATTAGTAGTGATTCATCACTGCCTCAACATCATATTTTCTTTCTTCGTTGGGCAACAGGCTCAAGGTGACATTTTCTGGCATAACAACAGTAGGAGTACATATCTCTGACGCCTTAATCATTTAAAGCACAAGTGACCCACAACACCTTTCCATTCTGAAGGCTTCCTTACAAGTATGTAACTGCTTGAAGAAACCACCCCCCACCCACCGACAAAAGCATAATTGTAAATAAAGACATGACAATCCCCTCCAGAGTGCACAGGTGGGCAGAAGGTTTGCGCCAGCATCCAAATTCAGTGTACTGACAATATGCCAGGATGCAATTGTAGCCCCTTAAGTTGCTGCTTTTTGCCAAGATTACATGATGTACCCTGTTCAAGACCGTGACCTTCTCCTTCATGTCCCAAATGGCTGGAACACTAAATATTTTGGGGTTTTGTCAAAAATATAAAAAAAACCTGCAAAACACAGATTTTGTACATCTTGCCTGGCACAGATGCAATCCCAGCACAAAATGGAGAAAGATAACAATTCTACACTACCCCAACCCTCCCAGAAAGGAAAAAAAGAGACCTTTTCAAGGTTTAAACATGGCATTTCATTGATATATAAATACTGTTTTCAGTGGCCCTGGATTCCAAAACTCCCATGTTATAAATTGGGACGGAAAATGTGTCGCCGGTTATAAGGAGTATTGGGCCTGAACCTTTTTGCTTTTGTCTTGTTACTTTTTTAATAAATTTAGACTACCCAATTATTTTTTTCCAATTAAGGGGCAATTAGCGTGGCCAATCCACCTATCCTGCATATCTTTGGGTTGAGGGGTGGTAAACAAATATGGGGAGAATGTGCAAACTCCACACGGACAATGACCCGGTGTCGGGATCGAACCCGGGTCCTCGGTGCCGTGCGGCAGCAGTGCTAACCACTGCACCACCGTGCCGCCCTTTGTTTTGTAATTTTAACAGGTTAAAGAAAAAGCTCAAAATGGGTTAAGTAAAAGCCGGCGTAAGTTCCTTATTTTTCACACAGACTCTCCGTAAAGATTTTACCGATGCAGTTAGGAAATGGACACATCTTGCTGATGTCAGGCATGGGCAGGAACCCTCACAGGCTGCATTTACCATCTGCTATGGCTTATCTTCCCAGTGAGTTTTGAGAACACGCGAAGAATCAGCTGGATTATAAGAAAAGATGGGACACAATACTCACTGGCAGCTGGAGGACCTAAAGAAGATCTTGCTGCTTCAAATGATTTGAGAGAGTGATTCGTGTAATGTTAGGTAGCCAAAGGAGTATGGAGAAATATTCTTCCTGCAGATATATTCTTGGTGACTGAAATTAATGGGAAGTGGAAAAAGGGCTCTGGGTCTCTTTCTGATGATCAAACACACTTTCATCTTTGTACCAAATGTCAGGAACACTACTCTCACATCCGACTCAGAAGGCTGAGGGTTTAAGGCCAGTCCAGAGAGTAACACATAATCTAGATTGATACTTCTGTGCAGTGCTTCTGGAATGCCATTTTGCTGGAAGTGTTGTCTTTCAGATGAGATGCTAAACTGACAGATAGAGGAAAAAGAAGAACAAGTAATAATCCTGGTCAACAGGGCAGCACGGTGGCCTAGTGGTTAGCACAACCGCCTCACGGCGCTAAGGTCCCAGGTTCGATACCGGCTCTGGGTCACTGTCCGTGTGGAGTTTGCACATTCTCCCCGTGTCTGCGTGGGTTTCGCCCCCAGGACCCAAAAATGTGCAAAGTAGGTGGATTGGCCATGCTAAATTGCCCCTTAATTGGAAAAAAATAATTGGCTAATCTAAGTTTATTAAAAAAAATAATAATAATAATCCTGGTCAACAATACTCCCTCATTCTACAGAGATAAAACAGGTTCAATGCGCCATTCACTTCAGTTGTTATTTGCAGGACCATGCTATGTGCAAATCGGCAGTGATTACATTTCAAAAAACAATTAATGGGATTTCAAGTGTTTTTCATATTGGTTGAGAAGTGTAGTAGTTAGCCCCTTTAAGGGGTGTGCATCGGAAGGGTCTTGTGACCAGATTGTTCAATGTGGAATGAGTACGGGGATCTCAGTGCAAAACGTGGGCTTGGGAATTATGGCATTGGGTGCAAGCCGCTGCGACCGACTCGGGATGCAACCGGTAAATGTCACGCGATTCACCCAGCTCGTCATGTCTCGCAAGATCTAACGCGACCTCATGAGATGACGCAATCTGGATACCGCCCAACCCAGATTTGCATATTCAAGTGAGCAGTCAGGCTCACTTGAGCATGCTCCTGCCCGTTTTACCCAAGGTATGAGATCTAACCCTCAAGCCTCCGAGACCCCGAGCGAACGCTGTTTAGCACTGGTCTCCACCAACGTTCACCAGGTTGAATGGCACTTGGGGAGGCACTCAGGTGATCGGATGCCCCCAGCTGGTACCCTGGCACTGCTTAAGCCACCTGAGTTACTTGGCACTGCCAGCATGTCACCCTGGCAGGGGCACTGCAAGGGTGTCAGGGTGGCAGTGCCAACATGCTTGGGTGACATTTTGCCCATGCTGGGGATTGGGCCTGGGTATGCCCTGCCCTCATGACATGGGGTAAGGGGAGCTTGATGACCTACTTACATGTGCATTGGGGGGGGGGGGGGGGATCCAAGATAGCGCCTGCATCACTTCCTGCACTGGCGAGTGGAGCTCTTTAGTTCAGAAAATGGGCCTCGGCGGGGTGTTCCTTGCTGAGGCCCCGAAATCAAGCAGACTTCCGTTTAATAGCGGGGTCATTCTTGGCGCTGCCAGTGCTGGGAAACACCTGGCAAAACGCACTCAACCCGGGACTCTGTTTCAAGGATAAGAGTGCTGTGTATATAGTTTATGTTGTTAATAAACCTGTCTTTGTTAGTTAGCTAACTGGTGGTCGCCGATTATTGCATTTACTATAGTACGGTCCGATGGAACTGCAAGTTATTTCCTACATCTTCTTCAACTTGCCACTCCTCATTGGCGACTGCCGATAGAAGTATGCATGTTTGGACAATAGATGATGATAGGGTCAGGCTTGGCTGAGACATTCCTGCCATATTCTGCTGACATTCACTGACTAGTCTCACATAATAATTGCTGCTTGGGACAGGGCTGCTGGTCTTCATGTCATCACTTCAGCCAGGAGAGAAAGTGTGACAAAGTTATCTTCCTATTACTTTTGAACAGGTTAATACAGCAGCTGCTAGAAACCCCTGTATATGACTTACATTTTATTGGTGTCCTTGTGATAGGACTGATAGACAAACAGCTATATGAGGTGCTGTAGAAATAGTGCTTAAGATGAACTTGGTGTGTTCACGTCTTCCTTTGCTCACCTCTGCATTCAATAGTTGATCTAACAAATTGAAAGTGTGATCATGAAAGCTGAACTTTGTATCGAATACCATGTTACTTCACTTCTTAGTGGTTTAATAGTTTTTAATTTTCCAGCAGTTGTTTTTACAATGCCTTAGCTATTAATGAAAGCAAGATGTCCAGCTGCCTTGGATCTTCTGGAAATGTTGCACCTGCAATGTTTGCAGATCTGTGAAGAGCAGTGGATGTGAAAAATGCATTCTTTAAAATGTGAGGCACATTCCTCTACCTGAAGGAAACGCTTAGTTCAGAGAAAAATCATAACATAGCATATCTGTTAAACTTTAGCTTATAGTATTTAGCGGGGCAGCATGGTGGCGCAGTGGTTAGCACTGCTGCCTCACGGCACCGAGGTCCCAGGTTCGATCCCGTCCCTGGGTCACTGTCCGTGTGGAGTTTGCACATTCTCCCCATGTTTGCGTGGGTCTCACCCCACAACCCAAAGATGTGCAGGGTAGGTGGATTGGCCACGCTGAATTGCCCCTTAATTGGAAAAAATGAATTGGGTACTTTAAATTTTTTTTTAAAAGCTTATTGTATTTAGCTTCATCTATCCCTTTAAATTCTTCTTTTGTAAGTTGTCTGTGTCCTAATTCTGTTCTGAGTGGAACAATCCCATATTTATTTATTGAATCCCATGTATCAATTCTGTGACAACCAAAGTGCCAAATTTTCCAATATTCCAATTTGCCACTATATTTTGTCCTGCTGTGATAACCCTCCTTGGAAAAGGTAAGACCCAAACTTGCAAATGTGATCAAATATGCCTCACGCTGTTACTCCAGCAAGAGATTAGGGGAACACTGAGAAAAATGGCCGCGTTGGGCAATGTGCTAGCCATACCATAGGGCACCACGGTAGCACAAGTGGATAACACTGTATCTTCACAGCGCAGGGTCCCAGGTTCGATTCCACGCTGGGTCACTGTCTGTGCGGAGTCTGCATGTTCTCCCCGTATCTACGTGGGTTTCTTCCGGGTGCTCCGGTTACCTCCCCCAGTCCAAAGACGTGCAGGTCAGGTGGATTGGCTATGATAAATTGCCCTTAGTGACCAAAAAGGTTAGGAGGGGTTAATGGGTTACGGGGATAAGGTGGAAGTGAGGGCTTAAGTGGGTCGATGCAGACTCGATGGGCCGAATGGTCTCCTTCTGCATTGTATATTGTATGTTGTATACCTGGAAGTTTCCTAGATGTCTTCGAAGGGGTTAGGGGCCTCATCCACCTTGTACAAGGTACAAAATGGCCATAGGTTGGAGTTCCCACTCCTCGGCCTGAACAGGGGATATAGAGACTGGTACAAAGGGTGAATAGAGGCATACTGGTCTCTTCACAGATAGCTGTATGTCTTACAGCTTTGTTCCAGACCAGCTGAACAACCTGGACTCCTGAACAGAAGAAAATGTCTTTTGTTTGCTCATTTTCCAGATTGACTTTCTTGCCCAGGAAGGGGATGACCAGAGTTGAGGGCAGGGATTTGAGGAAAACATCAATGGATGGACAAATGCCAAAGTTATGAGGAAGGGGCAGCTGGGTACCAGAAAGGCACACTAGTGAAGCTCCCTCCTGACCTTGCAAAAATCAATGGGTGTAGTAGCCAGTATAGCAGCCCAGGGAATCCTGAAGCCATAATGTTTAATCCCATCTCATTTGAAACATGAAATATGACTAACTCGAAGGTATTCTTGGTTGCACAGTCCTCTTTGATTGCAAGGGTTTGGGTGGGTGGGGGGGGGGGGGGGGTCTTTTTGTAATGCCACAATTATGTTATATACTTTGCAGAGTGGAACCGTATGCTTGTGGTCAATAAGGGGAGGGCAGGGTCTGGAAGAAGCTGTATGAATATAAAAGTTAAAGCTTTGTCAACAAGGAAAATTTTACACTCAACAGCTGAAGTCAGCCACTCAGCCAAGAAATGGAACTGGTGCATTAGATGGAAATGATGTGGAGATGCCGGCGTTGGACTGGGGTGAGCACAGTAAGAAGTCTCACAACACCAGGTTAAAGTCCAACATGTTTGTTTCAAACACTAGCTTTCGGAGCACTGCTCCTTCCTCAGGTCACCTGAGGAAGGAGCAGTGCTCTGAAAGCTAGTGTTTGAAACAAACATGTTGGACTTTAACCTGGTGTTGTAAGACTTATTAGATGGAAAGTGATGGTTGTGGGGATCATCTGCTCCAATTGCATTCTAAATAAAGAATGATCTAGTGGCAATGCAATAGAATTCTCACTTTCTTTTTTTGCTCATCGGTTCATATCTAGTGATGTCAGGGATACTCAATATAATTATACACTGCAGGATACTGTATAAAAGCAGGAAGTGAAGAACTACTTTCCAATACCTAAAAGTGCTAATTAGAGAAGACCCATTCTTTTTATAATCTTTTTAAAGTATACTCAGTGATTGAGCCTGTTTCAATAAATAGAATACATCTCCTGCAAATAAATAGAATACTGTTCCATAAATGAAATTTAATTGGGTTTGAAGTCTTTCTCATACCTGTTTATACTGCAACAAGTCTGGTTCGGTCTGCATTTCAGGTTAAATTTGCCAGTGTAACTCATAAATTATTATATGAAGATCACTTTTGTGGATCTGGGTTTCATATTGGTATGATACTGGCAGTCGTACAATGTAAACACAAATTTGATATAAATGTACAAGTAAGCCTGATCTTAATATCTCTACACAAGGAACACTATAAATTTACCATGGCTATGCTATAAAATGTAGATGAAAATGAATTCAAAATTGAATATACTCAGGGCTGGATTCTCCAAAAATGGGGTTATGTCACCACATCAGGGTAAAATCGCTGACGTTTCACTCTGGACTTTCCTTAAGAAAGTCCTGAGCGATTCTCCTACCCGCAGGGGGCTGGCAGAGCCCCGGAGTGCTTCTCGCAGCTCTGGCTGCAGATACGGGGCCCCGCACTTCCGCTTGGGAGTCCGTGAATGCGCACGGCGGCGGCCTGTGGCGGCCACGCCGTGCGATATGGCGGACTCGCACTGCGGACCGTCATCAAAAATGTAGCCCCCCCCCCCCAAGATCGCACATGCCCGTGGGTCCGTGCCGCCCGATCGCTCCCCTGGCCGTCCATGAGGCCCCCACCGGTAATAGATCCCCCTGTCACCCACCAGGGGGCAGTGGACTGAGTCCGCAGCTTCGAAACCCGAGGTTTCTGATGGTCGATATGTGGTTAGAACCACGCCATCGGGAACTTGGCCAGTTTTGCGCAGAGAATAGCCTGGCCTCTGTCAACCGGAGAATCGCTTCAGCGGCGCCGGTCCTGATTTCCAGGTAAACAGCCATTCTCCATCCCTGCGCCAAATGTGATTTCAGCACGGAGGCTCGGACAATCCAGCCCTCAGTCTCTGATTTACACACAATCATTCAACACCAATCTACAAGGGAAGTCACTGATACTGATTTTTTTGCCTTTTTAAAAATGATCTGGAGTGTTACGAAGATGCAGTTTGTATTTGAGATTGTGCATTTGTAATATGCTGAGGAATTACATGAATGACCTTCTGCTTTGTATTGCACTGAACTGCACATGTGTCTTAAAATTTAAAGTACATGTTCCTAAAGTACAATCCAAAATGCTGCTCCTGCCCCCATATTTATCCACCTTCGTGATCACCATTCGAGCTGACCCTTGATCCGTGCCCCCTTTCTCTCCTAAACTCCCATTTCCTTCCCCTCAGGTCCAATGCTCTGATCTTCTTACCACATTCCTCATAACGCCAGGTCTTCCAGTCCAACGTTGGCACATCCTCCGCTGGCCCCTGTGAACTACAGTCCCCCTGACCCTTAATAATAATTATAATCTTTATTAGTGTCACAAGTATGCTTACATTAACACTGTAATGAAGTAATTGTGAAAAGCCCCTAGGCGCCACACTCCGGCGCCTGCTTGGATACACTAACGGAGAATTCAGAATGTCCAATTCACCTAACAAGCATGTCTTTCGGGAGTTGTGGGAGGAAACCGGGACACCTGGAGGAAACCCACGCAGAGACGGAGAGACTGTGCAGAATCCGCACAGTGACCGAAGCGGGAATCGAACCCGGGTCCCTGGTGCTGTGAAGCAACAGTGCTAACCACTGTGCTACTGGACCCAATCTCAACCCCTCGCCCATGTTGTCTTGCTCCCTCATCCCTGACTTGATCCTTGGACTCAGTTATCTAAGGATCAGTGCAGTGTTATCAGTGATTCTATTATTTTCCATTCTTTGCCGGAAAGCTGTTGTGTGGCAGAGCTGTATTGGAATGAGGTCTGAGCTCCAATATCAAGAAGCCATCGCTCTCACCATTCTGCAGCAGGGTATTTACCCTTCGACCGCCCCTTCGCTTTTCCCTCTTGCGCATAGATGGATTCTCAGCCATTTATTAAACCTCGAATAATAGGTCATATGGTGCAAGGTCATCTCTTAAATGGAATCAGTTAGAAATTGGTGCTGCTATTTTATATGGATCAATACTTATTACTAAAATGAGGCTGAATTATGAAACATGGATGTTGAACCTTCTGATTAATTTTTAAAATATTTTATAAAATGTATTAATTGGGATATGCACATAAAGCCAGGGGTGGCTTCTAGCTCAGAACTGACAAGAGATACATAACCTTTGAGGATGCCCAACAGTAACCCGAGCTATTGAAGTCAGAGATACAGTGTAAGGTCACTCCTGATAAATTTAGTGCTCTGATCATCAGACCAGATTATATGCTGGTCTCTTGTGAGCACATGTGATTTTCCTATTCTACTCACAGCTGACTCTTCTTACCTCATTGTGAGTATCTTTGGTGAACACTTCATTGCTATGACTGAACAGCTGACCGTGTAGAAAATCAGCAGTGCTAAAAATACTTAGCTGTGAGCTCCTTTTATCAAGCGACTGCATTAGGTGTGGGATTAACAGTCAATGAGACAGTTTGCTTTTTAAATAATCCAGACCAAAACATTTGATACTCCCACACAAAGCTGAATTGGTCCTAACCTACAGAACAAAAAAAGTAGAGTGATTCTTACAAGAGTATGATGTGAATTAATTATAAAGTTATACACATCCAAACTCACAATTTAATTGCATAATTTTGTAATTAATTCCAGGAACCCCTATATCACACCCATGTAAGTGAACAAAATCACTTAAATCCGCTGATGGCTGATTGAACCGGCTCCCAGGATGTACTGGGTTCGCAAAAGAGACCCCAGCCAGGCACTGATTAGTACTGGTCCCCACAAATAGGGACCAGGACTGCCGGCACTTGGGGGGTTCTTCTAGGAAATTGAAGGCCCCCACGTGGCTGGTATCTGGTGCCACCTTGGCAGCTTGGCAGTGCCACCCAGCTTCCATCTTGGCAATGCCAGGGTGCCAAGGTGGCACTGTCACGGTGCCAGGATGGCAGCACCAAGGTGCCCAGGTGACATTTTGCCCACACCAGAGATTGGGCCGGGGGTGCCCTTATGAGGTGGTGTGCAGGGGGGCTTGAGGACCCCCCAACGGGTGAGTTGGAGCATTGGATGAAACCGGAGTTGCATCTGGGGGTCGAGAGATTGGGCCGCAATTTGCGACCTCTTCCTGCCCTGTGGAGCTCTGCTCATCGGAGCTTCTTAGTGCAGGAAATGCTGAGTGCAGCCTCGGTGTGGCGTTCCCTGTCGAGGACCTAAAAAACCCAGAGTGCCGTGAGACAGTGGGGTCACTTCCGGCGCTACAAATTTGAGTGAGAATCTTGTCCGCTGCCCCAGAACGATAAGGAGGCAGCCAAAAATGTAATAAAACCAAAAGCAGCCCTCAGATCCTTACCTCTCATGCCCCTTCACACCTTCACAGTCCCCATACCCCATTGTCATATCCCCCAAAAAGACCATAGATAAACCTTCATTGATCTCCCTGTGGGACACGTGGAGTATGAGAATCCCAGGTAGGGGACGGAGGCCAACCACTGAGGTCCATTATGAGCAAAGGTGAAATGCAGGCCCAGATCAGGGCCTGGGGAGGTGTCCCAGATACGATTGCACTGGGAGTGAGATGCTGCATTATGCAGACCATTGTAAATACTTGTAAACAAATCTATCTTATGTTTACCATTAGCTGGTGCAGTGGGTAGCACTGCTGCCTCACAACGCTGAGGACCCGGGTTTGATCCCGGCCCCAGGTCACTGTCCATGTGGAGCTTGCACATTCTCCCCATTTCTGTGTGGATCTCTCCCCCCCCCCTCCTCCCCAACAACTCAAAGATATGTAGGGCAGGTGGATTGGTCACGCTAAATTGGAAAAAAATAATTGGGCATTCTAAATTTTTTTTCTAAATTTTTACCATTAGCCTCCTCTGCTTCATTATACTCATCCATTTCAACTCATGCCACTTCATCTTCATGCCTCCCATGCACCTCCGTGGTCCCTCATACCCTCATGACAACCTATGTTGCATAATCTCCATGTTCCTTTATTGACCCTATGCCAACACAGTGTCAACTCCTGCTAATCGATGACTCACCACCAACAGCACCACCCTTTTCCCTTAAACCCTCCATACCAACTGACCTGACATCCAGCATGGACAGATGACAGGAGCCATGTGAGAGGAAATAAAATGAAATTCAAAGTATATATTACAGATTTCACTGTTTAAAAACACTGTAATTCATAAAAACTTAGCCAGTGCATTTGAATTCCTTCAAATATTTAATCCATAATGAAAACAAACATTTCCTTCAAGTACTTAATCCCTTCTATTCATAGCCCCACATCAAAGACAGCTAATCCCTTTACAAGCACTGAGGTGTCAATCAAATTGTGAACCAATAGCATCCCCCTATTGAGATAATGGTAAATTGTCGAAGCAGTCAAACAGCACTAATCCTATAATAATCGCCCTAAGCCTTATTGCAAAAAACAACTAATGATATTGCAAGCCGAGTCACAGCAGGTAAGTTTTCTTTCCAAACCAAAGGGCGTGGAAATTTAAATGACTTGACAGTTACACTGAATTTATCCATGCTTTACGCACATTCATGTCCACTCTTAATAATCTCAGATCTCTCCCAAAGATGTTCCTTACCTCCTCAAAAGGGTATCTTCCCTCTCCAAATCACTCCATCAGCTTTAGATCTTTATCTCAAATGTTTAAAGCCCATTAGTTGTATTTGGAGCATTCAAGTAACAAAACTTTTACCTGTTCGAAGGCAGCTGCACTTGTACATGTGGGCACACAAACTACAACCTGCCCAACATCACACTCACTTGACCTCACTTTGCAGAGGAACGTCAAGTTCCAGACAAGCAGTAGCTGAAATAGTTGAGCTCACAGCTCCCGAGCAAAAGGTCAAGAATGCTACCTTATTTATTTTTACTTGCTCCCTTGAAGGCATTTTTACAACTCCACGTTGCCTTTGTGACTTCGCTCTCCCTCCTTAAATTCTAATTTTTTCAGCTATCTCTCTCCAAACTGTGTGAACAGTTCTGCAGTTTGCACAAGTGTGCTTAATTCCAGTGTGCAGATTTCACAGTTACCAGGGAAACACGTTCACGGGCCTTTGATCACCAAACATTTGTGAGCTTGTAAACTCGTGTGCACCAGCAAACACTCTACAAATTCACCTTCCTGCTATTTAAGTTAGTGGATCATTTGTGGAAGATCAGGATCCCAGCAACTGGCAGCACAGTGCAGAGGGTATTCAGAATGTTCATTTGGAGTCGTAGAATTGCAATTTACAAAATGTCTCACACATAAAGGGCGCAATCTACCGGCTGTTCATACAGGAGGGATATTCCGGTCCCACAACGGAGCATGGGTTTCCCGGTGACCAGTGGTGCAGTCACCGGGAAATCCCGCTGACAACCGCGGGGTCGCTAAATCCCTCTGGCGAGCCTCCTCCACCACCGGAAAATATGTGGCGGGTTGGTCAGTAAATCCCATCCAACATTGATACACATGGTGGCACATTGTAGCGAATTGTATTGCGGAAACATTTTTTCAACTCATCCTTCTCACTGTTTGAAAGGCATTGATTCTTTCAAAAGTGCTGACAGCCAATTAGTATCTCGTCTAAGTGGATATTTTTTTCCTTCCAATTTTCTCCTATTTTGTCCTGAAAGTATTGACTCCTTGCTGGAGCATGGTTCTAAGATGCCTGATACCCTTCAGTATCTCACCCTGAAGCAATCATTATTTTGTTTGGGAGCTTTGACAGTAGACGTTGCTTGGTAATTGGCAACAAAGCTGAAACAACCTTGACTGCACCTAATATTCCCACATATAGGTTCCAAAAGGGGTTTATAGATAGTGACCTAATGTTGGAGTGCTGACTAGTTTTCTCCTGATGTGGAAATGCCGGCGTTGGACTGGGGTGAGCACAGTAAGAAGTCTTACAACACCAGGTTAAAGTCCAACAGGTTTGTTTCAAACACTAGCTTTCGGAGCACTGCTCCTTCCTCAGGTGAATTTATATCTGAGGAAGGAGCAGTGCTCCGAAAGCTAGTGTTTGAAACAAACCTGTTGGACTTTAACCTAGCTTTCTCCTCTCTAACTCATGGGGTGCTAAAGCTAATTTCAGGATTCCCACCACATGGTCTATCTATGCCAATGACTAATTGGATACATTCACTGAACCACCAGAGGAGACTTTACGTGGCATTTCTTAATTTGAAATCTGGAAAGGTCCAGAGTTCAGCATGGCATTGGCCGGGTTGATGGTAGGGATTTCTCCACGGCTCCACCGTGAGTGTGACTTCTAGTCAAAAACAGTCGTAATAATTTGCAGGCCGGTGGGCGAGAGAGGGAATTGGGGTGGGAGAATGTTGCCAATGGGAGGCCTGTGGGAATGGTTCCCCCTCAGTCAGGTATGCACATTGGGTGTGGTCAGCAACATCATGCCCAGATGGGGGAGGGGAGGAAGCACAAGGCAGGGAAGAATGAAGGTTTTATCAACTGGCCTGACAGAACAAAAATAAATAATTCAATGTAATTACCTTCTCAGCACTGCTTCTCAATCGTCTTCTGCCTAGTGAGGCCAAAACTGGGCCCCAACATGTGGCATAGCATTTAAATGGCATTCAGACTGGAATAAAATTAATAGTCCCTGGCAATTGCACCTCCATAAGCTCCTTGCCTCCTTGCATTGACAGCCTTGAACGCTGTCCAATATGTACCTGGAAAATGGAATGGGTAGTGAGTATGGCACCAAGGAAATGAGGAGCTTGTTGCTGCAATGTAACCCCCTTCCAGCCATCCCATCCACAGCCACCTATACCAGAGATGGATAAAATCAGACTTAAATGTCAACAACTTAACCAATTGTCAAGGATGAGCCCCAATCTTACCTTTACCTGAGGTCTGCACATGTAATGGTCATTAGATATGAATCAACAGTGGAAATAACCTGATTGATTTTTGTCCTTTGGGTGTTAAAGGCTATTGTAGTTCTTGCTGCTACTTCAGCAGAGATTGGTTATGCCAGCAACAATGATGTTAAAAAACAGTAGCAATGATCTTCATGGCTTATTTCTACACTCAATGGTGTATTTGCCCACTGAGTCAATGTAACAGTTGAATTTCAAAGGATTTACCCTGATATTTACTGATTCATAAACATGTAAATGCTGGTTGGGAGTTCTGTTTTCATTCCCTTTGATTCCCAAGTCTATTGACGATATTCTTTTTTAAAATTCAGAGTACCAATTATCTTCTTTCCAAATAAGGGGCAAATTAGTGTGGCCAATCTTTTGGGTTGTGGGGGTGAGACCTACACAGACATGTGGAGAATGTGGAAACTCCATAGGGACAGTATACGGATCTGGGATCAAACCCGGGTCTATTGAAGATACTCAAGAATTCTCAGTGTATATCACCCTCTGCACTGAATTGCAAAGTGATCCTTTCATATGTATGAGCGTGGACAGTGACAGACAGAAGCTTACATTTTCATGAAGCAGTTATTACTCATGGTTGGCCTCCCACAATCAACCTGTCATAAACGTGAAACCATCCAAATCTTTGCTGTCATGTCCTAACTTGTACCAAGTCCCGTTCACCCACCACCACTGTGCTCATGAACCTATACAGGCTCCTGGTCAAGCAATGTATTGATTTCAAATCCTTCCACGGACTTGCCCTTCCCCATTTCTGTAATCTTCCCCAGCTACAACTTTTCAAGTTATCTCCGAACCTCCAATTCTATCCTCTCAAGCAGCCCTGGTTTTATTCATTCCAACATTGCTGGTCATACATCCAGCTGTCAAGGTTCGAAGCTCAGGAATTTCCCTCATAAACCTCTCTGACTCTCTTTCCTCCTTTAGGACACTTCTTAAAACCTAAGTCTTTGAGCAAGCTTTTGGCCATCTGCCTCAATAACTCCTTATGTGTCTCGGTGTCAAGTTTTGTTCTATAACAGTCCTGTGAAGTAGCTTGGGATGTTTTACTACACTAAAGGCTGTAAATAAACACAAGTTATTGTTGTAATTACGGCTAAACACTGATCCTGTGCTCACTGATGTCTTCGTACTGTCACTGGATAATGATCAGGAGGCAGAGCCATGGCTAATTCTTCCCTTCCCTTGCCCAAGGGCATTAGGACTAATCGCAGTGTAAGTAGGGAACTAACCGAAGATTGGTTAACTGTGGACAGAGCAATGATTCACTCTGGGACCTTCCTCATTTCTATGGATCGTCGCTGTAACATGTGCAACATTTTCTCACCAGCTAATTGTGAGATTGAGTCAGCGAGGCCTTATTGTAAAATATCTCTGATGAGATAAACAAATCTGTCCTGTCTCAGGAGAGAAAATCAGTCAGTTGAACTCTCGACGTTGGCAGGGGTTCTGAAACGGCGATGTTTCACACCAAGCCAAAGCCGATAGGTTCCATACAATATCTTTAACTTAAACTTGAGTTTTCTTTCCTTGAGCATAGGTACTACACCTGCCATTAAAGATATGATTCGAATCCCCTGCAGGTCCATCCTTTAGGTCGACTTAACCTTGTCAAGAGTCCACATCAGTGCATATGATGATCTGTGCATTTTCCTGCAGCAGCTCCATGCTTTGCTGCAATTAATAAAGTTACTCCTTGGCAAATTGCACAACAAACTGCAAAATAAAATCAATTTAGATTGCCTGCCTCCTCAGAATGTCAAAATAAGGATCTGATTTTAAGAGAATGAATATGCAAGGAGTTGGGTGAGGGGAGGGGGAGAAGACAGGGGGAAGCATTTAGGTCCAAATGCTCTGTTGGTGAATGAAAATTAGTCCTTTCATTAACAGCAGACACTCAAGTGATTTTCCTTTCTGTTATGTAACTGTTGGGTTTATATCTTGCAGATTCATTACACATGAGGGAATCACAAGACTGCATTCTTGAAGTTGAGAAAAAAAATCAATGTTGCAGATAGCTGTGAAACTGACTGCATTGCCATAATTAACTGTTGCAGAGTTAGTGGAATGAACCAAATTGTTACTCATACATATGTCAGTGAGAATTCCTGGCAAGTGAGTGTGAGACAGCAACCACATTTCATAGCACAAATGTTATCAAAAGGATTTTCAGCACTGTGGTTCAGCTATTAGAGTTAGATCATACAGAGGATGACCTCTTGGTTCATCAGGAATTAAAGTTAAGTATTCATCATTAAAACAGGTATGATGGTCTACATAGCTGTGAAATAAATCGGCCGAGCTAGGGAAGTTGTGTTTCCTATTCACTAATCCTTCCACGTTCCAGAGGCTGTCTTTAATTTACGGATGTCAGTGCTGTTTGGACAGTATTGGCCTTGAACCGGGATTGGTAGTGTCATATCCCCCACGGGGAACCCTTCGTTGATCTCTGTTGGACTCTCCAGAGTACGAACTCCCAGGTTGGGGGCGAACCCCAACCACCTGGGGCTCGTTATGAGATAAGATCTCCCAGCTAGAACGGCACAGGGAGTGAGATGCTGCATTATGCAGGTCATTGTAAATACTTGTAAGTAAATCTACCTCATGATTACCGTCAGCATTGTCTGCGTCATTATATGTAGATTTACAGATATATTAACAATGAAACTTTGGCTGCCACAATATTAAAATGGCTGCAAGTTGTCGGCTCCTTTCCTACACGAAGCACGATAACACAGTGGGTAGCACTGTTGCTTCTCAGCTCCAGGGTCCCAGGTTCAACATGCGGCTTGGATCACTGTCTGTGTGGGGTCTGCACGTTCTCCCCATGTCTGCGTGTGTTTCTTCTGGGTGCTCCGGTTTACTCCCACAAGTTCCAAAAGACGTGCTGTTAGGTAATTTGGACATTCTGAATTCTCCCTCTGTGTACCCGAACAGGTGCCGGAATGTGGAGACTAGGGGCTTTTCACAGTAACTTCATTGCAGTGTTAACGTAAGCCTACTTGTGACAATAATGATGATTATTATTATTCAAATTGTCATCCCATGGTGTAGTTCAAACCAAAACTGGCCCCAAAATGTTTTGCGAGATGCATTTAAGTGACTGTGGGAGGAAACCGGAGCACCCTGAGGAAACCCACGCAGCCTGGGGAGAACATGCAAACTCCACACAGACAGTCACCCAAGGTTGGAATTGAACCTGGGTCCCTGGTGCTGTGAGGTAGCAGTGCTAACCAATGTGGCGCCCATAGAAGGTTGCCTGAAATGTTAGCTTCTAAAACACAGTGGTGCGCATGTTGAAGCATTTTTCTATTAACTGGATGGCCACAGTTTTCGTATGTGAGGTCATTTGATGTTATGTTAGGCCTGATCAGTTTTCAATTGCGAAGGACCACAGAATGAGGCTACTGCAGCAAAGTCACATGTTCCTCTGGGCAGGACAGGTGGCTGCTAGGGTTTAGTTTCCTCCTGTCCAGATCATTTTGTGTCCCCAATGATGAAATCACATTAATAATCTACGCAGAAAGAGAACTCTGACTAATCAGCAGACCTGGGAACTTTTATTTTTGGCTAACTCTGAGATTCCGTCCAGCCGATTTGTTTTTCTATTGTTGAGTTCTTCTAACACTGCTCTTCTGCAACTGAGCACAAGATTCAGAGGAAAGTGGGTGACAAAGACCTGAATGTCTCCAGTGTTCATCTACTTTGACCTGAAACCTCAAGGAAGATAGGAAAAATAAAACCTCTGCAAATCCAGATTACATCCTGGGATATGCTTTCATCTTCTGTCTCTGCAACTCGGTAAAAAAATCATGCTGGTCGCAACAGGTTGAACAAAGGGGCACAATAAAAAAAGCAAGGAATCTAAAATATTAATCTAAAAATAACAGTTCCTCTCCAAAAATGTTGAACTTACCTCAAAGAATTACATTTAAAAAATACTATTTTCAAAACAGATTAAAAATCTCCTGAATCACTTAACTCTGAGCTTTATTGACGAACCAAACTTGGCTTATTTATCTTGACTATGTTTAATTAGGCCGATATGTGACCTGACTTCTTGCATTGAACAGTCACTTGTAAATCATTGCTCAATTACTCTAGGTTTATTAATGTGGGATGCCATGTACCGTAACTGTACCACGGTCACCGTGACCCGGTTTGTGTTTCACCCATACATGGACAAACTGCAGAGCAGCCAAAGAGTTGCCCTTTGATCCCCTTTAACACACAGATCCAAACGCAGGGCCTTGAACACTGTAGCCAGTTATATCCTATTATGTCATATATAATGCAATTGGAGGCTTATGAGTGGCAGAGCCAGAAGACAACATTCTGTGGTGTACAATTTCAACTTCACAGAGACAGAATGGTTCGCTGCCACAGGGACTAATTTTACAGTTGGGATGTCCCACTTTGGCCACATATTCGTTGTGAAAGTTTAACATTTTGGAATCACCGTACCAGATTGTCACTAGATCTTCCGGTTATGTTTCTCATAGCTTTCCTTTCTTTATCACCCGGGAAACTGAGGGTGCTTGGACTCTGGGCTTCCTCATCATTTTAGGACATTGACAGTCATGTTCGGCCCACCTGAGATGCACTTCTACCAGGCATGGCTGGTCATGACAGTTTTTTTTACATCCGAGAAATTGGTAGAATTTTATCTTCCTTTCTGATTTTCACTCCTATTTGCTAAGGTGCAGTCTCTTGATGAGGTTTGGTTTTATCAGTTCATCAGCTTTCCTGGCTAAGTGTGATCATTCTCTTTATGTAAGCTGATACGTTGAATGTCAGCGGTCTTACCAAGTAATGGAAGACAACGCTGCTAAACCCGATTCGCTCCTCAGTTGGAGCCCCTCTCCCTGTCTTCATTACTGCTTCCGATCTCTTTGCTGTGTGTTCGGCCCCCTCTTACCATGCATTTTACTCCATCCTACCTTTCCCCACCCCTCCCTTAGCATTCAGACCTTTCTTTTCTCATTCTGGCCTCTTCCCATGCCACGCATTCTCTCTTCACACTTGGTTCTCCCATTCATTCATAGGATTACACAGAAGCAGGCCATTCAACCCAACCAGTTCATGGTTGTGCACCATTAGAGTTACATTTCTGCTTTCCTCATCTAAGTCCAACATTGCAATGTTGTAGTCCCTTCTCCTTCATATGCAAGTCCAGCTTCCTCTCAAATGAATCTGCACTGCTTCAAACCCCCTCCCCCCCCACCCGCCCCTCCCTCCCCCCTCCTGCCCCTCTCCTCCCCCCTCCTGCCCCTCCTCCCCTCCCTCGCCCCCCTCGCCCCCACCTGCCCCCTCCCTCCCCCCGAAACCTGGGATCTCGGCGCCGTGAGGCAGCAGGGCTAACCCACTGCGCCACTGTGCTGCCCTGTTACTGTCTTATATTGATGACCTCCGGTTATGTTCTTGCTCACAAGAGGAAACATTCTCTCCATATCCATCTTATTAAAACCTTTCCAAATTTTAAAGACCTCTGATAAGTCACCTCAGATCCCCCTTTTTTCAGAGGAAAGAGGCCCCGCCTGTCAACCCTTTCCTGCCAAAAGTGAGATAATAGGGCCGGAATTCTCCGGTCGTTACGATTCAATTTTCCCGCCGGCAGCGGACCCCCGCCAGCGGGTGTTCGGGCGGTGTGGGATGGTTACGACGGGAAATCCTGCTGATAATTGCCGGGAGGATAGAATCCCGCCACCAGTGAGCGGCACGCCACCGAGAAATACGTGGCTGGTGGACCGGAAAATCCCACCCTAATTCGAGGCCCCATCCTTTTGTCTAGGAAATCCCAGGGCATTTATTTTGGAGAAGAGCAGGTGAGCTATCCCCAGTGTCCTGGCCAGTATTTATCCCTCAATCAACATCTGAAAAATCAGATTATCAGGGTCATTATCACATTGTTGTTTGTGGGCCTTTGCTGTGTGAAATTGGCTGTCACATTTCCTACATTGCGACAGTGACGATGCTTTAAAAGTACTTAATTTGCTGCAATATGTTTTAGAATGTCCTGTGGTCTGAACGTAAATAAAGGTTGTTATTCCCCTCTTTTGTTTGTTCTTTCTGTCAAAGACACTGTCAGTGGCTTTATCAGTATTCCAGTGTGAGTATACTCTTTCAGAAAACATGTCTGTTAGCACTGAATTAAAACACATCAAAACAAAATTACCTGTCAAACTTAACTGCAGGACACAATACTAGACATGGGAGAGGAACATATTTCAGCTTACAGGTCCTAGACACAATAAGTATTCTGAAGAGTAGCAGATTCAGATATTGGTATAGAAAGATGAAGTTTCCCAACTTTGGTCTCTTGACAGTTTAACACAAATATATTCAAATAATAAAATTCAATGACAACAGCGACTTGCTTTCACCTATAATGCAGAAAAACATCCAATGGCTATGCTTCAAATTTGCAACTACTGCATTTGAAGGCCAGTGTTTAATCATTGGAGTTATATACCTACGATGCATTTTCAGGTCTCTTCTGCACTATTCGCTCAAGATGTGGTCCTGAGAGAGGCCAGCATGTGGAAAGTAGCAGGGTTACAGGTAATTTCTGAAACTAGCTCAATTATTTAGTGCTCAGTGAACGTTAAGGGCTGACAACCCAATGTCTGCCATATAAGTGGATGGTTGGTGACTGCATGTAGAGTTTGATCTGTAAAGGCCTTCTTGAGAGCCTTGCTTCAAAAACGATCAATATTTGCACACCACCCCAGAGACTTAAGCTAGAGGCTGAGAGTGTTGCACTGCTGGAAGTGCCGTGTTTTTTTGCTTAAGATGCTAAACTAAGTTGGTTTCCTCAGATCCCATGGCACTATTCAAAGAAGAGTGGGGAGGTTTCCTTGTCTCTTGAACAAAATATGTTTTTAAAAATTTTTCAGAATGTTGGCATCGCTGGCCCAGCCTGGCCACCATTTATTGCCCATCCCTAATTGCCCTTGAGAATGTGGTGGTGTGCTGCCTTCTTTGAATTGCTGCAGACCCTGTAGTGTAGGTACACCCGCAGTGCTGTATCCCTTAATCAACCCCTAAAGCAGATTAAAATATCATTAATTTAATTGCTGTTTGTGGGAGCTTGCTGACGAACTGAAAGAAACTGTCAGCCTTCCAAAATGTGCTTCAATCACCTTGCCATGTTCTAATGCAGTGTCAATGTGGAGCCTTGTTTATAAAAAAACTTGATAGCCCAAAAGATCAATTATACCTTTAACAGCATCTGATTAGGTTAGATCATGGTATGAAATGCTGGTTTAATTGCCAGTTAATTAACTAATCAACACTTGAGTCCTACAATTTCGTCTTGTATTTAATCCTCAGTTTGTCAAGTGTGCATCAAGCTCTTTAAATACCGTTCCTTTATTTTGAGCCTAAACTAAGCATGGTTGTGGAGATTTTTGAGAGCAAGTAATTGTTTTTGCAATGTAGACAGCATCCTTCCTCCTATTTCTCAGGCAACAAATCAACTGTTGCAAATAGAATAAATGATAACATTCTGTTGAGTAGCAGTGGCACTGAAACTTGGCTGAAATGCGATTTTAGCCTTGTGTCGTAGAACTGTCTAAATTAGAAAGTATGGCACAAATTGCAGCGTTTTGCAAATAGCAAAATCTATTTGATATTTTCAAAAGAAACTCTGGAGATACTTCATATTTTTCTTCACATAACTGTAAGATAAAGGAAATATGTGGAAAGTTAGAATGTAAACTCAATGGCAGCAGGAAGACAAGGGCGGTATTTTAAGTGTTTCCCTGAGGCTCCATCCTGGAAGCAAAGATAGGTAAGAGGCTCGAAGGACATGGCAATGAAATCCAGATGAAACTATATTAAAGCTGTACTAATTAGGCTAATTGTTGGGGTTGATTCCTGTGTTTACGATCACATCATGTGGCTGCTTTGTTTCAACGAGATAAGCCAAAACATACAATTGAAGAAAAAATACCACATTAATGTGGTTGTCCATTAAATGTGTTAACTGAACCGCACAACAAAAGATGACTTTTATTCCTACATGACATTTGAATAATCTGAAGGATAGTTTCAGACAATCATACCCACAGTTAAGTAAAGATTATAATCTTGGAATTTGCTTTCAGGAATTCAACAGGATGTCAGTGTACTACACAGGTAAATGTTTGGAATTTTTGAACTCTCTCGAGGCCAGAGAGGGTCACTGACCCAATGACCATAAAAGAAATTCTGCTCGGCCACCTCAAAGCAGCAGTGTGTGGGAAAAACTCCTACTTTGTTGGAAGGTCAGGAGGTCACCAGAAAGGCATCCTATTTGTCATTCAAAATCTCTTTAAGGATTATCCTTTCTTCATGACCAGGTTTGCAAATATCCCATTTGTAAATATGAGAAGGAAGTGAATGGTTAGCCTGACTGTGATGTCCTTTGAACTACATGGCAGTCCTTATCAAAATACCTAGTTAAATGTGTGTGGAAAAATCTCATGGCCTTGTTAATGAAGTCCTAGTGGAGAGCTGTCAGCTATAAACAAAGGGATTTATATGGGATGGTTCTATATTTGTTTTGCACGCTAACCCCTCAACAGTTATATTGCTTTGGTGCCTGCAAAAGCTATACCAAAATAGTTTTTATATTCTTCAATTGCTTGTCTGTAGTGTAACCTCGCAAAATATGCTGTTGTGTCTCTTACTTTTCAGTGACTGGGATCAGACTGAACTATAATTATATTCAGTTTAGAATTGATTGATTTGAATAGAGCGAAAGGTTAAAATTCTGTCACTGTTTTGAAAAGGGTATTAAAATTATATGAAAGTTTGTCTAGGCTGAATATTGTAGAGCAGCATCAAGGAATCAGAACAGTGCAGACGGCTCCTCGAGTGCTCCTGATTTCCCTCCCTCATAAATCATAAACAAAATGGCTGCCTTAAGGATATCTCACCAATTAGAGTTTGCACTGGTCAGCTGGATTTCAATTTTGTGAATGAATTGGCTTTATGATTAAATTCAACATGGTTCGCACTGCTGCCTCACAGTGTTTGGGACCTGGGTTGAATTCCGGCCTTGGGTGACTGCGTGGAGTGTGGGTGACTGTGTGGAGCGTGTTTGCGTGGGTTTCCTCCGGGTGCTCTGGTTTTTTTCCCACAATCCAGAAATGGGTGGATTGGCCATTCTAAATTGTCGTTTGGTGTCCAGGGATGTTGGGTTAGGTGGGATTATGGGAATAGGGCGGGAGAGTGGGCCTAGGTAAATGCTCTTTCAGAGGGTCAGTGCAGACCCGATGGCCTCCTTCTGTGTTCTGGGGATTCGATGATTCAGCATGTGCAATTTTTACTTTGTAACCTGTGATTTCCATATTATGTTAAAGGAAGTTGAGGCCTGCCGGGAAGATGAAGAGGCCCAAACAGGTTTTTCTTTTTTGCTTTCCTTTCTGTAACTTTCAGTTTTCCAGGGTATGAACCTCTTTCCATTTTAAAAAGTAATTGTGTGCATCTGCATGAGGGGAGGAGAGTTATGGAAATTATTATATGTGGTAGTGTGCTATCTACTTGGATTTGTAATCTTTGTGTTGCTGAAGGGTAGACCTAAGAACAATTAAGTCCCACAGTGAGGGAGAGAAAATTTAAAAACAAAATCACCCCGGACAATTATCACATACTCTCGGTGTGCTGGGAGGGGGCTGGGAGTAATTCTCCAGCTGGTCCATTTGGTCGTGGAAGGTTCATAAAGTGAGCCAAACATGATGGGCTGAATGTCCTCCTGCTGTGATGCATCAGTCTATGCGCCTGTGAAATGCAGAAACTGCAGGAAGGTAAATTTGGAGAGAAAAAAAAAAATCAACCCATTCAAGGTAAAATGCTGTAAATAGAGTAAACCAGAATTCAAATGGAATGTAATCAATTTATCACAACTCACTCACGATAATAAAAAAAACCACATGGTAACATTCAACATCCTTTACATTCTTCTATCTCACTCCCTCCTCCACCTCCTTATTCTTCCTTCACATGCCCACTAGCCACTCCCCCCCCCCCCCCCCCCCCCCCCCCCCCCCACGCACCTACCTACCACAGTTCAACACAAATTCACTGTCTGATGGTATCAACAGATCTTAGTAGAGTTCTTATTGCAGTTGTTTTGCTACTTGCCCAGAATATGCATATTTAGACTGGTAGACCTCCGTAAAACATGTCAGGCCATTATCCCTCTTGAAGCTAAATATCCTGCATAAATCTGAGATGGATTGCGGTCAGATGTGACTTTCAACAAGTCAGAATTAGGTGCTAAACTGTGACTGGACACTGATCTTAAAGGAAACGCATCTCTAGTTATTGGTTCACAAGGTAGAAATTCCTCCGTAAACTTTGACTTATTCAATGGGACTGAAAATAAAGTGCACCAATTTAAAAAAAAGTTTTGAACAGCTTTTAAAGATGCAGTTGGCATTGTTTAAAAATATAATTAAAATATATTAACGTGGCGTGGCCCACCACCATCATCAATACTCACAGACTGAACAATGTTTGAATGCAGGAATTTCTGATTTGTAAACCAGGAATTCCTGAAGACAATGCCCCTTTAATGCCCTTGACTGGTCAGTTTTTCAAAAAAAAAGTACAAAGCTGTTTGGGGGATGTTGGTCACTGGGCTCAAAAGATGGATTAGATCTGCTTGGGGCGGAAGGGATTAAAGGACAGGAACAAAATAGTTTCTTAAGCCACTTTTACACGACAAGGTTGCATTCAGTGAGGATCAGGATGAGCATTTTAAAATGTTCTTTACTCCTGCTCAGTTCGTGCCCTCAGCAGTATTGAATTACCAGTCCCAGCACACGGCCTGTTATTTTTTCTTCAGCCGATGATGACAGGAGATCCTGTTTGGCTACTTACACTAGACTAATGCAAATATTTTCATTTTCCACTGATTCCGAATCTGGTACAGTAACTTAGATTTCCCTCTTGACTAAGCTAAGGCAATATCATTTATATTGGGCGATTTCTGTAAACGTAAACTCAACCTTCCTCTTTAAATTATATTGGAGAGTCAGACATGCTAATCTTTTGCAAATCTTGAAGATTTAAGGATGTTCTCTGGGAAAGTTTTAATTTCAAATTGATATGTTTCCAGGTAGGTAGATATAATACGCTGAATTACATTATATTTGATAATACTCTTGTTATTTTAAGATTCCTTCCTGGGATGTGGGTGTTGTTGGCAAGGCCAGCATTTATTGCCCATTGCTAATTGTCCTTGAACTGAGTGACTTGCCATTTTCGAGGGCAGTTAAGGGTCAACCACATTGCCTCACGGCACCGAGGACCCGGGTTTGATCCCTGGGTCACTGTCCGTGTTAAGTTTGCACATTCTCCCCGTATCTGTGTGGGTCTCACCCCCACAACCCAATGATTTGCAGGATAGGTGGATTGGCCATGCTAAATTGCCCCTTAATTGGGAAAAAAAGGAGTCAACCACATTGCTGTGGATCTGGATTGACACATGTAGGCCACATGGGCGGCATATTTCCTTCCCTAAAGGGCATGAGTGAACCAGATGGACTTTTAACGACAATCTACAATGGTTTCATGGTCGAATTCCAGATTTTTGAAATTCAATTCCGCCACTGTGGGAATCGAACCTGAGTCCTCAGAACATTTTCCTGGGTTTCTGGATTGCTAGTCCAGTGGTAATACCACCACACCACTGCCTTCCCAAAGTGAAATATCTTGGGAGGTTTTAAAATATTAAAGGTGCTACATAATTGCAAGTTGTTGTTGGATATGGAAGTGATATAAGCTTGGTGGCCAAGTTGCTGTGTTTCTGTGAGCCCGAGATGTTTCATACATCCTCCACCAAACAACTCAGGACAGAAATCAGCCTGCAAAAAGTTCACAACAATGCCTTAATTGCCAACAAGTACTTAATCTATAATGGTGGAACTATTTGTAATTCATTCGCTCAGGTCTGTGAACATTAAAATAGATAATGCAAAAGAACAGAAGATGATGGATTGAGATTGGAAAGTATTTTTCTGAGGTTGACACCGTGGTTTATACAGAGTTCTGGAGTGCCTGGGACTGTTCATTTGTTATGGTGCTGAGGCACAGGTATCTGGAAGTCCTGCCAGATTCAGAGTAAAACAATCTGTTCCGTTGCTCTGCAAAGCCACACATTGCTGGATGCCAGAGTCGAAGAAACACTGACATGAAGCAAATAACATATTTTAGATAAACAAACTGAATGACAGTTCATCCACGACCTAAAGTTGTCTCGCTGTAAGAAAGTAAAAATAACTCCCAGATTTCCATTATTCGCTGGAAGCTGATCTATTATCAACAATGGAATAACACATTCCTGGAACAGACAGTGATTCCAAACATTAGATAAAACAGGAACAGGAAAAGCAGTTTTTGTACAATGGCGATGAGAATGCCTCAGCAAGGGCAGCACAGTGGCGCACTGGGTTAGCACTGCAGCCTCATGGCGCCGAGGTCCCAGGTCCGATCCCGGCTCCGGGTCACTTCATGTGGAGCTTGCACATTCTCCCCGTGTTTGCGTGGGTTTCGCCCCGACAACCCAAAGATGTGCAGGGTAGGTGGATTGGCCACGCTAAATTGATCGTTAATTGGAAAAATGAATTAGGTACTCTAAATTTAAAAAAAAAGAATGCCTCAGCTGATACAAGTCATAATCAGTATATGTCCAAGATGATAATGGGTTTTAGATCATTGGCAGGTTTAAGATAAACATTAGCATTCAACCATGGCAGATGAGAGTGGGTCATTTATAGTGTAGCCACCTGGGTTGGCCACTTCCCGACTTTAAAATGGAGATTCGCTAAGAATGCAGGGAAAAATGGACAGGTACAGGGAAGCAAGCAGAATGCCAAGCTTCCTGTATACTGTATTAGAACTTGCAGAAAACCAGACAGCACTGAAACTGACGACCATCTGCATATTGATGAGCGATCCCCGGGAACAATAGCAACAGTGAAGATAATCGAGGCAAAGCCAGACTCCTCGGCGCCAGCCGGAGCCAAAACAAAAGAAGCCAATGGACACTTAGGAACCGCCCAGCGATCAGGGAACAGCCCCAGTATTGGGGAAATCAAACCAGTCGATTGGAACATGGTCCAATCAATTGGAACCAGGTACGGGGTCCGCCCAAAAGGGCGCAAAGCCCCTGGGGACTCTAATGTAGAGTCCCCAAGTTCAATTCGGTCTCTTGGCAAGTCTTCTTAGCAGCCCTCAAAGAACTCGACCGTGACTCTCAACTCGGAGAGACTTGCCTAGCAGCTACACCAACAAGTAAGTGTCCAGTCAACGCACGCTACGAGAGAGGCGCTCCTAACCCTTAGTCCATACCAGCTGGAAGCCTGCAGTCTCAGGATCAAACAAGAGGCCATTGTTCCCTGACCCAGTGGGTTCCTTTTCCAAAGCTAAGTATTGGCCTTTAGTGGTAGAAATAGCCTAGTTCTGTAGTATATTATGCATGAGTAGTGATTGACTGTGTATATAATAAATGTGTTTTGATTTGAACCTTACTAACTGGTGTATTGAGTTATTGACCAGCACTTGAACTTGAACGTCGTGTGGTATCATAAAGATACCTGGCGACTCTAGAGCAAGGTTATAAAACAGAGGATTTAAGTGTAAAGCACACTTAGCAAAACGAGCAACAATAGGATGGCCATGGGGCTGGGAAAACATGAGGAAATATAGTGCACCTTCCACAGGCCAACCTTCCCACACACCTCAAGCCTTTATAATCAGACAACCTGTGAGGACACAGGGTATGACACCTTAAAAAATACAGATAGGCATTTTGTTTACATCCATCTCTGCAAGAACACAAGAACAAGAGCACATGAATTAGGAGCTAGGGTAGGCCATTCGACCCCTCAGGCCTGCTGCACCATTCCATAAGATCACCACTAATCTGATTGCAGCCTTAACTCCGCTTTTTGTTGCACCCTCTCCCCTAATTCTTGACTCCCATGAAGATCAAAAACCTAATTTGGCCTTGAATATATTAAATATTCCAGCCTTAATTACTCTCTGGGAAAGAAGATTCCACTCTCTGAAACAAAAACATTCTCATCTCAGTCTTTAATGGGAGACCCCTATTTTTTAAACTATGTCCCATAGTTCTAGATACCCAACAAGGAGAGATGTTCTTTCAGCATCCACTCTGAGGTCCCCTCAGGATCTTTTATGGCTCGGTAAGATCACCTGGGCGGCATGGTAGCACAGTGGTTAACACTGATGCCTCATAGCTCCAAGGACCCAGGTTCAAATCCGGCATTGGGTTACTGTCTGTCTGTGTGGAGTTTGCACTTTCTCCTCGTGTCTGCGTGGGTTTCCTCTGGGTGCTCTGGTTTCCTTCCACAGTCCAAAGGATTTGCAGGTTAGGTGGACTGGCCACGCTAAATTGCCCCGGAGTTTCCCAAGATGTGCAGGTTAGGTGGGTTCACGGGGATAGAGCGGGGAGTGGGCCTAGGCAGGGTGCTCTTTGGGAGGGTTGGTGCAGATTCGATGGGCTGAATGGCCTCCAACTGCCCTGCAGAGATTCTATGACCTCTCATTCTTCTGAATTCCAATGGGTAAAGGCCCAACCTGCTCAACCTTTCCTTTATAAGAACCCCCTCATCCAAGGAATCAGTTGCGTGAATGTACTATGAACTGCAAGCCTTCAGCGCTGCCTGGCTCCAGCCAGAGATGACTCTGAACCTGACATTCAGCAACCTCCACTCTCCTGAACAAAATAATCTATGATCCTTACGGCATGTAGTAGTAAGTATAGTGAAATGGATATCACAGCATGTACGTTGTACAAAACTGTATTCTGAGAAATTGTGTGAACTTATCTTTTTTACGAAAGAACTTTAAGCTGTTAAAATAAGAGCTTAAAAGAAAAAGATGAACATTGGCAAGAATCTGTATGATGCTCTTAAACCTGTCCCTTCTACTTCTGTGAAGACTAACAGAGAGATTTTATATTTGAGCACCCCTAATGTATAGCTGAACTATAATCGCTGAATTTCACATCCTCAGCTAATACTTTTCCATCTGTTAAAATTCCTTGCAGGAAAATCATGAGCTGCAAGGTGCACCCCCCCCCCCCCCCCCCCCACCCACCACAACCATCCCCCCTTTAAATGCTCCAAAGCCGACTTATTTTTTCCCTTGTAATTCCGACATTGTTTAAATCATATGAATATTTAGTGAACTCTGAAAGGATTGCGCGCCATTAGCTTTGAAACATAATTGCTTCACCTAACTTCTCAAAAGGAAAGAACCGGATTGAAATTTTGCGTAGATCTTCACAATAATCCAGTGATAATGAACCATATAGACATAGAACATAGAACATTAGAACATAGAACATTACAGCGCAGTACAGGCCCTTCGGCCCATGATGTTGCGCCGTCCTGTGAAACCCTTCTAAAGTCCCTCTACACTATTATAGAACATGGAAGATCCCAGGGCTATACTGATAGGTGATTTCACTGGAAATCATACAGCTGGCCGAAATATTATGAATGAGGTAAGGGGAAATCGGCAAGTGTACATATTTCCCATTGCCTTGTTAAATGACGCTTACTGTTAATAGTAACAGATAGAGAATGGATGGAGAATTGCATTATGTGAAGTAATAGAGTTGCGCACACTCCTAGTGTTGTAGAGACTTGAATAACTTAAGTAAAACAATAAAGAAAACTTTTTTAAAATACCCAAGTGGGCAAATAAAGTAAAATCCTCTGACTTGTGGAAACCTGAAATAAAATAAAATACTGGAAGCATTCAGCAGGTTAGTCAGCATCTATGGAGAGAAAAAACGTTTTTGGTCAGTTGAGTAGCAGTTGCCCAGCTGCTATGGCTTATCTGAGAACTCAGCTACAATGGCAGCACAGTGGCACACATTGGTGAGCACCGCTATACCTCACAGAGTCAGGGACCCGGGTTCGATTCCGACCTGTGCTGACTGTGTGGGATTTGTACATTCTCCCTGTGTCTGCCTGGGTTCACTCCAGGTGCTCTGGCTTCCTTCCACAGTCCAAAGATGTGCAGGGTCCAAAGATGTGCAGGTTAAGTGGGCTGGTCATGCTAAATTGCCCTTTAGTGTCCTGGGATGCGCAGGTTAGATCACAGGGTTATGAGGATAGGGCGGGGGAATGGATCTCGGTAGAGTGCTCTTCCAGAGGGCTGGTGCAGACTCGATAGGCCGAATTGCCTCTTTCTGCACTGTAGGGATTCTATGAAAACGATCAAGAACAACATAGTGGGGGCAGCGCCGTGGTGCAGTGGTTAGCATTGCTGCCTGAGGTTGCCAAGGTCCCAGGTTCGATCCCGGCTCTGGGTCACTGTCTGTGTAGAGTTTGCACATTCTCCCCGCGTTTGCGTGGATTTCACCCCCACAACCCAAAGATGTGCAGCGCAAGTGGATTGGTCATGCTAAATTGCCCCTTAATTGGAAAAAAAATTAATTGGCTACTCCCTAAATTTATAAAAAAAAGAACAACATAGTGGAAGAGCAATGGGATGATTATCTTGTGCTGAATCTGAAAGATAACTCCTCAAAGGGAAAAGTTAGCTGTTATTCTGTATATTATGTGGCAAATTACAGAACAGGAGGTCACCAAGCTGTTTAAGTCCAATGCTTTGCAGCTGGATGTCATATTGGAGAGACTTGTATTTAGTCCACCAATCAATAGATTAAACTGTGCATTTTTATTTAAAATAGCTGTGCTAAACAAGGTGTTGGATTTAATCAAAGTCAGATCAGATAATCTAAACTAAATAATTTTAATTTGCTTCCCAACCTGTTTTCAGAGAATAATGTTGATGAGTCAAGCATTGGTCTTTGAGAGTAGGTGGCCATGCGTGTACAGTGCAAGTTTGGACTATGCATCCTGGGTGCTATGTATGCATATTTTGAGATGGATATTTTACTGTACATCTGTTTGTAATGTTTGAATAGTTGATTTTGAAAACTTGAATGATTGCATCAATCTTGTTCTTTCATCAGTGAAGGTGATTTGACAGATTTGCCTCACATAATCGATCACAAAGTGATGGTAATGAAAGAACACAATACGTGAAAGCACATTCACCAATTGTAATACTGCCAATATCAGGACAATAGATGGGTTGAAAGGCTTTTGGGTGAGGGTATAACTGAAAGATGCGAATGGTAATAATGGAGGGCCTGGAAAAAGGCAACTAAATTCAAAGTAAATGAGGAATGAGATAGAAACAGACGGCCAAACTTGAGATAGAGATAATAACTACCCTCCCAATATGCCTGTGAGACAAAGGGACATAGTAAATGAGAGGATGCTGTCCCTCAGGCCTGTTCCATCATTCAACTAGATCATGGTTGATCTTCTACCTCAGTGCCATTTTCGCACAATTTCCACATGTCTCTTGATAGCTTTAATATCTAGAAGCCCCCGAACATGCGCCGGAATGTGACGACTAGGGGCTTTTCACAATAACTTCATTTGAAGCCTGCTTCAATAAGCGATTTTCATTCATTCCTATTGACCTCTGTCTTGAATATACGCAATGACTGGTATCATTCTTGTCTTTGAGTCAGAAAGTTGTTGGTTCAAGTACCACACCTGGACTTAAGCAGAACAATCTAGGCTGGCAGTTCAGTACTCAGGGAAGTGCTATCCCTCAGATGAGATGTTAAACCAAGTCCAAATGTCAGTCCTATCAGTTGAATTCAAAAGATCCCATGGCTCTATTTATGTCACAGACACAATACATGTGCACTTTTACTGCTCATAATCGGTATATGTTTTGTATGGAAGAAACGTGTATTCTATTAACATTGGAGTGTATATGCTAATTAAATTATTCAGCAGTAAGCTTTTGTAAGTTTGAACTAAAGAAGGTTATTTATTTGTTTTTACATTTATCCATAAAGCAATATCACATAAGAGGTCCACCCGGTTTTGTTTGGATGGGGGAGGCCATCATGATACAATGGAAAGTTGATAATGGCCATTGAATTTTGACCTTCCCTTTTGTCCATTATGCAACATGAAGACAGGCAGTTTGGACACTTCAGAATCTTTAGTTGTTGGCCCATCCTTAAACAATATAATGTGTGAATTCCACTAATTGGCTGAGGTACCCTCACCTATGTCCATATCAAATTAGCTATTCGCTGGAGGCTTGCTACTGTCTGTAGTCCAAATGCAAAAAGTTACATGATTTGTGGCAACCATCTTAACTGCTTGCTTGTGTCCAATTCTTGAAAGAATTGACAGAATACTCATAATGGGATATGTCAATACTGGGCAAGACAATATCAGAGAAGAGCAGGGGACATAACCCTGGTGTCCAGGCCAATATTTATCCATCAAACAATATCACACAAATAGATTATCTGGACATCATCACACTGCTGTTTGTGTGAGCTTGTGTGATCAAATTGGTTGCGAGAAAGAGATATGGGTGGTATACTCCGCCCTGCTGCGCCACATTTCTGCCTCACCATGCCGATGGGATGCTCCGTTACGCCGGCTGGTCAATGGGGTTTCCCATTGTGGGGCAGCCCCACGCCATTGGGAAACACCAGGCGTCGGCAAACGGACATCCTGCCCCCCCCCGTGATTTTCTTACCCTTGGAGTAGGTATCCCAATTAAACAAAACAGCAGCATTCTCTCATGAGTTTAAAAGAAACAAGTATATTTATTCTCATATACATACACACACTACTATGTTTCCTACATTGCAACAGTGACCACACTTCAAAAGTTCTTCATTGGCTTTAAATTACTCTCTGAAATGTTGTTTGGTGGTTGTGAGCATGAGAGTTGGGGTGAGAAATGTTAGAAACTCACTTTTAAATGCTTTTTGATTGCAAACAGTGAGCTAAGAAACACAGTATTCTCACCCTAACTCTCATGCTCTCTCTTTTGTCCATTACGTTCATAGGGGGCCACCTACACAAGACTGGCATATGAGTTATCCCTGGTGTTAGTGGGCAAAACTATGATTGAGCTTGTCTCAACTTCAGATCATTACTTTTTACATTACTGGCAGGATGAAAAAAGTTGCATTCAAATCCAAAGTGCAGAAACTGAATGGAAATTGGCAATCTAATATGTAAGTATAATCATGACCAAGTTGGGTTGGCAAAACATAGGAATAAATGGACATAAGTAAAGCAGGTGTCATCTGCACGTAGTTAGAGGAAAGATTGGATTGGCAAAAGGTTAGATAATGGACTGCCATAAACAGGACAGGTGTCCCTTGAAGGGACGAGGAAAAATGGGATGAAAATTAATTTATTAATGGAAATAATCACTGTTTTGTACAGTGGTATCTGCAGCATAAAATGCCAAATGTGTTCATGACCCCAATGTCAGAGATGTCAAACCTACTCTACTTAACTCACAAGTGGAACCTCTTATCTGATGATTTAGCTCAAAAATACCACTTTGAAATGGCTAATTTGAAATCCACAGGCATTTGTGCAAAAAAGTTCTTGGGTTTAAAACAAAGCCAATTTTCCTGCTTTGTTGGAGCAGCCAATATATCAACAACTCCCTTCAGTTTAAATTGAGTGATGATCAACAGCTAATTCTCTGCCGTTTGTCTGCAGTTAACTTGACAAAGATCTGGACTATTATCTACTTGCTTCAGTCCAAATGTGGCAACATACTGGCATTCCCCAAAGAACGCACTGTTTGCTTTAATGATCCTGTGAGTTGGTTTGTAAAGTGTGTTTGCAAAGCCCTATCTTTGTCTGAAGATTACTTTTGACACTCATTGCAATGTGCTCTGCATCTCTATTTCACCGCATGTGTTGTGTCGAAGGTGTGTTTGTATTCTGACAAAGTGGATGGTTTCAGAGTGCATTCCTGCAAAGGATGGTTGACACAGTTTAGCACTGGTGTACTGAATTGGATATTGTGAACGAATGCAGACCATCCACTGCGAAGTCCCAACATCATTTGATTATAATATTTTATATTGATTAATGTACCATCAATGGCAGAAGTGCAGCACTCCCACAAACAACATCACTTAATATGTAAAGAATATGAAATCCATGCCTTTGATGGTAGCAACGAAGAGATATTTAGGGGTTCAAATTGTAAATGTCAGAAAGAAAAAAGAAAGACTCGCATTGATCTTGTACTTTTTATGACCACCGGATGTCTCAAAGCACTTTGCAACCAATGAAATGCTTTTGAAGTGTAGCCGCTGCTGTAACCAAGGAAATGCAGCAGCCAATATGCACTCGGCAAGCCCCCACAAGCAGCAATGGCTAAATCATCTATTTCTGATGTTGACTGAATGATAAATATTTGCTAATACTCTGGTATTACGCCCCTGCTCTATTCACTATGGCCCATGGAATCTTTTACATCTACCATAGCAGGTCTTTGGTTTAACATCTCATTTGAAAGACAGCACCTCTGACAGTGCAGCATTCCCTCAGTACTGCCCTGGAGTGTCAGCCAAAGAAGCAGAAAAAAAGAGGCATTGCAAAATGTGGGGTCCTCTCCAATAATCATTTGACGATTCATAATTGTACATGCAAAAAAACAGAGGAGAGTGCCGCTGAAGAGGTTACACTTCCATGCTGGCTCTTTCGCATCAGTTTTAAATACATTGAGTCTGAACTTTTGCAGGGGGTCTACTTTAGTCACCCACCACAGTTATGGTGGGAGAGTGATAGAAATCCCTCAGCATTTCAGGTTTATGGGACTCAAAGACCCATGGGCCATCCGTATATATCTGTATTTTAGGATGCATTTGCTGGGATTCTCTGGATGGGGTTAATTTATTACTTACATTATGCCCGTGACATTAGCAGTGCATGTTAGGTGCCCGCCAATTGAGGAAGGCAGTCACATGTGGCAGAAGTTGTTTTCTTTGGGGATGGATGTTTCCTGTGTATTCTATTTACTGGCTTCTGCTTTCACTGAATACATCAACTTGCTGGTGGATTTCGAGCCTACGAGTTGCCTCTCCTCCATCAGCGACCCCCTTTCTGATTCCTAGATCAGAAACTGGTCTACCAAGGACTCAACCGAACTCCTGCCTATAACCATGCTGGATTAATGGCAGAAAGGGGCCTGTGGAATTCTGATCCTTGGTGCGAACCTTGCGATTGTTAACTGTGACACATTAACAATTGGTGGGCATGAAACAACAATGCCAGTGATTTAGCACACATTGACAAAAGTTCCAATATGTAAGTCATCAGTTACAAAATGGATGGGGAGCGGCTATTTGAGGGCAAAACCACGTCTGACATGTGGGAGGCTTTTAAAGACCAGTTGATTGAAGTGCAGGAGAGGCATGTCCTCGCAAACAAATGAAGGATATAAATGGCAGGATTCTGCAACCATGGATGACCAGGGAAATTGTAAGCTTAGTCAAAAGGAAAAAAGGAAGCAAACGATAGGTGGAGGCATCTAAAAAATTCCTTGAGGAATACAGTGAAAGTAGGAAGGAATTTAAACGTGGAATTAGGAGTCCTAAAAGGGGCTTTAGCAAACATGGTCAAGGAAAACCCCAAGGTTTTTTCTGCATATATTAGGAGCAAGAGGGTAGCAAGAGAAAGAGTAGGCCCGATTAAGGACAATGAGGGAAGTTATGCGTGGAACCACAGGAAATAGGTGAAATCTTTAATGAGTACTTTGTATCAGTATTCACCAGGGAGAAGGACATGACGGATGTTGAGGTTAGGGTTAGGTATGAACGTCAATACATCAAAGGAGGAAGTGTTGAGTATCCTAAATTGCATTAAGGTAGACATGTCCCCCAGGGCAAGATCGGATCTATCCCAGGTTACTGTGGGAGGCAAGAGGAGAAATAGCTGGGGCCTTAACAGATATCTTCACATTCCCCTTGACCACAGGTGGGGTTCCAGTGGACTGCAGAATAGCCAATGTTATTCCCTTGTTTAAGAAAGGAAGCAGAGACAATCCAGCAAATTATAGGCCAGTGAACCTGACATCAGTGGTGGAGAAGCTTTTGGAAAAGATACTGAGGGACAGGATATATATCACATTTGGAGGAAAATGGACTAGTTAGTGACCGGCAACATGGTTTTGTATGTGGAAGGTCATGTCTCACCAACCTGATTTGCGTTTTTTGGAGAGGTGACAAAGAAACTTGAGGTAAGGGCTGTGGATGTATTTTTTATAGACTTTATAAGGCATTTGGGACATGGGACATGGTCATGGAACCTTACTGGTCAGGCTTCTGGGGCAAAAATCTGGTGAGCACCACACTGCTGGTGATCCACATCAGGTGGAGACAGCAACCCCCAGGCAAGATAGCAGTCGGAGGTCTGCTGGATTCCAGGACCCAGCTGGGGCCCAGCCTGATGTTGATCCTATGGAACAGGGTTACCCGCAGCTGATGAAGCCATTAGGGAGTGGCTGGGACATTCAGAGGGAGATGAGAGCGACGCTCCACCAGATCCACAGCCAATTGAATGAGTCCCAGAGGCTACGGTTGCAGGAGATGTCGCCAGCAATGCGTGACACCAAGGAAAACACTGCTGGGGTGGTGACCGCAGTGGAGAGCCTGATGCACGGCGTCGTCACCATCAGTGAAGGTGGCCAAGGCATTGTGCAGTCAGTGATGGCCATGGCTTGACAGAATGTCCGCCTTGCTGGGTGTTGTCACCAAGTACCAGGCTGACCTTGATGAAGTTCTGCGGGACATGTCCCGATCTCAGATGAGAATGGCCAAGGCGCTGCAGATTTGTCCCAGTCGCAAGTGGGCATTGCTGAGGCACTGCAGGACATGTCCCAGTCACTGAGGAGCATCGCCGAGGGCATTGACATGATGGTGCAGACTATGGGGAACCACCAGGGCTGGCAGAGTCATATGGGGTAGTCGGGGCTCAGTGCAGCTGCACCCCCATCCCAAGGTGAATCCCAGGGCCCTATGGGAGTTGAGCAGGAGGAGGGGGTGCTAAGTGCCAACCTGGACCCGTCCCATGGAGTGGGGGTGATGGCCACCAGCTCCCCGGGGTCCACTACTCCGATGAGGCCACGTCGTGGGGTCAGCACACGGGACAGGGCTGCATGACTGTGCATGTGCTGCCAACAAGTGAGCCAGGACCCTCTGGGCGCAGAGCCCCCAGAGGATGCCTGCCATGGGCATCGAAGGCCACGGGACAAGGTAAGCAGCTGGCTGCCTCCATCTCAGATGTGCATCTTAGTGGCACACCTAGACCTAGTGGTAGAGGTAGGAGGGCCAAGCACATCGAGGATTACTGAGAGCAGCGGAGGTGGGGGGAGGGGGTAGGAGCGGATAGGTAGGGGGTGAGAGGGCTGGGTTGGGGGAGTGGGCAGCACCATCAGGAGGTGGGGAATTGCAAACACAATAAACACCTTTGTGTACAACCAGTATGATGCCTCTGTCACCTTCTTCTGCTATGCGGGACGACCTCCAAACCCTTGGCCCATCTCTCCAGGCATCTCCCGCTCTCCATGGCACCCACCCACCCTCCAGCTGTGTCCCATTCCATGAGTGTTCTGTTGTTGGTAGGTGCATGTGTGGTGTTGCCTCCCGCAATGTTCAAGCACAGTGTCCAGGCACCAAGGTTTAATTGGGATGCTAGGCAATGTCTCACACATGCTACATGCCTGCCCACCCACGGGAATCCACTTGGGATGTGTGAAGTGATCACTAAACCACGATTGCCAATTCCCTATTTGCAATAGCCTTCAGCCACATGGCCAGAGGCCTCGGCAGTCGGTGGGGGTTATGGGTGGTCAGTGGGACAGACAGGCAGGGACAAGGTTACCCCAGGAACGGGAACACATGAGCAGTTGCCCCCCCCCTCCGATTACCCTCCCACCCTTCCATGGTGGCGTACCCCTGCAGAGGGTTACCAACCCGCAGTCGAGGGTAACCCACCCCCCACTGAGCACTGGGGTGGCAAGCCCAGCACCTCCAGGCCTCTTTTCCTGTGAGCAAAGATGGCTACTCACCTCCTCGGCTTCCCACAGAAGTCTTTCTGCAAGGTTTCACGATTTCAAAATGAGTACTATTCGTCGCCAGCGTGACCAGTCGCTGTGGAGGCCACTGAATGACCGGGTCCGTTGTATATGGGTGGCTCTCGTTAATTGTATGGAAATAGGGTTTAAGTGGTGATAAATAGTTTCTTGCCACGCTACAACAAGATCCTGATTTCGCCTACGGGAGCAGGCCGGTTGCATCACAAACTGTTTGCTGCCTGGCGCGGTTCTTGTTTTTGGCCTCTCTCGCTATTCACAGGCCTCATTTCGCTTGAATGAGAGCATAATGAGGCCGGAGATTCGCGCCCCAAATTTGTTTTAGCACTCTGAAGCTGAAAGAGATCGGGCCACCATTTTGAAAGGGTGTCCCATTCTCATTGTGAGCTTGTGGGTCCCCACAACCCCTCACCCATGGACAATGTCATCCCCCACACACTTGGGCATCATCGCACACCTCCCAAAATGAGGACATCCCGCTATTGGGTCCCCAGGATCCCCGCTCCTCCGGCGTCCCACACCCACTTACAGCCCCCTCCCCTCCCAGGATCCCCACCTGTCACCCCCCCCCCCAAACCTCACAGAGGCCCCTGCTTATCTGTCCTGCACACCCCCACCCTTCAAACCCCCCCTTCCACCGTTCTTTCATGGGATTGGCCCACCACTCTGGCACTTGGGCATCCTTCCACTGACACCCAGGCAGTGCTCCTGCCAGCTGGGAAGTGCTACCTAGGGACCTTGGCTAAGCCAGGGCGGCAGTGCCAAGATACTAGCTGGCCAGTGCCAAGGTTCCGCGTTCCAGGGGGAAGGGCCAGGGAGCCACCATGCATTGACCCTGACGACCCAGGGGTCACTGGCCCTCGAGATCCCCACATTACCGTTTTGCCTGGTCCCATTTGTGTGGATCAGTGCTGAATGGTGCCCGGCTGTGGCCTCACTGGGGAGGCTGGTGGATCCAGAGTGAGCTCGCCGAAGTTAGTTTAAAGCCGGCTTTGGCGAGTGACGTTTGGTCACACCCCTTGTGGGCGTGTTTCTGACTCGGGACTTGGGAGGATCACGCGAGATGTGACGACTGTCAGGAAACCCACGAGAAGCCTGTCCTGGCATTTGCCAGCAGCACCATGCTCGAGAGAGAGTGCAACGTGACCAGTGAATCGCGCCACGTATGTCTGACATTACCCATTTTTTGGAGTTGGCCGATCAAACTACAAAGACAAAAAGCCCAAATTTTGAGCTGTGGAGCCTTTGCTGCTGGGAATTATGTTCACGTACCTCAAAGCATTTCACAAAAAGGAGTTTTTAAAAATATATATTTAATGGGATGTGTCATAATATACATCCATGTATATAATGGAGTGCAGACAGGCAGTGATTGACACACAGGATGACCAGTAAGCACACAGAACACAGCAGCCAATCACCAGACAGGACACGACCACTGTAAAGCCAGAGGGCACCAGTTTTCCCGCTCTCTCGGGATCCAGCCTCTGAGACAGTCAGAGCTCGTGAGCACAGCCAGTGCAAACACCATGTGGTAGTCAGTAAGTCTGGTCAGGCTAGCATCAGGTCTCCAGTCAAGCCAGCATAGTGTCAACCCACAATTGAACATGTAAAATAGTTAGATGTTAAATAAAATCGTGTTGCATCTCATCAAGTGTTGGAAGTCTGTCTCTCGCTACACTGCATCAAGCGCAGTCCACATAGACCCAGCCTGCCCAACACATCAGGATGTGGGCATCACTGGCAAGACCAGCAGTTGTTGCCCATTTCTTATTGTGCCCTTGAACTGATTCATTTGCAAGGCCATTTCAGAGGGCAATTAAAAGTCAACCACATTGATACAGGCCTGGAGTTTCACACTGAATATATACATTGATGAAAGCCTCTGAATGAATAAAAATGCTGAAGAAGGCAGCATACGACCACCTCCTCAGGGAAAATAGGGATGGGCAATAAAGGCTGGCCTGGCCAGAAACTGCCACGTCCCAAACAATAAAAATAAATTTAAAAAATGAAAGACATGTTTTCTTTGGGATTTATATTCCTGTATTATTATACATATTCAAAAAATCATGTCTACAGATTTGATCACAGAATAGTGATTAGCTATAGTTGGGTGTGCTGCTTAAGGCCCCAGAATGTCTGACTTTGGAGCAGAACAAAAAGCTAGTTATCCCACTGAATACTAATCATTGAGAGCTTCTGGAAAATCACCCAACCCACCAGCCCATTTCAAAATAATACGACCTGGGAAGTGCTCAGGATAACATTAGGGGCAGCACGGTGGCCTAGTGGTTAGCACAACCGCCTCACGGCGCTGAGGTCCCAGGTTCGATCACGGCTCTGGGTCACTGTCCGTGTGGAGTTTGCACATTCTCCCCGTGTCTGCGTGGGATTCGCCCCCACAACCCAAAAATGTGCAGAGTAGGTGGATTGGCCACGCTAAATTGCCCCTTAATAGAAAAAATAATTGGGTAATCTAAATTTTAAAAAAATATTAAAGAAAAAAAAAGGATAACATTAGTCTTGACTGTTGGTTATGCTGCCTTCCACAGTCGAAAAGTAAATTGGCCGTCACTTTTAAAGCTCATCCATTAACATCGGTACATCATGTGATGCTATGAAGGGCTGCTGGTGTTTCTGGTGACGGTCAAAGCCTTCAGCAAGAGGTGATAATGAGGGCAAAGTGTTAAACAGATTTTGTGAGGACCATTCCCCATTAGCCAGTCAACATTGCTGTCTGTGATTTACAGGAATACTTGTGGTTACGAAGCAATTTTGAAAACATGCTAAGGCAATATGAGAAATAACTAACGAGGTCCTGTCATATCTTACAGTAACATTCCAATTTAATTGTGGGAAAACACCCTGTAACTTTGCAATATTTATTTATTCTTTATTCCTCTTTCTCTCCCGCCCTCTCCTGAAGATAATGACTCATACAGGGGGAAGGTTCTAAGAGGGCTAATTGATATCCTGTACCTAGCCCAAGAAGCCATTCTTTCTGTCTTGAATGCAGACCGTGACTGCACTTGGGCTGTTCGATCACAGGAGTATCACAACTGACCATAATCCAGTCCTTGGCTAACATTAACACACATGCTCCCAGTACAGGTCACTGAATGATGATCAGGAATAGGGGGGCTGGTCAGTTCTCCACTCCCTTAACCCAAGCACTGCTCCTATCACCCATTTCTCGCTAAAATTAATAATAATCCTTATTATTGACACAAGTAGGCTTACATAAACACTGCAATGAAATTACTGTGAAAATCCCCTTGTCGCCACGCTCCGGCGCCTGTTCGGGTACACAGAGGGAGGATTCAGAATGTCCAAATTACCTAACAGCACGTCTTTCGGGATTTGTGGGAGGAAACCGAAGCACCCGGAGGAAACACACTCAGACATGGGGAGAACGTGCAGACTCCGCACAGACAGTGACCCAAGCCGGGAATCGAACCTGGCAGCCTGGTGCTGCGAAGCAACAGTAAAAACCACTGTGGTACCGTGCTGCCCTAATAAGTAAACCAAGGGTATGTGAGACCTTTCATGGTTATTATGTTTAATTGCTCTTTGTTTTAATCAGCTGAGCAGTCTGGGGAGCCCCACATTCAGAAGAACCTTAATAATATCCCAGTATGTGCATCTTGCTCCTAACTTTTCCCCTGATCACTAAAGTGAGCAAAAAAGCTGTCAGGAGTAGAAAGTTTTTCTCATCACTCTACCTTGATTCCAAGACCACTAAACAACCAAAATTTCTTTCCTTTGGGGAAAGAACCCCTCCTTCTGTACTCAACCGGATTTTGCGATTCCAGTTCCACTTCTTATGGTTGAATCTTAAAGCCCAAAAGAGGCGCCTGGCAATTGGCTGTTCAGTTGTGTAAACAACTGCAACATCAGTGTCTACCTCCTGAGACAACTGGGAATGCACAGGTATAAGTTTGTTTTTCCAGTATCCCACATGGTCTGAGAACCATGGGAATTGGAAATGTCACCTTCCAGAACAAAAGAATAGAGAACAATACAGCACAGTAACAGGCCCTTCGACCCTCCAAGCATGTGGCGGTCATGATACCACCCTTGGCTAAAACCCTCAGCATTTCCTTGTGCCGTATCCCTCTAGACCCGCCCGATCCATGTGTTTATCAAGATGCCTTTTGAACACCGTTAATGTATCTGCTTCCATAACCTCCCCTCGCAACGCGTTCCAGGCTCTTAACACCTTCTGCATTAAAAATAAATGCCTCGCACATCTCTAAACTTTGCCCCATGGACCTTAAATCTATGACCCCTGGTGACTGACCCCTCCACCCTGGGAAAGAGTGCCTGCCCATCCACTCTATCCATGCACCTCATAATCTTGCAGACTTCTATCAGGTTCCGGTGTCAGAAGCCATTTTCTGTCTGATTGCCGTTCTCGATTTCGGCATCGGGATACGGAGAATTCCGCCCAACCGACCTCCCTATGACGGAGCCACCTCACACTGCTTGTGAATATTAAACAAGCAATCAGCTATTATCCTTAGGTCTGTTTTTTGATCCATTAATTGTAATGGATAGCCCTGAATGGTCTAAACTTGCCTGGTAATGCCTAATCTCAAATGCATCACACTGCATTTGTGTATACATTAAATTCCATCTGCCAGCCCGGTCATTCAGCTAACGAATCTAAATTAGTTTTTAAAAAAAATGTTTTTTATTGAGTTTTCATATTTTATATCCAACAAATTACAAATTATTAGAAAAAAAAACACGCAAAAATTAACATGTATATTTACAGGTAAGCATCTTCATAATAACAACTGTGGCCACCCCCTTTAGCCGGCATACATATTTTACATTCCCCAATATGGCCGAGGCACATGTTTATAGGCATTTATTTACAGTTTGGTTTTGGGCCTTAGCTTGCCATCAAACCCCCATAACAAACCCGTAGCCCTCCACCTCCACCCCCCCCCCCCCCCGCTACCTTCCCCCGATTCCCGTCCATTTTCCCCTGATTCTTGGCCACCCGACTACAGTTGTCCCCCTTTATAACGCGGGTGTTGGGGTCCAAGACAGCCACCCGCGTTGCATCCGAGCCGCGGATATCCATGATGGGGGTTTTAAATTTATTTAAAAATCTATGCTAGCGCTTCCCATTGTGAGTCTACGGGGGGCGGGGGGAGAGGTCAGACCCCCGTAGACTCACAATGGGAAGCGCTAGCATAGATTATTTAATAAATTTAAAACCCCCATCGTGGATCCAATTAAAAGTGTCAATTTCAGCGGCCGGCTCACTTTGATCCGGAGAGGGAAGCTGCTCTCTCACTGAAACAATCAGCCGGCCGCTGAAATTGACACTGCCGGCTGCTCGCTCCCTCCAATCAGAAACATTAAAACTTAAAGTTGGATTGGAGGGAGAGAGCAGCGGGCAGTGTCAATTTCAGAGGCCGGCTGATTGTTTCAGTGAGAGAGCAGCTTCCCTCTCCGGATCAAAGTGAGCCGGCCGCTGAAATTGACACAACTGACAGTTGGGGTCCATAAGCCCCCCCGCGGTATATCGCGAACCGCGGTATTGCGGAGCGCGGTATAACGGGGGTCTACTGTATTCTTCCTCTTGTTCGTTGGCCACAAACAGGTCCCGGAACAATTGCATGAATGGCTCCCACGTTCTGTGGAAGCCGTCGTCTGACCCTCGGATGGCGAATTTGATTTTCTCCATTTGGAGAGATTCCGAGAGGTCGGACAGCCAGTCTGCAGCTCTGGGCGGTGCTGCTGACCGCCAGCCAAACAGGATTCTACGGCGGGCGATCAAGGAGGCAAAGGCAAGGGCGTCCTCCCTCCTCCCCAGGAATTGATCTGGCTGGTCTGAAACCCCGAAGACCGCCACTATCGGGCATGGCTCACCCTCACCCCCACCACTTTGGACATAGCCTCGAAGAAGGCTGAATCTAAGTTAGTTTGCCAACTATCTCTTTGAACTGAATTGCTAATCCCAGTGCATGTTTTTGAATATATGCAAATTTAATAACTATACCATATAACCCTGCACCAGATCATGAATTTAAAAAGGCAATCAAAAGCAGGCAGGTGCAGCAGGAATGAAGAAGAAAATGGCATATCGGTCGAATTTGAGTGGAGGTGCAGGGATGTCTAACTGCAATTATACAGGGTCTTGGCGAGGCCTCACGTGCAATATTGTGTGCAGTTTTGGTCTCCTTCTCTGAGGAAGGATGCTCTTGCTATGGAGGGAGTGCAGCAAAGATTTACTGGACTGATTCCTGAGATGGCAGGACTGACATATATGGAGAGATTGAGTCAGTTAGAATTATATTCGCTGGAGGTTAGAAATATGAGGGCGGATCTCATAGAAACCTACAACATTGTAACACAACTGGACAAGGTAGATGCAGGACGGATGCTTCCGACGCCAGGGGAAGTCCAGAACCAGGGGTCACAGTCTCAGCAGGGCCGGCTCAAGGTACCGGCAACTCGGGCAGTCTCCCGGGGTGCCATGTGCTAGGGGGCGCCATCAAGGAGTGCGGGTCCCGCGCATGCGCAGTTGGGCCGGTGCCAACCAGCGCATGCGCGGTGGCCGCCCTCCCTCAGGCCGCCCCGCATAAACATGGCGGATGGATCCAGGCTCGCTGGTGGTCACTCCGCCCCCCCCCCTCGGGCCACCTCCGCCCCCCCCCCCCCCCCCCCCCCCCCCCCCGGCCTCCCCCCCCCCCCCCCCCCGAAGGGCACCGAAGTTCAGCTTGCCCGGGGCGCCAGCAACCCTAGGGCCGGCGCTGAGTCTCAGGATAAGGGGTAGGCCATTTAGGACTCAGATGAGGAGAAATTTCTTCACCTCAGAGTGGTGAGCCTGTGGAATTCTTTACCACAGAAAAAATTGAGGCCAAAATATTGTATGTTTTAGACATAGAACATAGAACAGTACAGCACAGAACAGGCCCTTCGGCCCTCAATGTTGTGCCGAGCAATGATCACCCTACTCAAACCCACGTATCCCCCCAATACCCGTAACCCAACAAACCCCCCCCCCTTAACCTTACTTTTTACACTACGGGCAATTTAGCATGGCCAATCCACCTAACCCGCACATCTTTGGACTGTGGGAGGAAACCGGAGCACCCGGAGGAAACCCACGCACACACGGGAAGGACGTGCCGACTCCACACAGAAGAGGATTAGAAATGTTGGGGCTAAAGCAGTGATAGGATAGTGGGGGGAAAGTGGGAACGGGTTACTGAGTTGGATGATCAGCCAAGATCGTAATGAATGGCAGAGCAGGCTGGAAGGGCCGAACGGCCTACTTCTATTTTATATCTTTCTATTTCTATCCCATTTCTATCCTAATGCAGCATGTTGGTTATGACACATGCCAATTTTACGGCTGCTTTGGGTGCAAACAGTAAATTTAATCCCCTGTTATTAGCAATATTGTGCTGTGGACATGTATGTACTAAGGTCTATGCTGAGATTGATCAGATTCATTTTGCCTTTCATTGGAGTCAATGTTATTCATGTGTGCTTCCCTTGGCCAAGGCTCCTGTCATGGACAAATTTATGTGTTCATTTTTTATTGCCCATGATCAATATGTTTATCTGTAAAGGTGCGTGTTTTCTTCCCCACAGAGTGATTATTCCAATTTAAATAATCCCAGCAGCAAGCATTGCGCTTTTTATATAAAGAAGGTTATTTATTATCATATACTTGCCCGGGATGTTTTAAAACATGCAATGTCTTATTCATTCATTCCACATATGCTATTCCACACACAAAGATGAAAGTAAATATAATTCCAAATTAAAATTTTCTTAGTTTCTTTTGTGGTAGGTCTGTAGATTCTTCCCCCCAAAAAACTGAGGGTTCTCGGTAAGCTGTGAGGTATCTTATAGTTGAATTTCTAGGAGGTTATTTCTCAGGTGAACTCAAAATAGAAACAGTTTGGGGAGAATCCTTCTACTTTCACAGTATTGCTGTTTATTACAGTGGCTGCTCAGAAGACAGGCAGCTACTTTGAAGGCCTTCTGCGGGAACTCTCTCTCTGTCAAACAGTCTCCTGCTATTATTTTAAAAGCGAACAGAAAGTATAGCTGTCATCATGTGATCTCCACCAGTTCAAAGTCCTTTTCCAAGTAAGTTGGGTGTTAGATTGATTGTGCATCCATTGTTGTGGTTTTCACACCTTGAGGGATTGAGACAACCAGGGTCTTCATACCTCAATGGTGCACTTGACTTGAAATTACCCTTTTGAATTAGTTTCAGCAAAAGATATTGGCCGGGATTTCCTGACCCTTCCTTCCGGCGGGTCTACCACTTCTGCCAAAGGCGGATTCCATTGTGGGCCAGCCAGCGAGCAACGCAAATGACCTTTCGGGCCCTGCTGGCACCCAATGATGATCCACCTGCCTCTGGGGGGAGGGGGGGGAGCGGAAACTCCGGGACATTGAACCAACTTCAGTCTGGACAGTTCCTTTTATTCCATCTGGAGACAGACGAGTGTTTTAATCAGCTGATCCTCAGGTGGGCATCTTATTTTTGTTCAGCCTTTTTGTGGTTAGCTTTTAAATATAAAATTGGTTTGAAGTTTCAGAATGTACTTGAACAAGGTATTCCACAGTGAAGGCACATATTCATAAAATCAACCGATGTTACAATCAAAACAGAGGGGATTTTCATTCAGCTAGATTCAAACTGGTCTCACAAGTGAAAAGACCACTGCTACCTCACGGTGCCAAGGACCCGGGTTCGATCCCGGTCTCTGGTCACTGTCTGTTTGGAGTTTGCACGTTCTCCCCATGTCGGCTGGGTCTCACCCCCCACAACCCAAAGATGTGCAGGGGAGGTGGATTGGCCACACTAAATTACCCCTTAATTGGAAAAGTTTGAAAAAAAAACAATTGAAACAACAATACTTCACCCATTGTAGCACAAAGTCCATGGTTGGGATTCTCCGGTCGCCGACGCCGAATTCGTGTTCGCCGATTGGCCGGAGAATCAATGATGGCGCCGAAATCGGGAGGTGGGCTGCTTTTGTGATGCTCCACTCCCTCCAAAGCGGCTCAGGATGCTACCTGAGGCCACCCCCCGCCCCCATGCTCTGCACCCAACTGGCCGAGTTCCTGACGGCGTGCGTCTATCATGCTATTATTTGTCGGGAACTCAGCTGCGGACTCAGTCCAGCGCCGCCACAGTCGGGGGAGAGCTGATCCACGGGTGAGGGGGGGGGGGGAGGCTTTGGCAGGGGCTGGGGGCACTATTGGGGGGTCATCCGGGGGTCGCGAGCCTGGCCACTATTTGGCAGACTGGGTATGGTGCAGGCCGCCGCCATGCCCGTGCGCGGCCACGGACCCGGCAATTCTCCGGCCATATCGGCAGCTAGAGCCGGGTGCTCTATGCTGCCCTGCCTGCTAGCCCCCCACCAAATGGAGGATCAGTGGCCATTTTGCGCCAATTTTGCGGTCATAATATACCACCGTTCCCACACCGGCATCAGGACATAGCCTAAAAATTGACGAATCCAGACCCATAACTCAGACTGATAAATAGACATTCAAAAAAGATATAAACTAGTGATAACTATATTTTTTTATTCTAGAATTAATTATGAACATATTATAAGTCCAGTAGATAGAATATTAATCTGGGGAATACATCTCTTCCATTGAATACCATTCACATGGCAATTCCTTAATTGTTCTTCCATCCACCCGAGGTGAAAGACCTTGACGATAACAATTTTTCTGACAAGGAAATCAATAAACTAAAATGGTCCCTGCTAAAATAGTCATCATTGCTATTCATTTGTCATGTTCCAAATAGCTTATAGTGTGGTGTATTGAAATGTGTGAGTTGGTGTTATACAGATGTCACGTTGATGTACAGGGTCAACCATCCAGCTACCATTGGTTAACTGCTGTATTTCATTAAGCACATTAAGACAATGCAAATAAAATGACTGTGATCCAGGGGAAAGTGCAGGTTACCTTTGGATTGAGCAATGCCACTCCCTTCCGACGGAAATCATACACCAATTATGAGTAATGCAGAGAATGTAACTCTGGGATTGAAACTAAATTGCACCATTTGAGTCATCAAAGTGTTTCAGTCCTGCCCAAATATTGAGTAACCAATCCCTTATCACTTTCTTCAGAAAGGAGATTTTTATCTTTTGTTCGTTAAATTCCATTTCAGCCACAAAAAAGCACTGAGAGAGAGAATGATGTGAGTAAAAGGAGATTAAGTGTTCTTTAACATTCTCACTGGAGGTCATTCTTCATTAACAAGTCCCATCAGTGCTGTGTTGATGTCACACAAATAATTGTGGTTAGTGAAAAATGTTGAGAACATATTCTGAAAAAACTCAAGATTTGGCTTTGTTTGATTTCCAATTTGTTTGATTTCCAACATTAAATGTTGTAATCTCGTATGTCATACAGTCTAACATACATTTAATACATTTTACGGCATTTGTCAAAACTGGTAAAGAACAACTGATTTTATTAAAGCTCAAGTGTGTTACCCTTCAATTCCTTCTGATTCCTTCCTTCCCCACTGCTTGCTGGCATGTGTCTGGTACCACATAGGGTGTCTTTGTAAATTTAACTGTTTGTGCCCTGTTGAGTTGTTTTTGTTGCCATATGCCTTCTGCATAAATCTCTTTATGCATCTCCTCACACAATGATATTGCAGAATCATAGAATCCCTACAGTGCAGAAGGAGGCAATCCAGCTCATCAAGTCACCACCAGATACCTGAAAGAGCACCCTACCTAAGCCTAGTCCCTCCACCCTATCCCCGTAACCCCACCTAACCTGCACATCTGTGGACACCAAGGAACAACTTAGCCAATCCACTCAACTTGCACATCCTTGGACTGTGGAAGGAAACCGGAGCACCCGGAGGAAACCCATGCAGATATGGAGAGAGGGTGCAAACTCCACACAGTCACCCAAGGCCGGAATCGAACCCGGGTCCCTGGTTCTGTGAGGCAGCAGAGCTAACCATGTGCTACCGATGACACGCATTTGTCTGAATCAATATTTTTTACACAGAATTATATAGAATATACAAGCAAAGAAAGAGGTCCTTTAGCTCAAAGGCCCTAAGGCTGACATGAATGTTCCACATGAGACTCATCCCACCCCTCTTCATTTAATGTTATCTTAATCCTGTATAGTCTGAACAGTGCATAAAGCTGCTATAATTCTTCTCAACTAAGAGCTGAACTTTCTGACAGACTATCTCTCTGAAGAAGATTGACCTGGTCTCCAGAAGGGGATTCCCACCCCCCGAAGGAGAATGGAAGCCTTCTTCCACACATCGTTCTTTGCTTTTTACACTTTAATTAATTTTGCTGCCTAAACCCACAAAATGATTGCCCAATTGAAGGCAATAACCTGCGTGTTCCCTTACACTATTGAGACACAATAAGCACGAGAATGTTACTAGGATTTAGGAATAGAAATGCTCTTGGCCGCGAAATTGGCCTAAAACAGGCATCAGGTTCACTCTGTAGGATAAACCTGTAACCAACGCTTCATGTTGCCTATGGATTTAAATTATATTGTGTGGAAGGGTTTATATATGATTTCCCTATCCTACCACCCCCAAGTCTGATCGTAACAGGATTTGTTGTAAGCATAGATGGATGAAGGTACTTTACTCAATATCAGTGTTTATCCAAAGGATATACAAAGTAGCAGGGGATAGTGGTAGAGCAGAGGACTGGAAAGTCTTTAAGGATCCAGCAGCAAAAGACTAAAAAGCTTATAAGAAGAGAGAAAATGAATTTTGAGAGGAAACTTGCATGCAGTATAAAATCAAACAGTAAGAGTTTCTATGGATATATAAATCGGAATTGGATGGTTAAGATAAATGTGGGACCTCTACTGAACGAGTCTGGTGAATTAATAACAGCAAACAAAGAAATGGCCAATATGCTGAATAATTTTTTCATATCAGTCTCCACCATGGAGGACATTGCAAATATCCCTAATATATCAGATAGGCTAATTTAAAGTAACATGGTAGAACTTACAAAAATTCCAATCACATGGGATAGCGAATTAGACAAACTCAAGGTGCTAATGGTGGATAAGTCACCAGGACGCGATGAGGGGCACGCTAGGGTTTTAATGGAAGAGGCTGCAGAAATAATGGACCCATTGGTTGAAATTTTTTGTAACTCGCTAAATCCGGGAGGGTACCGGAAGATTGGAAAACAGCTAATGTGACTCCATTGTTCAAAAAGGGAGAAAGGTAGAAGGCAGGGGACTATAGGCCAGTTAGTTTTAACATTGATTATTGGCAGGCCACTGGAGTCAATTACCAAAGAGGAAATAGCTAATCATTTAGGAAAGTGGTATATAATCAAACCTAGTCAACATGGTTTACAGAATTTGCTTGAATTTTTTGAAGATGTAACAGGGAGAGTAGATAGAATAGAACCTGTAGATGTAGTGTATTTAGATTTCCAAAAGGCATTTGGCAAGGTGCCGCATAAGAGGCTGGTGCATAAAGTAAAATAATAATAATTTTTATTGTCACAAGTCGGCTAACATTAACACTGCAATGGAGTTACTGTGAAAATCCCCACATCACCACATTCCGGCACCTGTTCGGGTACACAGAGGGAGAATTCAAAATATCCAAATTACTTAACAGCACGTCCTTCGGGACTTGTGGAAGGAAACCGGAGCACCCAGAGGAAACACACAAAGACGCAGAGAGAATGTGCAGACTCTGCACAGACAGTGACCCAAACAGGAATCGTACCTGGGACCCTGGTGCTGTGAAGCAACTGTGCTAACCACTGTGCTACCGTGCTGCCCAAAGACCATGGAATTGGAGGAAGTGTGTTAGCATGAATTGAAAACTGGCTGTCACATGGAAAACAGAGTTGGAATAAATGGGTCCTTTACAGAGTGGAAAGATGTCACTAGTGGAGTCGTGCAGGGATCAGTACTTGGCCCACAATTGTTCACTGCTTACATTAACGACCAGGAGGAAGGAACAGAATGTAAGGTTTCCAAATTTGCCGATGATATGAAAATAGGTGGATGAGGATATTGTGATCCTGCAATGGGATATAGATAGATCGATGACTGAGCAAAAACCTAGCAAATGGAGTTTCATGTGGGGAAGTGTGAGGTCATGCACTTCGGTAGGAGAAATCAAAAAGCAGATTATTACCTAAATGGAAAGAGACTGCAGGTGAGTGAAGTTCAGACAGTCGAGGTGTTCCAGTGCATGAGCCACAAAAAGCTAGCAGGCAGGTGAAACAGGTAGTTAAGAAGGCAAACCCTACTTTGGCCTTTATTGCAAAGGGATTGGAGTTTAAAAATAGGGAGGCTTTGTTGCAATTGTACAGGGAGTTGGTGAGGCCTCACCTGGAGTACTGCGTACAATTTTGGTCCCCTTACCCAAAAAAGGATATAGTAACTTTGGAGGCTGCCCAAAGGAGATTCACCAGGCCAATTCCTGGGATAAGAGGGTTGTCCTATCAAGAGAGACTAAATGGTCTGGGTCTGTATTCGTTGGAGTTTAGAGGAGTGAGAGGTGACCTTATTCAAACACATAAGACCCTTAGGGGCCTTGACAGGGTAGATGGTGAGATGTTTTCACCAGTGGATGAGTCTCGAACAAGGGGACATAACTACAAGATAAAGGGACGGTTATTTATAACTGAGGTGTGCAGAAATGTTGGGCGCGATTCTCCGCCCCCCATGACAGGTCGGAGAATAGCGGGAGGGCCTTCCCGACGTTTTTCCCGACCTCCCGCTATTCTCCCCCACCCCACGGCCGCCCCACGACACGAATCGCTGCTCGCCATTTTTTACGGCGAGCAGCGATTCTCCCCTAACCGATGGGCCGATTTCCCAGGCCTTTACGGCCATTTTCACGAACTCCAACACACCTGCTCTCACCGTTCGTGAAAACGGCCGCAAAGTGCCGTTCTGGAGAACCATGCCACCGATTGGCACGGCCGTGCCAAGGGTGGCATGGGCCTGCGATTGGTGCTCACCGATCGCGGGCAGCGGGTCCGAACCCCGCGCACTCTTTGTTCCTCCGCCGCCCCGCTGGATCAGTCCGCGGGGCGGCTGAGGGGCATAACGGCCCGCGCATGCGCGGGTTTCACGCAGATGCGTGATGACGTCATCCGCGCATGCGCGGCTGATGTCATCGTTTGCATCAGCCGCCGTTACCCTTGGCGCGCGGGCTTAGCGAAGTTCGCTAAGCCTGCGATGCCGAGGTTCACAGGGCCCCGCTGCTAGCCCCGACCGGGGAGCAGAATCGGGTCCCGGGAGGGGGCGCGGAGGCTGCCGTGAAACACGGCCAGTTTCACGGCAGCCTTCATGACTCTCCGCATTTGCGGAGAATCGCGCCCGTTGTCTTGCAGAAAGTGATGAATCTCTGGAATTCTCTGCTCTGGTGAGTGATGGAAGTTGGATCATTGGATGTGCTTAAAGTGGGGATGGGTAAATATTTGATCGATCGAGGAATAGAGGGCGAAGGGGGAATGGCACAGAAAAGGAGTTGGGTTGGCGTAGATCAGCCATGAATATATTGAATAGCGGGGCAGGCTTGAAGGGCCTGGTGGTCTACCCCTGCTTCTAAATCTTGTGCTAACCATTTACGTACTGATTGAAAAGCAACAAGTCTGACAGGCTTTCTTTTTTTTAATTTAGAGTACCCAATTATTTTTTTTCCCAATTAATGGGCAATTTAGCGTGGCCAATACACCTAACCAGCACATCTTTAGGTTGTGGGGGTGAAACCCACGCAGAAACCGGAGAATATGCAAACTTCACACGGACAGTGACCCAGGGCCGGGTTTCGAACCTGGGTCCTCAGTGCCGTAGTTCCAGTGCTAACACTGCGCCATGTGCCACCCTCTGACAGGCTTTCTTCAGGGATTTAAAACAAAAAAGGGTTAAAGGACTTAAAAATCCATTCAGGCAAAAATAGCTAAATATTTTTAAAAAAGTAACCCGTGCTTCTCAAACTTTCATGGCCCACCTTTGCACTTACACAAGCATGCAAAATTTATGAGCTATACTCCAGGCAATTACTATCTTAACCAAATTTTAGTTCCATGCTGACAGGTAAATAAATGGAGAGTTTACTGTTTAAGCCCTTGGCTGTGGCAGAGATTTTTCCAAGTTCCTTTAGGTTCCAGGGGCTGGATTATTCTGTCCTGCCCACCGTAAGAACACCAAGGGCGAGACATCGGCAATGGAAAAATCCATTGACCTTGGGTGGGATTCTCCGGTCGTCGAGTGGATGTGGCCGGAGAATCCTGCCCCAGGAGTTGAGTTGAAGCTTATGTGACTACAATTGTCAGAGGCAATGGGCGGAATTCTCCGCAGGGGGCCGAATTCGTGAAGGCCGGCGTGAACTCGGCCGAGGTTCACGACGGCCTCGGAGCCCGCTCCCCGCACCTAATTCACCCCCACCCGGGGGGCTTGGAGCGGGCCTCCGTCTTTCCCGGCCGCGACCTTGTCGCGCCGAGAATGTGAAGTCATCCGCGCATGCGCGGGTTGCCGGTTCCAACCCGCGCATGTGTGGATGACTTCATCGTGCAGACGGCACGAACCCGCGCATGCGCGGTGCCGTCTTTCTCCACCGCCGCCCGGCAAGACGTGGCGGCTTGATCTTGCCGGGCGGCGGAGGGGAAAGAGTGCGTCCGTTTTTGACACTGACCCGACGATCGGTGGGCACCGATCACGGGCCTGTCCCCTCCCGAGCACAGTTGCGGTGCTCCCGTCCAAATCGGGCCCCTAGATGCCCCAAACGGGCATCTGGCGCCCATTTCATGACCGCAGCAAGCAGGTGTGTTTGCTGCCGTGTTGAAACGGGCGTGAAGGCCCGGCCGCTCGGCCCATCGGCCTCGGAGAATCGCCGCTCGCCGCTATTCTCCCACCCGGCGTGGGGGGCGGAGAATCGCGCCAAATTTCTCTTAATCTGGAATTTATCTCTTCCAGAAGGTAATGGGTTTTGCACCCGAGTTTCCTTTCAATAGAAAATTCACTATCTGTGTGCTGGATTTTTAAATTGTAAGAAGGGTCTTAACTTGGGAGAGGACAGAAGGGAACTCCTACAGCTTTATTGGCAGCTTTTCCAGATGACTCCCTTTCTAACTTTAGCAGCTTATATTAAAGAGATTTCTGAATAATAATAATAATCTTTTATTATTAATCTTTTATTATTGTCACAAGTCGGCTTACATTAACACTGCAATGAAGTTACTGTGAAAATACCCAAGTTGCCACATTCTGGCATCTGTTCGGGTACACTGAGGGAGAATTCAGAATGCCCAAATCACCTAACAACACATCTTTCGGGACTTGTGGGAGGAAACCGGAGCACCCGGAGGAAATCCACGCAGACACGGGGAGGATGTGCAGACTTCACACAGACAGTGACCCAAGCCTGGAATCGAACCTGGGACCCTGTTGTTGTGAAGCAACAGTGCTAACCAATGTTCTACCGTACTTTAGTCATATGACATCTCTTTCCCCGAAATGATTTCAGAAGGAGTTTGTTTATATAATGTTTGAACAATGGTTGTTTTATTTAATGGTCAGTGTGGTGGGGCTGAGAAGATTTTGCATATTCCCAGCCACTGATGCCCTGAACGAACCATTATCCATCTCAATGAGGAGAGGTGGGAAGGTGGTGCTGTAGTGCTACTGGCACTGGACTAGTAATCCAGAGACCCAGGGCAAGATCTGGGGACCCAGATTCAAATCTCACCATGGCAGATGGTGAAATTTGATTTCAATTAAAAAATAATCTGGAATTAAAAGTCTAATGATGACCATGAAATCATTGTTGATTGTTATCTGGCATCAAGGAGTGGTAGCAAAACTGAAATCAACGGAAATCTTGGCGAAATCTGTGCACTGGTTGCAGTCATACCTTTTAAAAAAATAAATTTAGAGTACCCAAATCATTTTTTCCACTTAAGGGGCAATTTACCGTGGCCAATCCACCTACCCTGCACATTTTTGGGTTGTGGGGTTGAAACCCACGCAAATACGGGAATAATGTGCAAACTCCACACACAGACAGTGACCCAGAGCTGGTCATAAAATTCATTAAATCATAAATTTAATGAATTCTGATTGATAAAATGGCAGTGCATCTAGATTACCATGATTTTGTGGTGTGTCGCAGATGCATAGTTCCAATGTGAGGACGGCACTTTGGTTAACAGTATTTGAATCTGCAACTGCACGGAAGAATTTCTTCACACACTTTAGTGCGTTCCATTGCACGCTCAAATCCACATTTGTAATGGAGCAGTCTAATAAACTCCCTTTTGATGATGTGCTGGATGATCTGCTGATGGAAGCTCTATTACTATGTAGCACAAGCGTACCTTCGTTAGTCAATATGTGCTTTGGGATTCCTACAGTTCCAAGGTTGGCCTTATCAGCAATCTCGTAAATATGGTCCAAGCCATTTGATCACCATGCAAGATTGATGCCAAAATAAGGTACATCAAAGCTATTCTGCGGGATAATGGCTCTCCCAATCAAATCATTGATCACTGTGTAATGTGCATTTCATTGAATGGGCCACCGATCATGAATGGGCACCAGACCACCACTCTGAGACCTGAAATGTGCCCAGTCTACCTTAAATTACCCTGGAAATGTAAAGTATCTCTAACGTTTGAGCAACAGGTAAAGCTCGCTGTTTCACAGTGCTACTATGCAGCGGCAACACAAATGGTGCTTTCCACTAACAGGATGCTGCCGTCAAGCCAAAAGACATCCTGCCTGCCACATAAATGAGCATTGTAGTATATGAATTTCACTGCTGGTGCGTGCCAAGCATGTAGGTTCGACATTCCAATGACTGGCAGATCATATCAAACCACACATCTCGACAGCTGTTCGTAATAGCCAATGTACTGACTGCACTCAATCAGCCCCTTGTTGTAAAACACAGCACATAATGTCTAATGTTAGATGTAATCCTGTGATCGGGCAGCATTTGTTGAGCAATACTGAGTGTGCTAACAATTGCACGTACAACCAATTTAAGATTAGCATCATGGGCTCATAATGTAGCCCAGGTGCTAGAAGTTACATATATTCATCTGTAGTGACCTGTCTTCTGCAGGTAAAAGCACCAGATATTGCACTTTTATTGAATAAACAAAATCATTGGGGCAGGGGGGGAGATCTCCTTGGTGAATTTGCCTTAGCAATGTCACCACCAATCAGAGCTTTGGTATTCTTGTATATGTCTTGATAAGTGCAAGAAGAAAAGCTGCAACAGCAATTTTCTTGAGCAATGCTCAAGTTCTGTACTAGCAAGAGAATAATAAAGAACAGTTGTTCTGGAGGTGATAAGGTTTGTTCTATATTTTTAGCTTTAGTTTTGCAAATGTAGGTTGACAACAAGAAACACAGGAAATTCCACCCTCAGATATAACCATGTTTCCCCCCAATATTCTCTATTAAAGAAGGGCAATATCTGTTATGTTGCTGCCATCTTCAATTGTTTCATTGATGACCTTCCTTCCATCATAAGGTCAAAAGGAGGGGATGTTCGCTGGTGATTGCACAATATTCACTGCCATTCACAACTCCTCCAGATACTGAAGTAGTGCATGCCCAAATGCAGCAAGGCCTGGACAATATCCAGGCTTGGGATGACAAGTTGCAAGTAACATTCACACCATGCAACTGTCAGACAATGACCATCTCCAAAAAGAAAGAATCAAACTATCGCCTCTTAACATTCAATAACATCAACATTGTTGAATTCCCCATGATCAACATTCTAGGGGTTACCATTGACCAGAAACTGAAAGTGACTAGCCATATAAATACTGTGTCTTCAAGAACAAGTTAGAGGCTTGAAATCCTTTGGTGAGTAATTCACCTCCTGATTCCCCAAAGCCTGTCGACCATCTATAAGGCACAAATCAGGTATATGCTGTAATACTGTCCACTTGCCTGGATGAGTGCAGCTCCAACAACACTCAAGATGCTTGACACTATCCAGGACAAAGCAACCTGCTTGATTGGCACCCCTTCCAAAAACATTCACTCCCTCCACCACTGATTGATGAACAGTAGCAGCAGAATTTACCATCTACAAGATGTACTGCATGAAGTAACCAAGTCTCCTGAGGCAGCACCTTCCAAAGCCACGACCACTACCAACTCGAAGGACAAGGACAGCAGACACCACCTGGAGGTTCCCCATCAAGTCGCTCGCCATCCTGACTTGGAAATATTGCCGTTCCTTCATTGTCGCTGGGTCAAAATCCTGGAACTCTCTCCCTAATAGTACAATGGGTGTACCTACACCATGTGGACTTCAGCGGTTTAAGAAGCTACTCACCTTTTCAAGGACAATTCGGAATGGACAATAAATACTGGCCTAGCCAGCAATGTCCACGTCTTGCAAATTAATTTTTTTTTAAACTGCCAGAAATGAACTAGAAACATTTTTACAAACTAGATGCAAAATAAAAATTGGTTGGGGACTGATATAATTATGAGACTAATTTAAAAAGGTCCAATTTTGGAAAAGTACATGAATATTAAATCTATTAAAAGGTTAATTTTATTTCATTGTTTAAAAGATATTGAATTTTTAAAAGCGAGATATTGCCAAGTTATATTCTAGTTATTCAAATTGAGGTGCATAATACAGTGTAAGATTTTACTTTGGAGTTTCATGAACGTGTTGCAGGAGCAATAAAATAAGCACATTGGCTAACCATGGAAACAAGCTTCCATATGTCTGAAGCTTCAAAATCTTAGGGGAATGGTACTTGCTGAACATAACAGATCTGTGGCAGTACAATTGCAACCTTTTAATTAGAACACCCCGATGGAAATTAAATGTGCTATATTTGATCAAGCCATGCTTATTAAAAAGTTCCAACGTAATTTATATGCATTGGGATTTAATCCTTTCTGATAAGAATCAGTCTGAATGTTCAAGCTTTGTCTGTAAACAAATGAGCCGATTTCCACTTCCTATTTGCGTATGAAGAACTCTTCTGCAGGTGTTTTGACATTTTCCCCCAGGGACTGGATCTCAAACTACGAAGAAGCGAAGACAATCTGGTGTGTTCACATGAAACATGATTGGTTTGTTGAGGGACCAAGCGGTCTCCATTTCTTCCATTTTAAGTATTGATTTGTATAATTGAACAGATAGTCCATGCGTTGCATTTAATCAACATGTTAGTTTGATAGAGCACTGATTTATTTTTAAAAGCACCTATTCTTTTTTTTCCTTAATAAATTTAGAGTACCTAATTATTTCCTTTCCAATTAAGAGGTAATTTAGCGTGGCAAATTCGCCGACACTGCACATCTTTGGGTTGTGGGGGTGAGACCCACGCAAACACGTGGAAATGTGCAAACTTCACACGGACAGTGACCCAGAGCGGGGATTGAACCCGGGTCCTCAACGCTGTGAGGCAGCAGTGTTAACCACTGTGCTGCCCATTTAAAGCACCTGTTCTGATATAAATTTATTGTTTGAAGAGAAAATTTATAAATTGATGTAATTTATAACATTATGTAATTTATAAATTCTATGTAATTTTGGATTCTCTCCTCTCAAATGTAACACATTTCCACTATTATAAGTCCTCCTCCTGCTGACTGTAGTCTATTTTACATTTAAAAATAAATAAATTTAGAGTACCCAATTCATTTTTTCCAATTCACATGAAACATGATTGGTTTGTTGAGGGACCAATCGGTCTCTATTTCTTCCATTTTAAGTATCGATTTGTATAATTGAACAGATAGACCATGCGTTGCATTTAATCAACATGTTAGTTTGATCGAGTACTGATTTATTTTTAAAAGCACCTATTCTTTTTTTTTCTTTAATAAATTTAGAGTACCTAATTATTTCCTTTCCAATTAAGGGGCAATATAGCATGGCCAATCCACTTACCCTGCACATCTTTGGGTTGTGGGGGCGAAACCCACGCAAACATGGGGAGAATGTGCAAACTCCACACGGACAGTGGCCCAGAGCCAGTATCGAACCTGGGACCTCGGCGCCGTGAAGCAGCAATGCTAACCACTGCACCACCGTACTGCCCTTACTTTACATTGTTTTTTTTTTTTTTTTTTTATAAGTTTAGATTAGCCAATTATTTTTTCTAATTAAGGGGCAATTTAGCGTGGCCAATCCACCTACTCTGCACATTTTGGGTTGTGGGGGCGAAACCCACGCAGACACGGGGGAGAATGTGCAAACTCCACACGGACAGTGACCCAGGGCCGGGATTCGAACCTGGGACCTCAGCGCCGTGAGGCGGTTGTGCTAACCACTAGGCCACCGTGCTGCCCCTACTTTACATTGTTGATGGTAACTGTCAGATCACATTAATGAAAGAGACTTGCATTTATTTGCACCACAGCATACTGAAATGTCATAGTTCTTCACAAAGTTTAATTATTTGTGAAGTGCATGGTTTTTGTTATGTTAGTAAGCTTAGCAGCGACGCTTAACAGCAGTAACATGACACACAAGCAAGTGGATGACTGGCCAGCAGATCTATTTTTTTCTTTGGCTTGGGAGAATACCAGAACTTGCTGGTCAACTTTATAAATCACCATGGGATCTTTAATATCAGGATGAGTGCAGGCAGATGGCACCTTATCATCTCATCTGAAGATGGCTCAATTGGAATATGGAACTGAGCCGTTACATAGAATCTGCAGCTCTGAGATAGGCTGTGCCAGTGTTGATATTCCACATAAATCTCCCACTCTAATTACCTTTCACACCCTGTTCCCAGATCCTTCTATTTCCTTCTCCCTCAAGTATGTGTGACGCCTCACATTAATTACATCCCTGCTATTTGGTTCAGCCACTACATGTGGAGGTGAATGCCACACTGCCTCTGCACTACGTAAAGGAAAGTTCCTCAATGTTTTACTAAATCTTTTCATGGCCATTTTATATTTATATGCCATTGGTCTGGATTCATCCACAAAAAGGAACAGCCGACTGTATCTTTCCAATTTTTATTCACCCATAGAATGCAACTAAAGTAATCTCGATGGTACACTAAGTAGAATTGGTATAGATTTAATCTATTTTTCATTGTCTCTTTTAATCTTTTACCTTTAATCCTACATTCTAATTAAATAAATTGATCTGAAGAAATTAACGTTACATCCATACAAAATGACCACCTGAATCATTGGTCCTCATTTAACCATTAAATGGTGGAAACACGTTCATTACCTGCCCAATTTCTGACACCATGAACTCTTGAGGGGAAAAGTGAAACAGTTTTAGCCAATCTCAAGAAACGGACTTTGGAAAGTTTTTGCTTATTTCTTTTCGACAACAAGAATTCTTCAAGGGATCATAATGAGTGATGAAAAATCATGAGATATGTTTTAATACAGCTCACCACCCTCCCATAATGTTCCAACTTCCTGAGCATCAAAGGACCTCAAAGGATTCAAAATACCGTTTCCATTCACTGGGCAAGTGCCAAAGTTTACAAACTTCTAACCCTACTTTATCTCTGACAGTCTTCAATAACCCTCTCTGCCAAAAAGCTACCTATCTTTCTCTTAAAATTGATGACATTCTTTGCTTTCATCTCTTCTCTCAATACGTTCTACCACATATTTAGCATATACATTTTTATTGTTTCATTCACTGTTTCTCATCTAAGCCCAGATTCTGAACCTCATGTTAATATTGGACAGCAGATTCATTTTCCTGAATAGTGTCATTTTTCAGTTACTCTTGTCCCCTCCCCCATTGTAAGCATCCCTAGTTCCTTTAGATGGTGGCGTAGTGCTGACATCACTGGGCTAGTAGTCCAGATGTTCAGGCTACCACCCTGGGACCACTGGTTCAAATCCCACCATTGTACCTTGGAGAATGTGAGTTCAATATCTAAATTAGAAAGCTAGTGTCAGTAACGGTGCCATGCGATGATTGTGGCGAAAACCCGACTGGTTCATTTTTAAATGTGGAGGTGGCGACACAGTGGTATTGCCAATTAGATACCAATCTACCGCCCTCAATTTTGAATCCCACCACGGCAGGTGGTGAACTTTTTCCAGTGCAGACACGATGGGCCAAATGGCCTCCTCCTGCACTGTAACAATGCTGTGATTCTGTGGTGCAAACATCCATACCTATCAATCAACTTAATTGTCCTTCTTTCTGTCCCTCCATTTCCACAATATTCCCCATTAGAAGCGAAGGCAGATTTCAGAAAATCCTATTTGATCTTTCAAAGAAATTCATCAGCACCAATATCTCCATATTTGCAACAATGAGGTCTCAGTCAGTTTTGCTTGGAGTTCAAATGATTTATATTTTTTACACTGGAAGTGGTGGGCTGCCTGAATTACTGACAGCTTACATTGTTAGACATACAGATAGTGAATTAAAAAGTTACGCCCTATATAAATGTTGAAATACAAATGTCAAAATGGAACAAACATTGAGTCACATTGTTTAATGATTCATATTTATATACATTTGCGTGTCTGCTTGCATAGAAAAATGATAAAGTTGTAGTTTTAAAGTATGGATTACATTTTAGCAGTTTTGAATTTCTCAGGCAGTTTTACAAAACCTGCCTTCTCTAAAACTAAGATTGATATTCACTTTTTAACCTTCAATAGTAAAATTGCGAGGATCATTTGAGCATCCTATTCTTTAAGCATGCTGTGTAAATCAAATTGATTGTATTTTTGTTTTTATTTGCTCTCCAATACTCTATTCGGTGATCATAGAAGTAAGAATCATCTGCAAAATTATAAGCCATTAATAATGTTTTTTTAAAATAAATTTAGAGTACCCAATTCATGTTTTCCAATTAAGGGGCAATTTAGTGTGGCCAATACATCTACCCTGCACATCTTTGAATTGTGGCGGCAAAACCCACAGACCGGGGAGGGGGAGGTGGGGGGCGAGGAGGAGAATGTCCTTTACCTATTACCTGAACTCAATTGAGGCACTCCTTCCAGAGGTTATACTTACCCGTTAGACTCCTATATGACTTCTGAAACCAGGCTCACAAGCCCCCACACTGGGTCCTGCCAGCCTAGCCCTTGTGATCCCGCAAACTTTTCTTTGAATCCAAATTCCTCTTTTTTTGGGACTGGCTGTAGTCCCAGCAGAGGCCATCACTCCCGCCTGGTTCTGCTTGGATTACTGAACCGCTGACGATCTGATTAGCTGGCAGCTCTCTTAGGCTGGACTTCCTCCTGAGATGGGGGAGGAAGTCTTGCCTTAAAACAATGAACAATGCTCCCAGGGTTCAGTTGCAGTGGGGAAGCCGTCAGGATCATGAGTGGGCTCGCCACCAACATTTCAGCTGGGGGGGTGGGGCTGGTGGAGTGGGAGTGAGGTCCCCAGTGTCTGGTAAAATCCAGCCACATAATAAATAATAATAATCGCTTATTGTCACAAGTAGGCTTCAATGAAGTTACTGTGAAAAGCCCCGAGTCACCACATTCCGACCCCTGTTCGGAGAGACCGGTACAGGAATTTAAACTGCACTACTGGCAAAGTTCTGCATTATAAGCCAGATGTTTAGCCCACTGTGCTAAACCAGCCCCTAGAAGCCAGCCAGCTCCTCCCCCTTCCCCTCCCCAGCCTTGCCCAACACCAGCCTGCACAGCTAAAAGTGCCAGACTACCTGCAAGGGATGGGCCTCCCCTTGCTGTGTTAAACATAGGAAGCATATGAGTTAGGGCAGGAATGTGGGGTTGAGGTAGACAATGAGCCATGATCTTATTGAATGACGGAGAGTGCTGGAGGGACAGAATATTTTATTCTTGCCCATATTTCTTACATTCTTATGTTCAGCTTGGCTTATCCCTCCAGAAAGACCTGCCAGTCCCTTATCACAGTACCCAACTGTTTTTGTTTAAATTATGCTATCTTGGCTCCACAACAACATATGTTTATGTATGACAAAAAGATTTGCTGATATCAATATAAAATTTATCTTCTTCAGTTTGGACACTCAGGGCTGGATTTCGCTTCTCTGTAACTAAGTTAGGCTTAAAAATATACATCCTTAATTTAATGAAGTGGACTTCTTTGGATAACTAGAAGCTACAGCTTCTGATGGCGATCTTCAATGAAATCTGGGGATATTTTTTAACTGCAATATCTTAAAAAAGCATAATTCATGATACTGCCATCAGCATTCTTTTTCTTTACTCACTACCTTTACTTCCATTGCCTCCTGTCCTACAGGGACTGCCTGTTCACTGGGGTGCAGATCTATGGCCACAATGGGCAGTCTTGTGCCTCACCCATGTGCCCACTATTCATGTTGAATCTTGCCAGTGACCATTAATGGACTGACCAAATCACAACTAAGTCCATTTCTGTCTTCACAGGGGAAGAATTTCCTCTGTGTACTTTGTGTAAAAAAAAAAGTGTAAAACCGAACAAATTGTTACACATCAGGCACAGAAAAAGAACCCTTTCCCAATGATAAACACTCCTGTTGTTCCAGCAGCGATCTTCGGGCAGCATTCAGGAATGGGAATCTTAGAATATTTTTTACCCTTCCAGGACTGTTGGAGCCAATTGCAGAAGCACTGCTGCCTATCAATTTTTGGCTCACAGATTTAAACATTTGCCAATGCTGAGGATCAGATTTAGAATTTTATGAAATCTTTTCTCCCCGTTGGTGTTGCTAAGCCCACCTCTTGCTAAAATTAGAACAGCATACTTGGCAGGTATTGGTAGTGCTCCATAATTAGTCACCAGCAGAGCAAACTGAGCAGCAGAAGCACTTCAGATGGAACACCTCATTGCCAACCAAGCAGTCAGAGATTTGCTGTGATCTGTACTGTCTGAAAGGACGGTGGAAGCAGGTTCTAGATTCGCCGGTTCCCCAGCCGCATGTTTCGCGGCAGCGCGCCATTCTCTGGTTGCGGGATTCTCTATTCCCGCCGCTTGTCAATGGGATTGATGTGCCATCAATTGTACGCGAGGCGAGTGCTTTACCAAAGTCAGGCTTTAATAGACTAGAACACAGCTCTGCGATCGTCTACAATGGTAAGGACGATCGTCAGGCGTCTGACCATTTATACCTCGTTAATGGAGGCGTGGTTAACTCAGCCTCTCGGCCAATCGGTCGAGAGGCACATGACCGACCAGGGCCAATGGTAAGCCGACGTTCTGGCCCAATGGCAGACAGGTATGCAGATCATATCACCACAGGGATTTCTCAGTGAAATCATCCCTCGCCACCGGGAAATCCGCGAGAGGGGTTGCACTGCCGGCAGGAATAGAGAATTCCAATGGCCGGAGAATTCCGGCCAATAATAGCTTTGAAAATGTAGTGGAACATTTGCACAGTTTTGGGGAAACAGCAAAGGAGTGGGACTAATTGGATTGCTCTTTCAAGGAACTGCAACAGGCATGATGGGTTGAATGGCCTTCTTCATTGCTGTGTCGTTCTGTGATTCTATTCGTGCGAACAAAGTATATTGAACTAAAAACACACCCATTCTAATAACATTAAGATACAATGATACAAGTTGGCAGCCAAGAGGTGGCTATTTTAATCATTGATCTGTTCCTTGCAACCCCTGCAGAGTAATCAGGTTCATAACACATATGTTATGTCCAACACATGGAAATAATTTTTATATGCACACCCACCTTCGGATTAACATCAGAAATTTGAGAACCTCTGCAAATGCTTGCATATGTATTCCAATCCTATTTTTGTGGTTGAGTTTAGTGTTCGTAGTTCGATAGATATGTCAATTTTATTTTGACTGTTTTTTTAATACTTTATTCTGATTGTGACTTTTACTTATGTTGTTCTTGATTTTAGACTGTGTTCTCAGTTCATACACCGTTCATTACTTTTAATCCTTGTGGGGAAATTCTGCGGGTCCACAATTCAGTTTTACGCCGATGTCAATTTCTCACACGATCTTCTGCTGGTGCCCGCCATGGTAGACTGGGAAACCTGCTGGAGACTACCATGAAACTGATTTTCATTCCGCTAATGGGATGCAGATGAAGGCCCAACGGAATCTTTCATCCAGATCTCTGCACCGTCAGCAGGAAATCTCACCAGTCCAGAACATGGAGGAACAACATGGCGTGCAGAAGTCGGGACTCAACTGAACAATGCCTCCGGTGTTCAGGATGAAGGCTGCCTGCAACCATGGACCCTGGAACATCACAGCAGTGGGTGAAGGGTAGCATCCACAGGTGGCTCTTCCAGATTCTGTGTCATCGAGGTGGCCCATCCTCCAGCCTCAAGAATGTCCTTGGAGATCCATCTTCTTTCTTCAATGGTGGATCAGTCCAGGAAGCCTTTTTAATATGGCACCCAGGTATGGTGTTGGGACTGTTAACATCTAGCCTGCCCCACCCCAGAATATGGCTCTAAACCCCTGGCTGCATAATTAATGAGTTTGGGGGCAGGAATATGTGTTGTGGTTTCCTGCCCATCTCCGCAACAGGAAACCCTCCATGTTCCTGCCCCTGCCATGGGACTTTGTTTCAGATGGAAGTATTTTCCCCTTATTTTTAAACAGTGTCCTTGGGTGCGGGATGATCGGACCCCGGGGACTGCCCCCACGGTGGCCTGGCCCGCAATCGGGGCCCACCGATCGGCAGGCGGGCCAGTGCCGTGGGGGAACTCTTTTTCTTCAGCCGCCGTCACGGCCTCCACCATGGCAGAGGCGGAAGAGACCCCTCCTACCGCGCATGCGCCGGTGGTGACGTTAGCGGCCGCTGACGGTCCGGCGCATGCGCGGATTCACGCCGACCGGTGAAGGCCTTTCGGCCAGCCCCGACGCCGGCCGGCGTAGCGCCAAAGGCCGTTGGCGCCAATCGGCTGAGCGGGAGACACTCCGGTGCGGGCCTAGCCCCTAAAGGTGCGCAGAATTCCGCACCTTTGGGGAGGCCTGACGCCGGAGTGGTTGGCGCCACTCCGCTACGCCGGGATCCCCCGCCCCGCCGGGTAGGGGAGAATTTTGCCCCTTGTTCTAGTCTCTCACAAGGAGAAACATCCTTACAGCATCCACCCTGTCAAGTCCCCTCAGGATCTAATATGTTTCAATAAGATCACCCCTCATTCTTCTAAACTCCAATGTACGGTGGCACAGTGTTTATCACTACTGCTTCACAGCGCCAGGGTCCCAGGCTCCATTCCTGCTTGGGTCACTGTCTTGCGGAGTCTGATCGTTCTCCCTGTCTCTGCGTGGGTTTCCTCCGGGCGCTACGGTTTCTTCCCACAAGTCCATGCTTGTTAGGTGAAATGGACATTCTAAATTCTCCCTCAGTGTACCAGAACATGCCCCAGAGTGTGGCGACAAGTGGATTTTTGCAGTCACTTCATTGCAGTGTTAATGTAAGCCTACTTGTGACAATACTGAAGATAATAATTATTATAACACAGGCCCAACCTGTCCAACCTTTAGTTGCGAGTATAAACATTATTCAGGGTTCTGATAGGATGACTAGTTAAAGAATGTTTCATTGGCTAGGGAATCAGTGAAAAGATAATAACGATTAAAAATTGTCACTATGAAAGAAAAGAGAGATGAGGAGAAATTCCTTTCTGCAGATTTCTTCAGAACGTGAAATGGTTTGCTACGGGCTGTTGTTGAGACAGAAATCACTGCATCGTTTCAGTGAACAATCGGTAACTATTTGAAGCAGAGGGAGGGACTGAGCTGGGGGTAAGTGAAGAGCAGTGAGATTAGTTTTGAATTCATCCAGTAAAGACACAGGGTGTGATTCTCCAGCTCTCTCGCTCAAGCGAAACGAGGCCGGTGAATAGCGGGAGAGGCCAAAAATGGGATGTGTGAAACAGTTTCCGATGCATCCGGCCCGCTTCCATTGGCGAAATCGGGATCTCGCCGGAGCGTGACGAGAAACTAATTATCACCACTTCAGCCCTGTTTCTATAAAATTAACGAGAGTGACCCGATATCCAACAACCTCCCATCATTTAACGGCCTCCCCAGCAAGTGCTCACACTGGCACCAATTAGTACTCCTTTTGAAAAACATGGACCTGGCAAAGTGGGGAGCTGGGAAGGTGAGTAGCCATCTTTGCTGACAGGGAAAGTGCCTGGGGTGCTGGGGCTTGCCACCCCAATGCTTAGTGAGGGTGGGGGAACCTCTGCAGGGGTGGACCGCCATGTTGGGGAGTTGGGGGGATGCCTAAAGAGATGGAAAAAGGGTCCGCGGGGCGGCCTGCATTGCAGAAGGAAGTGACAGAGGTATCATACTGGTATTGCGAAAAAGTTTTTTCAAAATTTAGAGTACCCAATTCATTTTTTCCCCCAATTAAGTGGCAATTTAGCGTGGCCAGTCCACCTACTCTGCACATCTTTGGACTGTGGTGGTGAGACTCACGCAGACCAGGGGAGAATTTGCAAACTCCACACAGACAGTGACGCGGGGCTGGAATCGAACCCGGGTCCTCGGCACCATGAGGCAGCAGTGCTAACTTACGAAAAGGTGTTTAATGTGTTGCACAAACCCCACTCCTGATGGTGCCGTCCCCCCCCCCCCCCCTCCGGTCCCCCCCCCCCCCCCCCCCCCCCCCACCCTGTCCACCAACTGGGACAAGCTTGCAGCACCTTGGCCATGCGCATCTGAGAGCGGAACATGTCCCACAGATTCTCATCAAGGGTGGCCTGGTACTGGGTGACATCCCCCCCGCAAGTCGGACATTCTGCTGAGACCCTCAGCCATGGCTGTCACCCACTGCGCGACGCCTTGGACACCTTCACTCATGGTGCCGACGCGCGCACCAGATTCTCTACTGCGGTTGCTACCCTGGCAGTGTTGGTCTTGGTGCCACTCATTGCCGGCGCCATCTCCTACGCCCTTAGCCTCAGGGACTCCTTCAAGCTGCCAAGGATCTGCTGGAGTGATGCTGACATCTCCTTCTGAATTCCCAGATTGGTCCCTTTCGTCTCCATCAGCTCCGGGTACTCCATACCTTAGGCTCAGCATCAGGCTGGGACCCAGCTGGGTACTGGGATCCAGCAGTTCTCTGACTGCTGTCTGACCTGGGGTTTCCTGCCTCCACCTGATGTGCATCATCAGCAGTGTGGTGCTCACCGGATTGTGCCCCAGAAGCCTGTCCACCCACTAACATGTCCCATCGCAGTGAGCGTATCTGCGCTGGTGATGGGCGGGGATAACAGCTGTGCTGCAACTACTGTTGGATCCTCGGAGCTCCTGCCCCGAGGTCTTCTCCTCCGAGTCAGGGAAAGGTGTCGCCTGGGATTGGCCTGCGCCGTCAGGTGGAGGACCTGCGGGAGAATGGACTTGTGGTCAGTGGGAGGGATGGGTCAGTCAGTAAGTTGATCACAGCTCATGTTTGACAGGTCCTTCGGGTGGAACCCGGTTGTTCCTCACCTCTGTGGCATCCGGCAGCCTCCGCGTGGCAGACTGATCTGTCCTCGGCCACCCCAGTCACCTCTAGGGCCTGCTCCTTGAAGGAGGTGAGGATCCTTACGTTTGGCACCCCTGCGAAAGTCTGGTGCCTCTCCCACCGATTGTCGGAGAGCTTTTCCTGGGGAGACACAGAGCGGGCATCGTTAGCCACAAGTGTGGTTCACAGTGGTGGGAGAGTTGGGGGGATTGAGGGGGGAGGGTGTGGAGGAAGGGCTGGGGTTGCATGGGGAATTGTGGAGTGAACATTACCTTGTGGGGGGGGGGGGGGGGCAACATTGGTGTCTACTCATTCGTGCTGCCCGGTGTAGATCGTTGACCTTTTTCCGGCACTGGAGGCCAGTCCTCCTGGTCACACTCTCCGAGCTCACAGTTGCCGCCACCTCATACCAGACAGCACTGGCTACCTTGTGGCTGACTCTACAGGACTCTCGGGGGAACAGGACATCCCTCCTGGCCTCCACTGCATCTCTGAACCTCCCCAGGTCAGCATCTCCGAATCATGGGCCGGTCTTCTGGGTGCCATTATTGCGAGCTGGCTGGGGTCAGCTGAACAAGTGCAGCTTAAGTACTGCTCGAACTTGTTAGCAGGGGGCTGGTGAGCGCAGTCCCGGTAAATCAGCTGGTGGGCCTTCATTTGTGGCAAGAAGCCCGTGGGACCTCGTTAAGTGGACCAATTAACATTGAATTGCATTGCCGGCCTCATTGGGCCGAGCACCGGGAAGCTCGCAGCAAATCCCGCTCGCGACCACACTTAGAAACATTTCTGGAGAATTGTGCCCACAATGGCTAAATTGCCTTCTTCTGGCCTCCAGACTCTTCTGGTCTGGCTCAAGGTACGAAGCTTCATAGTTACATATTTGTCATGCAAATTTCCAGGCAATAGCTTTGGCTTTAATGTGCAGTTCAATAAACACATACACCAGTAATCTATTGTTTCAGAAAGTGAGTAGCTTGTTTTATAAAAAATCTGTGATAAAATATTTCAATGGAACTGAATGGGACATATTAATATCTGATTTTTGCCGCATTATGGTTATTGCCTTAATTTTCATTTGCAAAGTAAAAGTGACAATTGTACTATTTCTTGGCAGATCTACTTAGTAACAGTGAAGTGAAATACTATTGCTTGCTGCTGTCAATAATTTTAAAGTGCATTTCAAACAATTATTGGATTTACAATGTTATTCAATTCTTACTTTATTTTCTTAAAATTCTTGCCCTCCAAGGAGTACCTGCATGTTGTATTTCTGCAGTAACTAAGGAATAGCACAAGGGATTGCAACTGTAATTAGATAGTTGGAGCAGTCCCTGGTCCCCTCTGACATTTTCCTGACAAGCTCTAATCAAATTAGCACGCAGTTGAAATTATTATTCTACCAAGTGAGATCTCAACATCAGGTTATGTTCTCTCTTTGTTTCAGTCATAAGAGAGGTTAGCAACGTAACATGTACTGACCCATGTGTGTTCAAAATCTTCACAATTGAATAATACTCTTAAAATGTTGAGTGCTATAATTGTTTCCTATCGAAACCTATTAGGTGCAGTCCTGTTAACTCTGCAACATTAAAGAGTATAGTCCTTTCAGGTGCCTAATTGCTTTGCACACCATATGCTACATGAGGGGACATCTGCAGCATGCCATTATGTTGCTTAATTTTGCACTGGAGTTTGTCAATGGTAAATGTTTCAGTTACAATTACTGTGGAATTGTATGTTATATTGAAAATACGTTGAAAAAGTGTTTAAATGCAGCCAAGGTGTTTTTGCATGGATTCATTTATTTGTTAGATGTTCCTGCTGCAGCGGAAATGCTGCATTAAAGGTAATTTTCAAAGCATCCATTTGCGAATAGTGATGGTCAAACAAAAACTGGGCATGTGGCAGTGATGCTCCCTCTACATTATGGGTAAGAACTTGGTCCTCACAGAACGCGATGCCATTTTAGAAGGCAGCCCTGAGGCCCTCCCGGGAACCCAATTTCACACACACCCCCACACTACCTAGCAAGGCAATCTTGGCCCTGACCCATGGCACTGCCAACCTGGCACCCAGGCACCCTGGCACAGCCAGGTTGGTAAGGCCAGGGTGCCAGGCTGGCAGTGCCAAGGTTCACAGGTGCCAGGAGGAGTGCCAGGGTGCCTGCCTGTCCTGTCCCCGACAATCTGGGGGTCTCCATTGACCTGTGAGACCTCCCGAGGTGCTGTTATGCCTGGTCCACATTTGTGTGGACTGGCACTAAACGGCGCCCTGGCGAGGTCTCGCAGGCACGGCCATGGAGTCCGGAATGAATCTGGCATCCGGGTATTTAAATGAGCTATTAGACCCATTTATATATGTTGATCTGGGTCTCGCCCAGTGAGGATGAGATCCAGATCGCTCCAAACGGAACGAGTCGGGTGACTTGCGATTGGCCCAGTGCCCAACGCAGAGCCCAATTTGGGGACCTCACGCGATTCAGTGACACTGAATCGCGCCTCATGCTCTGGCGTATAATCTAAGTTTCCTTCTCTGCCTCCATGTTTTTTTTCCCACTCTTTCTCAACCAGTTTCAGTTTGGTCAGCGCCCGTTTCAGCTCCATCTCCTACAGTTGGTTCTTTAATGACTCTTTTCCATTATCTTCACATTCATCTGAAGTTCCCTCAGATGAACTGACACATTTAAGTTACCCCTCTGCGTTAAAATAATTCTCTGCAGTGATGACAGTCTTCAACCTGTTTCCAATTTTTTTTCCAACTCAGCTTCATTTTCCAGCTGTTGCCTTCTCAATCTCTCGCTCAATTGAGAGCAGACCTGTGTGTATTTGATGATTTAAAAATTCAAGCACTATGAAGAAGGCGAAAGTAGCTAGGAAATCTATTGAGGCACGTAAGGAACAGTGCAACCTTCACCAGCAAGCGCTGAGGGAACAGGGGTTATGGCATGAAGATGTGAATAAAGGTAAAAAAGGTTGGGAGAATAAGCACAAGTAAAACTCGGCAACAGAGGTCAGAGCATGGAACTCGAGAAGCGCCAAGGAAATCCCAGGTAATGGATGTTACCGGCTTTGTGATGAGTGAGAGAACTGCTAGTTCTCCTTGATTTCTAATTCTCCTTCTCAGCAAGTTTTACTCTTCGTCCATTTGTCTCATGTAACTGTTGCTCCATCAGCATTCCAACATTGACTTCCAGCTCTTTGTGAGAAATTCCCAATCCACTGACATTTTTCGCCAGCATACCCATAACACGCCGTTACTGAATGCAATCGGAGTCCTTCCTCAGTCACTGTAGCTTTTGATCTGCCAGAATAACTTTCTCTTGCCGAAGAGAATGTCAATCGTTCTTGAGTCCATCGCTTTGCTTTTGCAGCCATTCAGTTTATCCGTTTCTGAGTTTCATCCAAGGTGAATCCAACATTCTCTTCTAACAACATTTGATAATGATCACTCCCTTCTCAATCTTTGCATGTATTCAGACAAATGCCATGATCCTTTGTTGTAGTTGCATCAAAATCTACTTCTACGTTCAACATTTCTTCCTTCTTTTTGTGACATTTATCAGACAATTCTCCGGAATTGCTAACATGTTCCAACTGTTGTGTTCTCTCTTTGGATTTGTCCATTGTTAAGTCCACCTCAGCACCCTCAACACCCGACAGTTTCTGCCTCTCTGCAGAATGCCAGTTTCTCCTGTTCCTTTTGTATTTTCCACACGACTGACAGTTCGATCATTCAATTGGATCTCTAAAGAATTCCCAATAATGGCTCTGGTAAATGATAGCTCTGCTCTCATTTCTGTTTCATCAGCATGGTGAACCTTTTAGGACATACTGTAACAACTACAACATGAGCGCCATGGATCAAATCTTTGATGTGTTTCACTCTGAGACGAGCAGTTCTCTCACCCATCAGAAAACTGGTAACATTCATTACCTGGGATTTCCTTCGGCTCTTCTCAGGTTTCATGCTATTGCCTCCATTGCTGAGTTATGCTTGTGCTTTTTCTCACAACCCGTTGTCCCCTTCATTCACAGCTTCATGCTCTAACTCCAGTTCCCTCACTGCTTATTGGTGAATGTTGTCCTGTTTCTAACTGGCCTCAATAAATTTCCCAGCCACTTTCACCTTTTTCATAGTGCTTGCTTTTTTAAAACCTTTCTTGACTTTGATAAAGCTCGGCAATTTCTTGTTTAGATTGGGGTCCCAAACTTTTAGTGCATTTTCTATTTGCTGTAGTTTTCGGTAAGTTTATCAAACTCTTTTCTCTTCACTCTTAGTTCTTCTTCTCCTGTGGCTTGTCTTATGTTCTGACTGGTTACAGCTTTATTTTATGCTTGTAGTTCATTGTGAAAACTGTCAAGGAACTTCTCATTACGATACAAAAGGATGCGTTGCGATTGAGTCTTGTTGCCTTCATTTAGTCCTTTAAGGTCCTCTGTTGCCCTCTTTATCTGTTCTCTCTGAGCCCTCCTTCTGGGGCACTTTGATGCCCTCCTTCTGGAGTCTTGCAGTGTCCTCATGGGGTCTTTCTGTGCTTTCCCCTCTACTGGGTTTTTTACAGCCTACTCTGAGCCTGGCATTGCCTCTTCCTTGAGGTCAAAGTTGCCTCCTTTGAGGTCTGCTTTGAGGTACTGCATAATGTTGTGCAACTTTAAATGCATTACCACTTTAAGACTGTCAACCTTTTTTTAACTGTCCACAGCTGCTGTTTCTCACTCTCTCTCTCTGTCTGTGCCTTTCCCGCGCCTTTGAAGTTTTGGAGCGAAACTGGCAGGTCCTCCTTTGAACTTTTTAAAACTTATCTTTTACTGTTAGAAACTTTTCTCTATGGAACTTTATTTCTTTTAGCTGCCTGCTGAGCCCGTGATTGTTCTTTTTTAAAAATCTTTTTATTGGCATTTTTCATATTTATTTTAAATAAATTTAGAGCACCAAATTCATCTTTTCCAATTAAGTGGCAATTTAGCATGGCCAATCCACCTACCCTGCACATCTTTGGGTTGTGGGGGTGAAAACCACGCACACACGGGGAGAATGTGCAAACTCCACCCAGACAGTGACCCAGAGCCGGGATTGAACCTGGGACTTCAGCGCCTTGAGCAGCAGTACTAACCACTGCACCACTGTGCTGCCCTCGCATTTTTCATATTTATAAACAATTGTATATATACATCACATTTACTTTATTTTACAGAAAGGTGTTCTTCTTTTGATGTGCATTTGACTGTTTGATTTCTCCCTTTGTTAATTTCACTCGCAGTTTGCAGTTCCAGCGCTCCCCATTTAGGACCGTTATTTATTTATTTTAATTTAGAGTATCTAATTCAATTTTTCCAATTAAGGGGCAATTTAACGTGGCCAATCCACCTAACCTGCAAATCATTTGGGTTGTGGGGGTGAAACCTACGCAAACACGCAGAGAATGTGGAAACTCCACCCGGACAGTGACCCAGAGCCGGGATCGAACCTGGGATCTCGGCGCTGAGAGGCAGCAGTGCTAGCCACAGCGCCACCGTGCTGCCCTCAGACTGTTATTTTAAAGACTTTTTAACATCTTTTTCTTTTAAGCAGATCGGGGACTTCTCCGCCAAACTCCGGAACGTCCCTGCTGAAAGTTCCTCAGTGTAAGGGCCGCTATCGCACCCATTTGTCCACATTTGGAAAGGTTTTTCTATTGATGTCTATCTGAATGAAGTACAAGACTATTTTTAAAACCACAATAAAAGTCCCTCAATAGTGAAGTGGTATAATGCACTACACAGCGCATATCAGCTTATACAGGCCAGTAGGATTTTAGGTTCATGGTCTGGTCTAGTGTTTTAGCTAATATCACCAGAAATGGCAAAAGGGGCGTGTCATCATACCTCAACAACCCAGTGCGCAGAAGGACAGGAATAAATTCAATCAGGGCTCATGCTCCATGATCCATGCTCATGTGGAAGTTCGGGAGTTTGGGGGAGAAGTTCCCAACCTGCAGTGGTGGAAAGACAGCACATGTTGATCGCGAAACATGATTGTAATGCTCCACATGGTGATCCTACCCCCGACACAGCCGTTATAGATGTTTCATAATAAGAATAATAATCATCTTTATTAGTGTCAAAAGTAGGCTTACATTGACACTGTAATGAAGTTACTGTGTAAATTCCCTAGTTGCTACATTACAATGCCCGTTCGGGTACACAGAGGGAAAATTCAGAATGTCCAATTCACCTCACAAGCACGTCTTTCGGGACTTGTGGGAGGAAACCGGTGCACCCGGAGGAAACCCACGCAGACACGGGTAGAACGTGCAGACTCCGCGTAGACAGTGAGCCAAGCTGGGAATCGAACCCGGGTCTCTGGCACTGCGAAGCAGCAGTGCTAACCACTGTGCTGCCATAGGATGTGAGTATTGCTGGCTAGGCCAGTATGTATTGTACATCCCTACCCCTCTTTAAGAAGATGGGTGGTGAGCTGCCTTCTTGAGCCCTTGTAGTCCATGTGGTGTAGGGGCACACACAGACTGCTGTTAGGGAGGGTGGTCCAGGTTTTTGACCCAGCCACAATGAAGAAACGGTGATATAGTTCCAAGACAGAATGGTGTGAGCCCTGGAAGGGAACTTGCAGATGGTGATATTCCCGTGCATCTGCTGCCCTTGCCCTTCTAGGTGGAAGAGTTTGTTGGTTTGGAAGGTACTGCCAAAGAAGCCTTGGTGAGTTGCTGCAGTGTGTCTGATAGATGGTCAACATTGCTGCCACTCTGCTTCAGTGGTGGAAGTGGCGAATGTTGCAGGTGGTGGATGGGTGCCAATCAAACACCCTGCTTTGTGCTGGTTGACGTTGAGCTCTTGAGTGTTGCTGGAACTGCACTCGTCCAGGCAAGTGCAGAGTGTTCCATCACACTCCTGACTGCTGCCTTGCAGATGGTGGACAGGAGGTGAAGTTCTTGCCATAGAATTCCCAGCTCCTGGCTTGTTATTTCAGCCACAGTATTTATAAGGGTGGCCCATTTCAGTTTCTGGTCAATGGTAACCCTGGGATGATGATAGTGGGGGATTCAGTCAAAAATGGCTGAATCAGCCATGGAATGTCAAGGGGCGATGGTTTGATTCTCTCTTATTGGAGATGCCCATTTCTTGGCACTTGACATAGATGTTACTTTCCACTTGGCAGCACAAGCCTGGATATTGTCCAAGCCTTGCTGTATATGGACTTGGGCTGCATCAGTATTTGAGGAGTAGCAAATGGCACTGAACATTGTGCAGTCATCTGCAAACATCCCCATTTCTGACCTGATGATGGAAGGTCATTGATGAAGCAACTAAAGATTGATGGGCCGAGGATAGCACCCTTCGGAAGGCCTGAAGTGATGTCCAGGAACTGAGATGATTGACCTCCAACCATCACAACCATTTTCCTTTGTGCCAGGTCCAACTCCAACCGGTGGGGTGCTGTTCACCTGATTCCCATTGACTCCAGATTTACTCGGGCTCCTTAATGCCATACTCGGTCAAATGCTGTATTGAGCATAAGGCCATGAGAAATAGGACCAGGAGTAGGCCATTTGATCCCCCGAGCCTGCTGTGCCATTCGTAGAAACATAGAAAAAATAGGAGCAGGAGGAGGCCATCTGGCCCTTCAAGCCCCTCCGCTATTCATTATGATCATGGCTGATCATCCAACTCAATAGCTTAGTCACGCTTTCCGCCATATCCTTTGATCCCCTTCGCTCTCAGTGTTATATCTCACTGCTTCTTGAAACCATACAATGTTTTGGACTCAACTAATTTCTGTGGTGACGAATTCCACATGCTCACCACTCTCTGGGTGAAGAAAGTTCTCGTAATCTCTGTCCTAAATGGTCAGACTGTATCCTCAAACTGTGACCCCTGGTTCTGGACACACCCACCATTGGGAACATCCTTCCTGCATCAACCCTGTACAGTCGTGTTAGAATTTTATAGGTTTCTACGAGATCCTCCCTTCATTCTTCTGAACCCCAGCGAATACAATCCTAACCAATTGAATCTCTCCTCGTACGTCAGTACTGCCATACCAGGAATCAGTCTGGTAAACCTTTGCTGCACTGCCTCTATAGCAAGAACATCCTTCCTCAGATAAGGAGACCAGAAATGCTCACAATATTCCAGGCGTGGCCTCACCAAGGCCCTGTAAAATTGCAGCAAGACATCCCTGCACCTCTTTGAATCCTCTTGCAATGAAGGCCAGCATACCGCCTGCTGAACCTGCATGCTCACCTTCAGTGACTGGTGTACGAGGACACCCAGATCTCATTGCATGTTCCGCTCTCCTAATTTATGGCCATTCAGATAATAGGCTGCCTTCCTGATATTGCCAACAAAGTGGAAAACCTCACGTTTATCCAAATTATACTGCATCTGCCATTCATTTGCCTGCTCACTCAACTTGTCCAATTCTCACTGAAGGATCTCGGCATCCTTCTCACAGCTTACCCTCCCATCCAACTTGGTGTCACCTGCAAATTTGGAGATATGATATTTTGTCCCCTCATCTAAATAATTAATATACATTGTGAATAGCTGGGGTCAATAGGAGCATGTCTAATTCCTCACGTCCACTTTCAGGCCCTTTTCCCATAACCCTTGATTCCCTTAATGATCAAAATCTTTCTCAGCCTCAAATATACACAAAGACTCTTACCCCACAGCTCTCTGTGGCGAGGAGTCCAAGACTCATAACCTTCTGAGAAAAGGAATTTCTCCTCATCTCATTTATACATTGGCACACCTTTATTCTGAGACTATGCTCTCTGGTCCGAGGCACTCCCATGAAGGGAAACATCTTCTCATCATTTACCCTGTCAAGCCCCTTAAGAATCTTATGGGGGCGATTCTACGAGCCCTGCGCGGGGCCAGAGAATCGTTGCAACCGCGCCACGATGCCCCGATGCCGGCGCGCGATTCTCCGAGGTGTGGAGAATCGGCGCCGTTTGCGCCAGCGGGTTTGGCGTGGCGCCGACCACGGGCTGCTGGAATTGTCGGGGCCACCGATTCTCCGGACCGGATAGGCTGAGCGTATACGACAGAGTTCCGCCGGTGCCGTTCACCCCTGGTCGCTGCCGGCGGGAACTCTGCATAAATGGTCGGGGGTGGGTAGGGGGTGGGGGGCTCCTTCACCGGGGGGGCCACCGATGAGGTCTGGCCCACGATCGGGGCCTGCTTCCCTGCGCGGCCGGCCCCTGAACACCGGTGCCATGTTGAGTCGGGGCCGGCGCGCTAAAGAAGTCCCCCGCGCATGCGCGGGTTGACGCGGCGCCCATTTGGCGTCGGGAAAGGAGGCTGGAGTGGCCTGAACTGCTCCAGCGCCATGCTGGCCCCCTGTGGGAGACAGAATAGGTCGTACCCGAGCCTGGTTCGCGTCATCGTGAAACGCGACAGCGTTCACAACGGCGCGAACACTTGAGCTCCATTTGGGAGAATCGCCCCCTACATGTTTAATAGGGATCATCTCTCAGTCTTCTAAATTCCAATGAGCAGGGTCCCAACCTGTTTAACCTTTGCCCTTAAGACAATCGCTCCATACCAGGGATCATCCTAGTGAACCTTCTCTGAACTACCTCCAATTAAATAATGGGTGAAATTATTCCGCCTCACGCCACCAGTAGTGGAGTTCCTTGTGAGGCGGTGAATCCAGTGTCGGGGACAGCGGCGATCCGTTTTCAATGCTCTGATCCCCGGGATTGAGGTTCATGCTCCGGTGCCAGTGGGATGATGCAAATGGGTCATTAAGACCGATTTCCATCCACTTTGCGGGCCAGGCACCATATTCTGTTGGCCTGCGTGATTCTGTGGTCCTCTGGGCCAGGAATCACGTGGCTAGAATTGATATCGGTATTGACAAGCGTGGCCCTGACGTGGTGGACCTCGCGGTTGGCCAAGGGGGTAACTCCTTCAGGAAGATGCCCCAAAGTCCACCTGAGGGTCATCCCTTCCCCCCATAATGAAAGAATTGCCTACCCCGCCCTCATCAGTCCCCCCTCCACACCGCCTCCGAGACCCTCTAAGAAAGAGATCCCCCCCCAGAGATCTGCTATAAAAGGAGACCACACAGAGACCACCAAAATAAAGAGAGCCCCCCTCAAGAGACCACCTAAATATAGAGAGCCCCCACAGAGACCCTGTAAATAAAGAAAAACCCCCAGGGACCCCCTAAATAAAGAGACCTTCACAGAACCCCCAAAAAAGAGACCCTTGTCAGAAAGTCTCCAGAAAAGAGACCCATGTCTGGAAGTTAGAGAATAGTCCAGATAGGAGCAGTGAAAAAAATACTGTTGTAATACTCACCTGGGCAATACACCTGCTGACTCAGACACAGGCAGCACCACCTGTCAAATCCTGGAAAGAGAAACCAGTCAGATGTGTTGAAACCCCCTCAGATCCTTGAGCTGAAAGCAATTTATTCATTTTTCTTACTAGGCTGTGATTGACAGCTTCCAAACACACAAAGCTGTCAGCTTTACTCCATTTAACCTCCTTCACGGTTGAGTAACTGAAGGGCTCTCTCCGCAATGTTTATAAACATCAAGTTTTGTTTGACATGTCCCGGACTGGGGGGTGGCCAACCGCGGGACCACATTATCGGTCTGCCCGCTCAAAATGCCGGCCCTATGTGCATAAATTTGCATGGCAAAGGATTGGGAATCACTTCCTGATTCATGCTCCTAGCAACCAATGCATCCACTATATCTGCAGTTACTTCTTTTACTTCTCTTGCAACCGAGGATGCGAGCGATCAGGGCCATGGAGCTTATCTGTCTTTACCCTCATTATTTTGTCTAACACTATGCCTCCAGTGATGTCGATGGTATCTAATTTTCCCGGTATTCTTTAGTATTAATGGGATGTTCAAAGTAACTTCCATCGTGAAGACTGATGCAAAATATCTGTTTTTCTCCTCCGTCATTTCCTTGCTGCCCATAACTATCTCCCCAGATTCATTTTCTAAGGGGCCTATGTCCACTTTGACCTCTCTTCCTTTTTATATTTTTAAAGAAGCTCTTATTGTCAGTTTTTATTTTACTCGTTAGTTTGCCTCGTTGTTTATTTGCCCTCTCTTTATCTTTATAGTCCTTCTTTGCTGGATTATCCCATTCTTTGGGGCTGTCACTGACTTATTTTTCCGTATCGGATTTTGTTTTCATCTTAATACTCTCCTTAATTTCCTTGGCTAACCTGCTTCGTTGATCCCTCTCTTAGAATCTTTCCACCTTACTGGGATCTTTTGGGTGAGAGTCATGGATTACCTTCTTAAATATCTGCTTGTACTTGTTTACTGTATTTCCTGCTAATTTGTCTGCCCAGTCTACATTAACTAACTCTAAACTCATTTCATTGTATTCGCTTTATTTAAGTTAAACACAGATGTTTCCAACCTAAGTTTCTCACTCTCAAACTGAATATTAAATTCTATCATGTTATGATTTCTACTTCCTAGGGGATCTTTTATTCTAAGGTCATTTATTAAACCTGTCACATTATCTATTACCAGATCCAAGTTAGATTGTTCCCTGGTTGGCTCCATGACATATTGCTCTAGGAAACTATCCCTAATGCACTCTATGAATTATTTGTTGCAGCTACCCTTTCCAAGTTGATTAACCCAATCAACTTGAAGATTAAAGTCACCCATAATTATTGCCCTATTCTTTTATTATGTTCCTATTATTTGTTGATTTAAGTCCTTTCCTATAACGTTACAAGAACAAAACTTGGAACTTAATATTCAGTGATAGTTGACCTATAGCGTGGCTACTGTTTGGCAGTATATACAATACTTCTACCTATGTCTTCTTTCCCTTGCAGTTTAGCTCCACCCAAATGAACTCAACATCATCTAAGTCTAGATTGTCTCTCACAACTGTCCTCATTTTACACTTTATTAACAGCGCTACCCCACCACCTTTTCCTTCTCTTTTGCTTTCCAAAAGATCAACGATCGCTGAATATTAAGTTTCAAGTTTTGCTCTCCTTGTAACCATGTCTCCCTAGTGGCTAAGAGATCATGTCCGTTTCAGTGCAATCACTCTCATCTCATACATTGAGTTCAACTCTTTTGGCCTTGTCTGGCTCAAGGCTGTAATGAGGTCAGGAGCTGAGTGACCCTGGCGAAACCCAAATTTAGAGTCAGTAAGCAGGTAATTGCTGAGTGAGTGCTACTAGGTAGCATTGTCAACAACACTTTCCATAATTTTTCTGATGGTTGAGAGAAGGATGATGGGACATTAAATGGCTGGGTTGGACCTATCCTGCTTTATGTGGACAGGACATACCTGGACAGTTTTCCAAATGTATGTGTAGATCCCAGCAACTGTGCTGGAATAACTTGGCTAGGAAAGTGACTCGTTCTGGAGATAACTCTTCGGAACCGTTACCGGAATGTTGTCAAGAGCCATAACCTCTGCATATCCAATGCTTTGAGCTGTTTATTGATATCACGTGGAGTGAATTTAATTGGTTGATGTTGGGGACCTCAGGTGGAGGTCAGATGGACTCAGCACCTCTGACTGCAATGCTTCAGCCTCATCCTTTGCACTGATGTGCTATGTTACAACTAGTGTGTGGTCAATTCCAGCCCCAACTGACCCGGAGTCACAACACAAGCGAATTAACCAATAATTTTTAGAAAAATACCCAAAGTCTTTGGCCATTGGTTGCCCAATAATAACAGTCACCAGGTTTGTAAATGTAAACACAATTACTTTTTATTAATATCAAGAACTGTAATGAAATCTGCAGAAAATACAACAGGTTAACTATTAATTAATTCCTAATTCCCCACTTTAACTTATCTCCCATCCTCTACACACACACACAAGATGGACAAATACAGAGGGGAAGAAGGGGGTATGATATTAAGTAAAAGGGGAAAAGATTCTTTGTTTCAGATGGGCTGGTTTAGCACACTGGGCTAAATCGCTGGCTTTGAAAGCAGACCAAGGCAGGCCAGCAGCACGGTTCAATTCCCGTACCAGCCTCCCCGAACAGGCGCCGGAGTGTGGCGACTAGGGGCTTTTCACAGTAACTTCATTGAAGCCTATTTGTGACAATAAGCGATTTTCATTTCATTTCATTTCAAACTTTACTTTCTGGTCGCGGATTTACCATAGCTTTATTCAGGGTCCATGTAATTTCAGAAATACAGCACACAGCCTTTCTGGAGGGAGAGGGAGAGAGAGAGCAGATTCTTGTCTTTGTTTGCAGCCGGCAATGGTTCCCCTGTAGGTCCATTCATTCAGATTCTCTGCAGCTTCATGAATACATTATTCACAGCCTTTCTGGAGATGGAGAGAAATGCAGGTCATTGTCTTTCTGTATCGAGGACTCAACTCCTCCCTCAGGTCTCTGAAAACCATCCCAATGGGATAGAATATAATCACCATCTGTTACCGGGCAGAGTATGGCCTTTTTGCCAATTCATTGGCCACCAGCTAATCAATCAAACCGAGTCCCACCCCATCTCTCTCTCTGGTGCTGAAAAGTCTGAAGCTCCTTTTCAAACTAGCAGGGGATAGCAGAGAGTTCTCTCCTGTATCTTCTGAATTCCTGATTCTCTCTGTGGCTTGATTCAAAGATGCATGTCTATTAATCACTCATGGATCAAAAATGATAACTGCCGTCTTTCTGCACCGATGTGGCGGCTTGATCTTGCCGGGCGGCGGAGGGGAAAGAGTGTGTCCATTTTGGACGCTGGCCTGACGATCGGTGGGCACCGATCGCGGGCCTGTCCCCTCCCGAGCACAGTCGCGGTGCTCCCGTCCAAATCGAGCCCCTAGATGCCCCAAACGGGCATCTGGCCCCCGGTTTACGAATGCAGCGACCAGGTGTGGTTGCTGCCGTGGTGAAACGGGCATGAAGGGCCGGCCGCTCGGCCCATCGGGCTCGGAGAATCGCCGTTCGCGTGAAAAACGGCGAGCGGCGATTTTTCCGAGCCGGGGGGGGGGGGAGAATCGCTGGGGGCGCAAGGGGGACGTAAAAAATGTTGGGAGGCCCTCCCACGATTCTCTCACGCCACGTGGGGAGTGGAGAATTCTGCCCCTCATCTTTAGGTACGCCTGGTGCTGCTCCTGGCATGCTTTCCTCAATGAAACTTTCCGGTGCGGACTCGATGGGCCAAATGGCCTCCTTATGCACTGTAAATTCTATATCTATGTCTATAACCAGGGTTTGTCTTCTGACTTGATGGTAATAGTAGAGTGTCGGGGGGAGGGTGGGGGTGCTGCTGGTAGTATGTTGGGTTTGATACACCTGAATGGCTTTCTCAACCATTAGGAGTCAATCACATTGTTGTTGACCTGGAGCCACATGTAGGCCAGGCCAGGTAAGGATGGAAGATTTGCTTTCGTCAATGACATTACTGAACCAGATGGATTTTTAAGACAATGATTTCATGGTCACCACGAGAATAGCATTAAATTCCAGATTTATTAATTGAATTTAATGCCTGTTATGGTGGGATTTGAGAGCATTATCTTGGGTCTCTATATTACTAGTACAGTGACATTACCACTATGTCATCGCCTTCCCCCTTAAATGCTCACACATGAAGAATTGTAACTTGGCTTTTGACTTCACTGTGACGTTCAATATGGAGAAACTGATACTTACCTGGCAGGGGTGAAATCATGATCAAGAAGGTGGTTCGCCCAATCTGTGTACAAGAGGGTGGTTTGCCCAGAACGAGGCTAGCCCATTGCACTTCAGGTGTGCTGACGCCTGCGATGTCCCCAAATGTGGGATACGCGACTGCAAAATATGTGGTTGGGGGGGACTGCGTTTGCGCTCTCCCCTGATTTGTAAAGCAAAAATAGATCTTTATTAGTTCTTTGTGCGGAGTGCTGGTGTATGTAATTCTTTGTCTCCGCCCAACATTGTAAAAAGAAATACGGAGAAACTGCCTGCTGACAGAGCCATTATAGGGCTGACACATGAAAAGTTGCATCTTGGCTGAAGTATTGGAGGCCAGTGGCACCCATGGAACTGTGTCTCCGCATGAACAATGGTCATTAAGACAGGAAGAGAGAACATTTCAGAGGAAAAAGAAGTGGCTGTACATTTGCTTTCTTTCCTCCAATTTGTTTCTATTATTCCGTTACATCATATATCACTTTGCAGTTGAAACGAAAGGACAAGGAAAATAGCTCACAGGACTCAGTTCTCCAAAGTTCACCTATCCTGAGCCACGCCCAATCCATCACCATCCTGTTGTGGGGAATCTACCAGCCTACACTAGATTTTGCTCCTAAAACTCCACTGAAAGCAGGAACTAATTTTATGGGTAATTCTACATGTAAACACTCATTTCTTGTCACGGGTCACCATGGCACCTTTTTTTTTAATTTAGAGAATCCAATTCTTTTTTCCAATTAAGGGGCAATTTAGCGTGGCCAATTCAACTACCCTGCACATCTTTGGGTTAAGGAGGTTTTTGTGTTCTGTGATCTTGTCTTCAATGAGTCAACAGAATTGCTAGTGACTTAATCAAAACAATGTTTTATTGATGTACACGTGGTAAAGCAACGATTAGAATTCAATGCAGACCAAGTTATCATGGAGTACATTAGACCTCCTGGAACTATCCTTATGTGCAACTGTCCTCATGTACACCTTACAACCTTCTGATGAGAGGCCAATGTCACATGACCGATGTCTCAAGACCGCATGGTGGTTCTGTGCTCCCACCTGCTGATTGGAGGTCACACCACCAACTATATACAATATTGTCTGCAGGCATATCACCACAAAGGTGAGACCCATGCAGACATGGGGAGAATGTGCAAACTCCACACGGACAGTGACTCGGGGCCAGGGTCGAACCCTGGTCCTCGGTGCCATGAGGCAGCAGTGCTAAAGGTCACCATGGTACCTAAGGGGCATTCCATTGTCCTGCATTACTACCACATAGTTCAGATATTCGATGCTAGGTATTCTTAATTAATAAGGTACGGGCGTAGATTAGCACTTTGTATTGGATGTATGACAGGCACCCACCTAACATTGCTGGGTGTTCTTTCAGTTTTGCAGTGAATATCATATATTTGTGGAGATGCCGGCGTTGGACTGGGGTGAGCATAGTAAGAAGTCTTACAACACCAGGTTAAAGTCCAACAGGTTTGTTTCAAACACGAGCTTTCGGAGCACTGCTCCTTCCTCAGAAACTGAGGAAGGAGCAGTGCTCCGGAAGCTCGTGTTTGAAACAAACCTGTTGGACTTTAACCTGGTATCGTAAGACTTCTTATCATATATTCTGTCACACGAGGAAGATGTTAAGAAATTTGGTCCAGAAATGAGACCCCAATGTAGCAGGCAATTTAGGGATTGAACAGACTTAGACTCTGGGGAGCTAAAGATCAGGCCATAGTGTGCATCCTGTTTGACTGTCTAAGAAATGATTTAGAATTTATCTTGATTACTTAACTTGCCCGTGGATACATTTCTTCAGCAAATTCCATTGCTACCATGTTGTAACATTTAATCAGTGTAAGATGAATGGTGCCACCTTCCCCACCCTTTTTTCAAATGAGTGATTTTCCTGCCAGTAATGTGCTGATAACAAGTGTACTTCAGTTAATGAATGAAAAACCTGGAAACAGAATGTTAATTGAACCACAGTGGTGGCTAATGCTCAACTTCAAAATACTACAGTACAGTCTGTTTGATTTTCCTTATAATTATAATGATAGCACATTAAGTTCTCATTATGAGAGGCTGACTATGATGGCAGGAATGTACACATGAACTTACAAAGTAGGAGCATACAAATGAGTCGGCCACTGGGCCCCTCAAGCCTGCCTCACTATTCTGTAAGATCATGGTTGATCTGATTGTAACCTCAACTCCACATTCCCACCTGGGTGATGTCACCAATCGAATTTAATGGCTAAAAATCACCTGGGTTGTAATATTCAAGGAGCCCCATCACAATCTTTTGTCCTCACTGTTTCGGTTGCACAGTGGTCAGCACTGTTACTTCACAGCACCAGGGATCCAGGTTCGATTCCCGCTTGGTCACTGTCTGTGCGGAGTCTGCACGTTCTCTTTGTGTCTTCGTTGGTTTCCTCCGGGATTCTGGTTTCCTCCCGCAAGTCCTGAAAGACGTGCTGTTAGGTAATTTGGACATTCTGAATTCTCCCTCTGTGCACTCGAACAGGCGCCGGAATTTGGCGACTAGGGGCTTTTCACAGTAACTTCATTGCAATGTTAATGTAAGCCTACTGGTGACAGTAATAAAAATTATTATTCACTGAAGTACAATGTAAGATGACTGTAATTTCAATAACCTACTTGTCTCTTTCCACATTATGCATGGACCACCTCTTGAACAACAGGGCAGCAAGAGGACATGCTTCCAGATCTTGACAATGTTGCTCTGTTACTGAATGCTATTTGGGAACACCTGCCTTCTGTACCAACCTCTTCTACCTCTTGCCCTGAGAGGAAACCACATCTGTTTATTACCAATCCTTAGCAGCCACTAAGATATGTTAAATGTCAGGAATCATGGGGTAGGTGTGTTCTATCACTATGCGTGGGCAGGGATTTGATACTTCAGCATTCTGCACACTCTACCAACCATGATTGGCGCAATCAGTATACATTTGGAGAGTTTGAAAAATTCACCTCTTTGCATAACAGCCTCTATGTTAACTCACCAATGAAGTCTAAGGTGCTGCAATCAACTTGATTGTAATATTCAAGGAGCCCCCTCACAATTTGGTTTGCCCTCACTGCTTCACTGAAGTCAAATTATTCATGTTTACACTTTCTCTTCCTGAGGTAGATTGGCTCCTCGCGTACTTTTCAAGTCAGCTATATCTATGATTTAGTAAGTTGTTACTCCACAAAAGACTACTGTGCAAGAAAAGGACTTGAGAATTTTCCCTACCTTTTTAAATTTGTATGAAACTCCATTCACTCTACTATGTGGTGCAGGTATGTGTAATATTATGTATAATAGTCAGTGCAGTGACGTCACCACATCCCACATACAGCTCCGCTGTCTGGAATGAGCTGGTAGACATCAATTACTTGGAATTTCTTTGAGTCTGTATGCCTTAGGCAAAGGAGGTCATGTTCAATGTGAAAATGTAAACAACATTCATGATATGATATAAACAGTGTGGATTTGAGCACCAAGAATAAAATGTTCAATTACAGTGGTCCAGTATTTAACCCTAATTCTGGCTTTGAGATTTATCATCTTCATCCAGATATTTGGAAAAGGCTTCACGTGATTTATCTACAAAATGTGGCGCTTGATATACCCGGATGGTTGAGTTTTTCAGACCGTTTGTGGGATTTTCCCCAAATCCGGCAGAGTGTCAGGTTCAGACTGCATACTAATGTGCATCTCTCTGGATGCACAGCCAAGTTTTGATTCCAGATTTTCTGGTACTCGGAGCACAGAAAATCCGAGGGCGTGACTTGTACCGTCACTCTAGTGGGGCGGCCTGGTAGTGTGCGGCCAACAAAACATTTTATTGACCGTTGCCCATGTGCAGGGGTGCCACATTTTGCTGATTTCGATCCACATAGTTGTTCCTACCAGTATGACTGAATTGATTCGCACATAAAGCAAGGGCGAGTGAAATGAGATGCATGTTGATTGCTCACAACATTGAATGTGAGAGGCGTGCGCTCACTCCATGCACAAAGTGTAAATATGTGGTTTTACCATTTAAAGCTGTGACAGTTCTATTAATATATAAATGATTAAGTATTTTCTACAACTCCTTATGAAATATTTGGAGTGTATTTAATGTATTTAATCTTATTCATGGGGTCATGGTTAGTGCGTATGCCCAATTTCGACCTTGTGGCCCTATGAGATGAAGGAGGGCCACCCATGCGGCCTAGATTGCCCATCACTGATCGAGTATTTCAGATGATAGAGAACAGAAACTCCCAAACAGGATATGAAATACAAGTTGCTCTTTTATTTACAGTAACAAAATGAGATTTAGGCGAACACAGCATTCGAGCAAGGCATTCCAAATAGTGCAAGTAAAAAGAAAGGTTATGAATATTTCAAATGCAGGGGCATCTCAGTGGTAAGCACTGCTGCCTCATGGAGCAGAGGACCCCAGTTTGATCCCGGCCCCGGGTCACTGTCTGTGTGCAGTTTGCACATTCTCCCCGTGTCTGAGCGGGTCTCACCCCCACAAACCCGAGGATATGCAGCGTAGGTGGATTGGCCACGCAAAATTGCCCCTTAATTGAAAAAGAAATGAATTGGGTATTCTAAATTTATTTTTTAAAAAATATTTCAAATGCACTGTTTCAAAATGTCAGGTGCCCAGTTTAGTTTGCCTCCCAGTGATGGTGCCAAAATTATGACGTGGGGAAGCTACTTGCCCTTGCAACAGGTGACACAGTTCTTGGATGTAGCTTTCTGCTGAGCCCGAGCCAATGAATACAGTTCCTTATAGTTTCATCAGGCAGGTCTACCAGGGACTGTGGATATGGCGAGTGACTTCATAGTAAGCCTAACCCTGCTTCCTGACCTCATCACCATAACTTCTTTCATCTAGTCCCACTTAAGCATGATACTGTGATTCTGAGGTCTATTATCTGGAACATCCAGAGTCAGATAATGTTCCCATGAACTGATATGTATCCCAGGCTGTAGATTTGAACAGGTCTTAATATTCAGCTTTAGGATTTATCTAACAGTGAAACAACAGCAGGATAGTTGTTTTCAAGTCTGTAGAATCATTAAAGTTCAAAGAAGACAAATCAACAAGTTGGAAATATTTTTTTAGATAAATTTTGAGTACACAATTCATTTTTTTCCAATTAAGGGACATTTTACTGTGGCCAATCCGCCTAGTCTGCGTATCTTTGGGTTGTGGGGGTTGTGGGGGTGAAACCCATGCAAACACGAGGAGAATGTGCTAACTCCACACGGACAGTGACCCAGAGCCGGGATCGAACCTGGCACCTCGGCGCCGTGATTCAGGAGTGCTAACCACTACGCCACCGTGCTGCCCACTAAGTTGGAAATATAAGAACAAATTGATCGCCTAGTTTCCAAAGGCTGACTGACTGTTTTTGGTTTGCAAACCTTAGTTTGGACACACTGGAATGTCAGCCATGGATCAGTGGGTGACATTCTTAGCGCTGTGATAACAAGGGGCGGAATTCTCCGACCCCCCGGGGGATCGGAGAATCACCCGTGGCCGGCGTCAATCCCGCCCCCGCCGTGTTCTGAATTCTCTGCCCCCCCCCCCCCCCCCCCCCCCCCCGAGATTCGGCGGGAGCGGGAATCGCACCGCGCCGGTCAGCGGGCCCCACGTGGCGATTCTCCGGCCCGCGATGGACCAAAGTACCGGCCGGATTGGCGGCACGGGCGGGCTCCGAGGTCCTGGGGGGGGGGGGGCGCGGGGCGATCTGACCCCGAGGGGGTCCTCCACGGTGGCCTGGCCCGCGATTGGGGCCCACCGATTGGCGGGCGGGCCTGTGCTGTGGGGGCACTCTTTTTCTTCCGCCTCCGCCATGGCCTTCACCATGGCAGAGGCGGAAGAGACCCCCTCCCCTGCGCATGCACCGGTATGACGTCATCAGCCGCTAACGCTCCGGTGCATGCGCGGACTTACGCCGGCCGGCGAAGTCCTTTCGGCACCGGCTGGCGTGGCGCCAAAGGCCGTTCACGCCAGACGGTGGAGTGGGAACCACTCTGGCGCGGGCCTAGCCCCTAAAGGTGCGGAGAATTGGTTGACGCGACTCCAATATGCCGGGAATCCTCGCCCCGCCAGGTAGGGGAGAATTCCGCCCCAGGTTTCGGTTTCAAATTCCACTTCAGGAACCAAGTGCAAAAATCTACCCAGTACCGAGGGAGTACTACACTGTCAGAGGTGCTGGCTTTCAGATGAGATACTAAACTAAGGCCACACCTGTCTGCTCAGATGGGTGTAAAATGTTCCAGGAGTTATCCTTGTTGCCCAGGCTGATAATCCCCCAATCACCATCACAAACAGAATTTCTGGTCACTATCACGTTGCTGCTGGTGGGAGATTGCTGTGCACAAATTAGCTGCTGTGTTTCCCACAATACAACAATGACCACTCTTCACAAGTAATCATTGACTGTAAATTATTTTGAGACATCTGGAGTCGGAGAATCGCCCGGGGCTGGCGTCAATCCCGCCCCCACCGTGTCCCGAATTCTCCGCCCCCCGAGATTCGGCGGGCCCCCCGCGGCGGTTCTCCGGCCCGTGATGGGCCGAAGTCCCGCCGCTGACAGGCCTTTCCCGCCGACGTGGTTTAAACCACCTCTGGTACCGGCAGGATTGACGGCGCGGGCGGGCTCCGGGTTCCTGGAGGGGGGGGCCGGGGCGATCTGACACCGGGGGGTGCCCCCACGGTGGCCTGGCCCGCGATCGGGGCCCACCGATCGGCGGACGGGCCTGTGCCGGGGGGCACTCTTTTTCTTCCACCCCGCCATGGCCTTCACCATGGGGGGTCACTGCTGGAGGGCGCCAAAGGCTGTTCGCGCCGGCCGGCGGAGCGGGAACCACTCCGGCGCGGGCCTAGCCCCTAAAGGGGCGGAGAATTCCGCACCTTTAGGGGGGAGGCCCGACGTCGGAATGGTTCATGCCATTCCGTCCTGCCAGGACCCCCCGTCCCGCCGGGTAGGGGAGAATCCCAGCCCTGGTGTGAGTGAAAAGCACTATATTTTTGTAATGGTGTAAATGGGAGTCTCAACACAGCGATTGGCACTGCTGCCTCACTGCACCAGGCACCCGGGTTCGATTCCAGCCTTTGATGACTGTCTTTGTCGAGTTTGCATCTTCTCCCTGCGTCTGTGTGGGTTTCCTCCGGTTGCTCCAGTTTCCTCCCACAGTTCAAAGATATGCAGGTTGGGTGGACTGGGCACGCTAAATTGCCCCTCAGTGACCAAAGATGTGCAGGTTGGGTGGATTGGCCATGATCAACGTGCGGGGATACTGAGATTGGGTGGGGGAGTAAGCCTGGGTAGAGTGTGCTTTTGGAGGGCCGGTGGAGGCTCAATAGGCCGAATGGACTCCTTCTGCACTGTATGCTTTGTATCTATGGTTGGTTTTCCCATTTGTGCCAGAGGACTAACTGGATAACTGTAGAAGAACATCTAATGTCACTTCTGGAACAGATTCTTCTGCAATCCCAGTTGGAAGAGGGTACACAATAACCATAGAATAAAAATACAGCTGGAGTACAGTAGAAACTATTATTTAATATGGACGTCTGAACATTAACAGTTCCCATGAAAACTCCAGTTTAAGAGGTCTGGTTCGCATTGTGTTCACTGTGAATCCATTGTGGTGATTGTCGTATTTACAGAGATTCATCGTCTGGGATGAATCTGCAGAGCTTTCTCTTGGCAAATCCTAATCAAGCCAAAACCTTTAAGCATTTACTGTCAAGTTAATGCATGCGTACATCTATGTCTGTGGGGAGAAGACACAGATGTTTTGGATTTTCCCCACCTTCATTTTGCTGGAAGTGTTGCTCCTACCAGTAATGTGCTTTTAATTGCTGGTAATAGACGGTCTTTTGTGGGATGAATGAGCAATTTGGCAGGCGCGTGTTACTTCTGAGTCTGCGCTGGTGTTTTCAAAAACATGACAGAAATGAATAACCACAATTATCCTCAATGAGTATCCAGATATGTCTCATTTCAAATAGGCCTTTGTATTTGCCTTTGCTTAATGCACATAAGATATTTTATTGTTTTTGGTGACCGTATTACCACAGAAAAAAATAATGTTTTCTTGCCAGTTCTTTTCCTCTTGCTTCCTCTCTGGAAGGTGGTGAGCCCTACTGACGTATTGTTCAATGGATGACTTCCAGCAGCCAATCTAAGTGACTATTGTTCTTGTGTGAATCATGATAGTGAGTGCTGACAGGCTATTCGACCACTGGGAAGAACACAGACAAGCTAAATCTTGTCCCAATATAAAAGTGCACTTGTAGTAGGAACCACTGGAGAGAGATCAGGGGCAGGATTTTCCATCTGGGCTTCAGGGCCCTAACATGAGGGTCCAATGGAGGTCCGTAGCCTGCGTTGAGTGGTAGTGATTTCCCATGAATTGACCAATTAATGCCCAGAGGCTGGATTCGCCACAAAGGTGAGAGGACCTCAAACTCTGCATGGAGGGCTGACCCCCGGCTGACCCCCCCCCCCCCCCCCCCCCCCCCCCGGTCTGCCACTGGGAGACTGCCTCCAGGCAGCTAAACTGTTCCTCAATGTTTCCACCTGGCATCAGACAATAAGCTTTAATTGGCCTTTAACAAACAATTCAATTAGCTACTTGTTGCTTTGCTGCTCCACCGTTCCGACCCGAGGGAAATGGTCTGCAGGTGGGGTAGTACTGGAAGACCAGCAAGCCCACCAGCGTTGAAAATCTTTGAGCCCCTCCACCTCTGTGCTCACCTCGTAAAATCCTCCCCAAGCTGTGAGAGCACTAACCAGTTTCCCCCACTCTAACCATGAGGACAATTGCAGTACCTTGTCACAGCCCAACCATCAACTGAGCAAAGCTGAAAATCAATACATTTTAAAGTTTGCCTATTGTTATTGAATGCTTCTCCCGACAGTGGAATGGAGCATTAACACTGATGTGTTGGGCCGGCTGGGTCGATGTGGACTGCACTTGATGCAGTGTAACGAGAGACAGACTTCCAACACTTGATGAGATGCAACACGATTTTATTTAACATCTAACTATTATACACGTTCAACTGTGGGTTGACACTATGCTGACTTGAATGGAGACCTGACACTAGCCTGACCAGACTTACTAGCTATCACATGGTGTTTGCACTGGCTAGCTCACGAGCTCTGACTGTCTCAGAGGCTTGCTCCCGAGAGAGCGGGAAAACTGGTGCCCTCTGGCTTTATAGTGGTCGTGTCCTGTCTGGTGATTGGCTGCTCTGTTCTGTGTGCTTACTGGTCATCCTGTGTGTCAATCACTGCCTGTCTGCACTCCATTATATACATAGATGTATACTACGACAAACACCTCACTTACTCGATTGACTAATGTGTGGTGGAAAAATATCTAAAGAATGTTTTTAATTCAGTGCACCAATGGCAACAGGCCTTTTTCTAAGTTGTCTTCAGGACCATTCTGACTCAGATCATCTTTAGTAAAATATTGGTTGAGGGGTGCAGAGGTATTGAGCCAATTTTTTTTTTAATAGTTCGCACAGTTGCTTCACATCTCCAGGCTCCCAGTTTCGATTCCTGGCTTGGGTCACTGTCTGTGTGGAGTCTGCACGTTCTCCCCGTGTCTGCGTGGGTTTCTGCTAGATGCTCCGGTTTCCTCCCACAGTCCAAAGATGTGCAGGTTAGCTGGATTGGCCATGGTAAATTGTCCTTAGTGTCCAAAAAGGTTTGGTGGGGTTACTGAGTTATGGGGATAGGGTGAAGGTGCGTGCTTGAGTAGGATGCTTTTTCCAAGGGCCGGTGCAGACCCGATGGGCCAAATGCCCTCCTCTGCACTGTAAATTCTATGAAATTTAGAGTACCCAATTATTTATTTCCAAATAAGGGGCAATTTTTTCTTAGAACAGTACAGCACAGAACAGGCCCTTCGGCCCTCAATGTTGTGCCGAGCAATGATCACCCTACTCAAACCCACGTATCCACCCTATACCCCTAACCCAAACAACCCCCCCTTAACCTTACTTTGTAGGACACTACGGGCAATTTAGCATGGCCAATCCACCTAACCCGCACATCTTTGGACTGTGGGAGGAAACCGGAGCACCCGGAGGAAACCCACGCACACACAGGGGGGACGTGCAGACTCCGCACAGACAGTGACCCAGCCGGGAATCGAACCTGGGACCCTGGAGCTGTGAAGCATTTATGCTAACCACCATGCTACAGTGCTCCCCTTTAGTGAGGCCAATCCACCTACCCTGCACATCTTTGGGTTGTGGGGGTGAAACCTATGCAGGTACAAGGAGAATGTGCAAACTTCACACGGACAGTGACCCGGGACCAGGATTGAACCCAGGTCATCAGTGCCTTAGCAGCAGTGCTAACCACTGCGCCATCGTGCCGTCAAGGGGTCAAATTTGAACTTACTCAGAACATATTCACTTGAACAGAGTTAAAATCAGGCTCAATAGCATTAGGTTTCCTTTGTTGTGTGCGGAGCAGCTAATAATTTTTGATAATTTGGTGTATCGCTTGCGACAGTGACACTGGTCTTATTTACCATGAGCGGTTGAGGTCCTTGGCGAGATTGTGGTGTTTAAGTGAACTCCTATTTTCTTCTGGTCTCCTTTGGCACTTGAATCATTGGAGACACATCTACGCTTCCCTGCCGGTGAAGGTCAGGAACCCTGGAAGAGGTGTTAGAACTGCACTGAAGAACTCTGTAATTATCCTCATCAGCCCACTTTAAAAGGGGGGGTGCTGAAAATTAGACAACAACTTTGAAGGCCCAAACCATGACTCAGACATGAATCACAGGTGGGCTTCAGTGGCCGTCAACCGATGTACTTGATTTCTCTGGATCTACTGAGCAGTAAAGTGATTCCTCAGATTGAGACTGAGGGAACTCATCGGGCTGGATTCTCCGCTGTCGGGATTCTCCTTTGGGCTGGCAGCCCACCCATGCCTGGGATTTCCCAACAGTGTAGGGCTGCTCACAATGGGAAATCCCATTGGCCGGCTGGCGGGACGGAGCATCCTGTTGCCGGCGAGGGGACGTTGCACCAAGAAACAGGTGCGGCGGGATGGAGAATCCCGCCCATGGACTAGGAATCTCTCCTGCCACACCCTCAGTTGCAGGAGACTGTGGTTTGGGGCAGATTAAATAGGTACCACCTGAGATTGATAGGGACGTTTTATGACTCGCTAGCACATCCAACTCCAGGCATAACTGCCCACTGTTTTGACAAAGTCCGACCAAATTTCCCAGTGCATCGTGAGAACAGTGATGTTCAGCCAGATTCACTTAACACCTCTTTTATGAATTGTATTTTCATGAACACAACCTGGCTCCTTTGTTGTCATATTTACATAGGTCAATTTGAATTACTAGAAAAGGTTTTGCATAGAATATGGTTATGAATTAGCAGGGGTACACTATTATCTCTATGAAACAATCCTGAGCTCAGAAATTTGCACTGAAACATAAAAAAGGTAGTAATTTTCTACTTTCTTCATGTCTACAGGCTGAGGAATAATTGCAGCTGGCTTTGGGCTCATGCCTTTCTGAAACAGCTTCTAGGAGTGGGCCAGTGAAAGCATTCCCTAAGCGATCTCGCCCACTTTTCTGGGAAATATTCAGCTTTTGCGTTGTGCTTTACCATAGCAATGTGACACAAGAGTGGGTCCTGTGGGGTCCTGAGAGCAAGTTCCGGTTAGTCTGGTTCATGGCTGAGGAGTCAAACTGTTCTTAAATGAGCCAATGCATTCCTCTGCTGAAAATGGTGGATGGAGTTCTCAGGGCATAGGTTTGAAAATAAATGAACCTAACGAGCCAAGAGGATGAACTGCGGTGCTAAAAATGTTTTTTTGTGGATTATGTTCTTTTCTTTCTCATTTCTCACCCAAGTAGACGACAGGTAACCATTTCCAGGTTCGACTTTTACTACTGTTAATCGAGTTTCGAGACATTGCCTCATGCTGTTTTTACAGTGTGGTTACTGGAAGCAGCCCCAGCTCTGTTCTAGGTATTGCCTGGTACTGGTAGCACCATAGAAACAATGCCAACAGCTGCCTTTGTCCATTGGTCATTGTGAAACATCTGACAACCAGGATGTAAAGCAGTACAGTACTTCTTTCAGCAACCATGCAAGCATGAACTCGTACATACAGTTGCTGCAGACTGCGCCCCGCAATATAAAGAGAATACGTACACTACACCTAAAGCCAAGACTACTGAAAAACCACTTTAAGCAGATGCAGTCATATATCTATGATGCAGATGTGCAATAATAATGCAATGACTGTGCCATTATGCCATTGTCTAAACCATCCTCTGAACTTCAGGCAAAGTGCCTTGTTTCAGCTTTCAAAACCTGTCTGAGATAGATAACTTGCGAACATTTTAAAAATTCATTCATGGGATGTGGGCATTGCAGGCCTTGTCAATATTTATTGCCCATCCCTAATTGCCCTTGAGGGGTTGTTTAAGAGTCAACCACATTGCTGCGGGTCTGGAGTTGCATGTAGGCCAGATTAGGTAAGGATGGCAGATTTCCTTCCCTAAAGGACATTAGTGAATCAAATGGGTTTTAATGACGATCAACAATGGTTTCATGGGCAGCACGGTGGCGCAGTGGGTTAGCCCTGCTGCCTCACGGCGCCGAGGTCCCAGGTTCGATCCCAGCTCTGGGTCACTGTCCGTGTGGAGTTTGCACATTCTCCTCGTGTTTGCGTGGGTTCCGCCCCCACAACTCAAAGATGTGCAAGGTAGGTGAATTGGCCACTCTAAATTGCCCCTTAACTGGAAAAAAAATTAATTGGGTATTCTAAATTTATAAAAAAAACAATGGTTTCATGGTCACCATTAGACTTTTAATTCCAGATTTTTATTGAATTCAAATTTTTAAAAATAAAAAATAAATAAATTTAGAGTACCCAATTCATTTTTTCCAATTAAGGCATAATTTAGCATGGCCAATCTACTAGCCCGCACATCTTTGGGTTGTGGGGGCGAAACCCATGAAAAACACGGGGAGAAACCCACGCAGACTCCCCACAGACAGTGATCCATAGCCGGGATTGAACCTGGGACCTCGGTGTCGTGAGGTAGCAGTGCTACCCACTGTGCCACCATGCTGCCCTTTGAATTGAAATTCCACCATCTGCAGTGGCGAGATATGTACCTGGATTGCCAAAGCATTACTATGGGTCTCTGGTTTACTAGTCCAGTGACAGTACCATTACGCCACCGCCTCTGAAGAATCATGAAGATTAAAATACGTCTGGTCACTGCATGGTGGAGGACATCAATAACATAACAGGCCATGTGATTGGGGCATATCAAAAACAGCAACGATCTGCATTGTGTAGCACCTTTAAGGTAGTAAAATGTACACAGGTCGAGGTATATAAGATGTTATTAGGGCTGATCACCAAAACCTGGGTCAACAAGATAGATTTTAATAAACAGCCTAAAGGTGGAAAGTGAAGAAGAGAGGCAGGAGGTTGTGGGAGGGAATTCCAGGGCTGAGGGCCTTGACAGCTGAAGTCAGAATTAGAGGAGGTAGAGAGCTTAGCTGCCAGGCTGGAGGTGACTAGAGAGATAGGGAGGAGTGAAGTCAAGGTGGGATTTGAAGATAAGGATGAAAATTTTCAAGTCGAGGCATTGCTTCACCAGGGGTCAATGTAGGTCAACAGCACAGATGCTATGGGGATTTAGTGAGAGTTAGAAGATGGACAGCAGACTTTTGAATGACCTCAGGTTTATAGAGAACCACATGGGGAGGCTAATCAGGAGTGAGTTGGAAGAGTCAAATTTTGAACTAACTATGAGGGTTTCAGCATCAGATGATTTGAGGCAGGGGGACAGTTCACCAATATTACAGTGGCAGGCCGTCTTGGTGATGACATGGATATGTGGTCAGAAGCTTATCTCAAGGTCAAGAGTGGCACCACAGTTGGAAACCATCTGGTCCAGCCTCAGACAGTTTGGGAGAAGGATTGAGTCGGTCACTTGGGAACAGAGTTTGTGCTGAGCTCAAAGACCAGTTTCAATCTTCCCAATATTGACTCGGAGGAGTCTGCTTACCTAGGGGCCATATTTTCCTGCAGTGGATAGAAAAGACTAAGCACAACATCTCGGGACATAAGAAGTTGCTTCCGGCATTGTCCTTTGCTCAGCTCTAGATAAGAGCACTTCTATGGATATACACCCATAATTGGGCCAATGCTCACTGTTGCAGTGGATCCTGATCTCCAGCATCTTGACCTTCTTGAGGCCATCACTGGCTCTTGTTGGTCAGGCCCTTGCTCCTCCTGGCCAAGTGCCAACCAGCGATGGGCTGTCCTCCTCATCTGAATGAAACTCATTACCAAGGCAAGATTGCATGCTGCCTGCATCATTTTTCATCTTGGGCAGTCCCTCAGGGTCAAGGATGACTTGCTTCTGCAGAGGTGGGTTCTGCGGTGACTGAATTGTCCAATCCTGGATCCGCAGACTCTGTCAAAGGTTTGTCAGGTGGTGTTTGATGAAGTGGGTGGGTGGGACGCTCTGGATTCTGCGCTCTCTCTCCGCTGTTTACACTTGGCCTCCACGTGCACCGCACTGTGACATTCGAGGCGATTGGCGCCTTTGTGGATGCTTTTTCTCCAGTTTGTGCATTCTAAGGCAAGCGATTCCCACGTGTCGGTGGGGATGTTGCATTTATTTAGGGAGGCTTTCAGAGTGTACTTGTAGTGTTTCCTCTGCCTTCCTGATGATCGCTTGCCATTGTCGAGCTCGGAGTATAGCGCTTGTTTCAGGAGTCTTGTGTCGGCCATGCAGGCAATGGTGCCCACCCAACCTAGCTGGTTGAGTGTGACCAGTGCCTCAATACTGGGGATATTGGCCAGGGAGAGGGCGCTCACATTTGTGCGCTTATCCTGCCAGTGGATTTACAAGGTTTCGCGGAGGCAACGTTGGTGATATCTCCCCAGGGATTTGAGGTGTCTGCTGTACATTGTCCATGTTTCTGATGCAGACAGGAGGTTGGGGACCATGGCTGCTCTGTAGACCATGAGCATGGTGCTGGATTTGAGATCTCGATCTTTGAACACTCTGTTCCTCAGGTGTCTGAAGACTGCACTGGCACATTGGAGCCGATGCTGGATTTCATCATCAATGTTTGCTCATTGCTCCCGAGGTATGGGAAATAATCCACATTGTCCAAGGGCTCACCATGGACCTTGATGGCTGGGGGAGAGTTTTGTGTTGCAGGACCGGGCTGGTAGAGAACCTTTGTTTTCCGAATGTTTAGTCTGTGGCCCATTTTCTCCTATGCCTCAGTGAATGCATTGACGATGATTTGTAGCTCAGCCTCTCAATGTGTGCGTGACACAGGTGTTGTCTGCATATTGCAGCTCGATGACAGAGGTCGGGGTGGTCTCGTTCTGGTCTTGAGGCATCGGAGGTTGAACAGTTTCTCGCTTGTCTGATAGGTTAGCTGCACTCCAGCTGGGAGCGTCAGAGTAATGAGGTGGAGTGTCGCTGTGGGGAAGAGCGTTGGAGTGATGATGTAGCCCGGTTTGACCCCAGTTTGTACACATGTTGGGTCTGTGCTGGTTCCAATGGTGAGGATCACGGCTTGCATGTCATTGTGGAGCAGGTGGAGGACGGTGACAAATTTCTGTGGGCTGATGGATTTGAGGAGGATGCTCCACAGCCCCTCATGTTTGACAGAGTCAAAGCCCTTTGCGAGATTGAAGAAGGCCATGTCCAGAGGTTGATGCTGCTCCGTGCACTTTTCTTGGATTTATCGCACACTGAGGATCATGTCCATTGAGCCTATAGATGGGCGGAAGCTGCAGTGAGACTCCAGGAGAAGCTCTTCAGCCACTGGGATGAGGTGGTTGAGGAGAATTCCCGGGATGACCTTTCCCGTGTCGGAGAGTAGGGAAATCTCTCTGTAATTTCCGCAATAAGATCTGTCTCCTTTCTTGAAAATGGTCACAATTAAGGCTTCACTGAATTCGTCAAGCACACTCTTCCTCCAGACAAGGATGTTGAGGTTGTGGGTTCTTGTCAAGAGTGCCTCTCCACCACATTTTAATACTTCTGCGGGGGTTCCATCTGCATCGAAGACCTTATTGTTTTCGAACTATCGAATGGCTTTTTCGACATCACGGGAGCTGGGGTTGCGCTGAGATGGTGGCGGGTAGCGTGTTGCGGGATGGTGTTGAAGGCACTTGCGTCGAAGGCCTTGTCTTGGTTGAGGAGGTCTTCGAAGTGCTCACTCCATCTGGCTTTGACTGCCTCTCTGTCTTTGATGGGCATCTCTCCATTTTTGGCTGTCAGTGGGGTGGGTCCCTGGGTAGTTAGACCATACATGCTTTTGACTGTGCTGAGGATGCTGCGCACACAATGGTTGAGATTCTGAGTCTCCTGCACTCTTTCCACTTACCATCTGTTCTTTAGGTTGCAAGGTCTTTGCTGCACCTCAGCCTTTAGTTGCTTCTCGGCTTGTTTCCTCTCACTGGAGTTTTGGTGGAGCTGCCAGTTCAGGAACACCTTGCGTTTGTTGGTCAAGGAGATCCTGGATCTTTTCGAACCAGTCCTTCCTGGTCAAGGGCTCGAGCCTCTCCTCGCAGGTGCTGACTACAGTGGCTTTTAAGTCAGACCAGGTGCCTTGAGCATTCTTCGACTCTGGCTCGTTGGTCGCTGCCTGGTTAGCTGTGAAGTGCTGACTGAGAAGCTCTTTTTTCTCAGGGTCTTTGAATCCAGCGACAGAGGTTTTACTGCCTCTGTCAGTTTGGGGCCAGGGTGATGGAGATGGTAGAACAGATTAGTTGTAGGTCATTCTAGCAGTTGTTAGCTCCAGTCATGGGGCAGGTGATGTGGACGTCTTTGCAGTCTCTTGCTCGGACGATGATATAGTCTATTAGGTGCCAGTGCTTGGAGCGGGGTTGTTGCAATGAGGTCTTCTGAAAAATGAAAATGAAAATCGCTTATTGTCATGAGTAGGCTTCAATTAAGTTACTGTGAAAAACCCCCAGTCGCCACATTCCGGCGCCTGTCCAGGGAGGCTGGTACGGGAATCGAACCGTGCTGCTGGCCTGCTTGGTCTGCTTTAAAAGCCAGCGATTTAGCCCAGTGAGCTAAACCAGCCCCTGCTTGTCCATATGGCAGAACAGGTTGTTCGTGGTGACCAGGACATTTTGTCAGGAGGAAGACTGCGTTGGCATTTGTTTTCCCTATTCCTTCCCTGCCTAACACGCCATTCCAAAGGTTTGGGTCCTTCCAGACTCTGGCATTGATGTCGCCGAGGGGAATCGGCTTGTCTCCCTTCGGGATGCAGGACGGCGATTGGTCGAGGCTGGAGTAGAATGCTGCTTTTGTCTCATCCATTGCATCTAGGATTGGGGCGTCGGCACTGATGGCTGTGGTGTGCTGTTTCTGGGCCAGGGTGAGCCACATAAATTGCCCTTAGTGTCCAAAATTGTCCTTAGTGTTGGGTGGGGTTACTGGGTTATGGGGATAGGGTGGAGGTGTTGACCTTGGGTAGGGTGCTCTTTCCAAGAGCTGGTGCAGACTCGATGGGCTGAATGGCCTCCTTCTGCACTGTAAATTCTATGATAATCTATGACAGGATCATAAGTTATTCGCTCAGCCCGCAGCGGGGTTTGTTGAGATGTCCAACCAATTTGTTTTTTATGGCAAAGTTCTTCTGGTTTGCCTTTCCAGAAGAAGGTGAAGCCGCCACCTTGTTCTTTAAGCTGGCCTTCTCCTGCCAGTCGTGTGTCATCCAGGCTGGCGATGTCAATGTTGTGGCGTTGGAGTTCCTGGGCTATGATGGCAGTGCGACGTTCAGGCTTGTTATTGTTGGGGTTGTCCATAAGGGTCCTGACATTCCAGCTCCTGAAATTTATTTGGGTGGGTGTGGTGAGGTGGGGTGGAAGATGCCTGTGCTTGGATTCTTTTAACATGGGGGGTTGTCATTGTACACCAACCACCACGCAGTCCCAGTGGAGCGAGGTCCTGGTGCTGATAACCTGGAGACCAGGGTCGGCATTCTCCGACCCCCGCCGAGTCGGAGAATCACCGGGGGCCGGTGTCAATTCCGCCCCCGCCGTGTCCCGAATTCTCCGCCACCAGAGATTCGGCGGGGGCGGGAATCGCGCCGGTCGGCGAGCCCCCCCCCCACCCCCAGGCGATTCTCTGGCACGCGATGGGCCGAAGTCCCGCCGCTGTCAAGCCTCTCCCGCCGGCGTGGATAAAATCACCTATCTTACCGGCAGGAGCATGCGACGGACACAGGCGGGCTCCGGGGTCCTGGGGAGGGGGGGGGGGGGGGGGGGGGGGCGCGGGGTGATCTGGCCCCGGGAGGTGCCCCCACAGTGACCTGGCCCGCAATCGGGGTCCACCATTCGGCGGGCGGGCCTGTGCCCTGGGGGCACTCTTTTCCTTCTGCCTTCGCCATGGTCTTCACCATGGCGGAGGCAGAAGTGACCCCCTCCCCTGCGCATGCGCGGGGATGACACCAGCAGCCGCTGATGCTCCAGCGCACGCGTGGACTTACGCCGGCCGGCAAAGTCCCTTCGGCCCCGACTGGCATGGCGCCAAAGGCCATCCACGCCAGCTGGCAGAACGCCAACCACTCCGGCGCGGGCCTAGCCCCTCAAGGTGCGGGCCTGGCGCCTAAAAGTGCGGAGACTTCCGCACCTTTGGGGCGGCCCGACGCCAGAGTGGTTCACGCCACTCCATCACGCTGGGCCCCCCGCCCCGCCGGGTAGGGGAGAATCCCGGCCCAGGCTTTGGTGTGGGATTGGGACTAACACACACTCATCATCCTCCGATCATCCTGGTCCTGTGTCAATCAGAGATGGGCAGTCCTTCACCGCATCCGATTGAGAGTCATTCCCAAGGCAAGATTGCCTGCTGCTTGCATCATTAGTGTTTCATTGGATGTGTGAACGAATTGAAATGATACATTAAATGAGGATGTCCTTTGGTGATTTGCCTCCAGCTCAAAGCTAGCAGGCCAGTGCTAAGCCCAGTGCCGGGCCTCTGCATAGACATGGCATCTGCCCACCCACCCCTTCCAGGCAAGGGACATCCTGGAGGATCAGAGACGGTTGTCCTCACATTCATAAAGGAATCTCTTCCTCAAGATGGCCCAAGCAGGAGAAGTATCCGCAAATGTGCCAACCATTTTGAACATCTTCCAAAATGTGGAATTCATTGCCACAGGACGTAGTTGATGCTAAAACTATGAATATATTCAAGAGGCGGCTGGGCATAGCACTTGAGCAGAATAGGATCAAAGGCAATGGGGATAAAGCAGGATTAGGCTATTGAGTTGGATGATCAGCCATGATCATGATGATTGGAGGAGCAGGCTCGAAGGGCCAAAAGGCCGCCTCCTGCTCCTATCTTCTATGTATTTATGTAACAGGCCCAAGAGGTTACAACATGCAAATAGCGGATGGAGCATACCAAAATCTGAGCATCCCATCCACCCACCTCATCAAACATACCTGCCCCACCTGTGGCAGAGTGTTTGGATCCAGCATTGGACTTCTTACTCATCACCAGACCCACAACACCAGAGTGGAAGAAAGTCATTCTGAGAAACTGCCTAAGCAGAGAAGAAGGCGATGATCCTGGAATGGAAAGCAGTTTTGGCAAGCCGGAGCAGGACAAGATAGTGCTTCATGTGGCTAAGCCAGACACGGCGGTGTGTGGCTCAGACAATTGTACGCCATATCCATTCAAGTCTGCATGACTTGGACTTAAGGGAGCGAAGATGTAGGTCATACCAGGTTGAACAACCATGGTGACTGAGAATAGTATCAGTTTCAATTTCAAACATTAGTTGCTTTGCTTTTGAGGATGCGAAACACACAGCCAAAAGCAAGATAGGTGTCCTTACTCATATATAAACAAAACAACCTCCCTGTAATCGGAAGTGACCTTTCAACATCACTTCAATTATCAAGGTGGAGTTGTTCTTGATAACAATCCAAGGTCACTGTAACTTTATTATCTATTTCCTCATGTGGAGAAGGTTGATACATATGATAATGAGAGTGCAGTTTAACAAAATGCACTACATCCATTTAGAAAGACAAAAAAAGAACTTGTATTATTGCAACTTTCACAATGACCCACAGTACTTTACAGCAAATTAGGTACTTTTGAAATGTAGTCATTATTGGAATTGAAACACAGCAGCCAATTTTCACACAATAATGAAGTAAATGACCAGGTAACCTATTTTGCCGATGTTTGGTGAGGTTTGATTAGTGTACTGGGAGAATTCTCCTGCTCTTTATAAAGCAGCATATGATTGAGTCCACCTAAAACAGTAGGGACTTTATCTGTTGTGCAAAAAGGAGAACCTTTAACAGCGTAGTATTCCTTCAATACTACGCAGAGGTGTCGGTCATGATCTTGTGCTCAAACCCTGGAGTGAAGTTTGAACTTGTGATCATTTAATTCAGCCCATCTGGCCTGTGCTTGCGAAATCCTACCAACTGTCCTGGCTTGAGACAATTCACACCTCTTTAACCTGGGGTTACCCCTCTCTCTGGCTCTGTACAGACTTAATTATCTGCAAATGCTCACATTCAAAGTATCGTCTTGCATCTTTGACTTTGTCCATATAAATGTTTCTGGAACCTACCTCTTCATTCACCTGAGGAAGGAGCAGTGTTCCGAAAGCTAGTGATTTGAAACAAACCTGTTGGACTTTAACCTGGTGTTGTAAGGCTGCTTACTGTGGTCACCCCAGTGCAACGCCGGCATCTCCACATCATGTTTAATTCAGAGGCAACATTGCTACCAGAGTCAAATCAGCCACCTCAATGTAAATGGATTTTGCCTCTATTTTAAAACTAAAATCAACGTTTAAGCATATACTTTGGAGCTCAAGTTTTAGAATCATTAAGCCCCGGTATAAGAAATGTTATTTATCAGTTGGCTGTCATTGTCTGTTGTTTATTTTAAGAAAATCCTTAGAGTCCCAATAATAATAACAATAACCATTTTTAATATTATAGTTTTAACACAGGAAATATTCCGACATATTTTGTAGCAATCCCAGGTTTAATTTCAGTATTGAAACACGATTCCCTTCCTATTTCTGGACTTGCTCTTAAAATTGGTGGCGATGTATCTTATCTGAACATCAGTCAGGAGGTGAAGTTGTTGTGCTATTTCTTTAATCAAATATGTAAATACTGAGTGTACGTCGTCACCACGGGAAGTGATGTCATGCAGCATAGTGGTGTCTTCCCAGCTAGATGGAAATATAGAGCTTTCCTGTAACTTGTATATGGAATTAGAAACATAGGAACAGGAGTAGGCCATTCAGCCCCTCTAGCCTGTCCCGTTGTTTAATGAAATAATGGCTGATCTGTGACCTAACTCCATATATCTGCCCTTGGCCCATATTCCTTAATAGCTTTCCATAACAAAAATCTATCTCAGATTTGAAATTAACAACTGTTCCAGCTTCAACTGCTGTTTGTGGGAGATAGTTCCAAACCTCTACCACCCTTTGAATGCAGAGGTTTTTCCTAACATCTCTTCCGAATGGTCCAGCCCTAATTATTAGAATATGACTATTTTAGAATCTTCAACAAGTGGAAATAGTTTATCTTGATCTGCCCTGTCTTTCTCTGTTCATATCTTGAATACTTTGATCGGATAAGCGCATCACATTCTAAACTCCAGCGAAAACAGATCTAATTTGTGTAATCTCTCCTCGTAACTCAACCCCTGGAGTCCAGGCATCATTTTTGTAAACCTACGTTGCACTTCCTCCAAGGTCAAAATATCCTTCCTGGGGCAGCACGGTGGCGCAGTGTTTAGCATTGCTGCCTCACGGCGCCGAGGTCCCAGGTTCGATCCCGGCTCTGGGTCACTGTCCGAGTGGAGTTTGCACATTCTCCCCGTGTTTGCGTGGGTTTCACGCCCACAACCCAATGATGTGCAGGGTAGGTGGATTGGCCACACTAAATTGCCCCTTAATTGGAAAAAATGACTTGGGTACTCTAAATTTATAAAAAAAAAATATTTTTAAATCTTTCCTCGGGTGTGGTGCCCAGAAGTGCTCGAAGTACTCCAAGTGGGGTCTAATCAGGGTGTTGTATTGCTGCAGCATATTCCCGAGTCTTTGTACTCCAATCCTCTAGATATAAAGGCTAGTATTCCATTAGCCTTTTTGATTATTTTGTGCACATGTTCTTGGCATTTTAAGGATCTACGTAGCTGAAACCCCAAGTCGCGTTGGACATCCACTGTACCTAACCTCTTTCCATTTAGAAAGTACTCTGCTCTATCCCTTTTTGTTCCAAAATGGATAACATCACACTTGCTTACACTGAATTCCGCCTGCCACAATTTTGCCCATTCATTTAATATCTCCTTCCAATTTATGGTATCATCTCACAGCGCCAGGGACCGGCATTCAATTCCAGCCTTGGGTAACTATCTGTGTGGAGTTTGCACTTTCTCCCCGTGTCTGCGCGGGTTTCCTCCGGGTGCTCCGGTTTCCTCCCACATTCCAAAAATGTGCAGGTTAGATAGATTGGCCATGCTAAATTGCCCCTTAATGTCCAGAGTTGTACAGGTTAGGTTATGAGGTTAGGATGGGGGAGTGGGCCTCGGCAGGGTGCTCTTTCACCGGGTCAATGCAGACTCGATGGGCCGAATAGCCTCCTCCTGCACTTTAGCGATTCTATGAAATTCTATTGAGTTGTCAGCAAATAAAGAAACACAAATGCCTGGGGGGGGGGGGGGGGGGTGTGCTGGGGCTGGGGGCTGGGGGGGGGGGGGGGTGTTGGGGGCAGTGGGCTTGTGGAAGGAGCTGTAAAATCCCGGTTGAAGTGTTTGTTGCCAAACAGTGCTGTGTGATTGGTTAGTTTGTGCCAAGGACCAAGCTAACATTGCTGTGGGTCTGGAGTCACATGTAGGCCAGACCAGGTATGGATGGCAGATTTCCTTCCCTAAAGAGTGTTAATGAACCAGAACCGGGTTTTTTTTTATAATGACCATTATTTCAATGGTTATCATCAGACTTCTAATTCCAGAATTTTGAAATTGAATTCCAATTTCACCATCTGCCATGGTGGAATTTAAATCCAGGTCCCCAGAGCATTAACCTAGGTCTCTGGATTACTGGTCCAGTGACAATACCACTATACCACTGCTTCACTTTTTTTAGAATGGCAACCATCCACACCCACACACAAACACACCAGCCATTCACCTGTACACTTGGCATCAAAGTCAATTCCCATTTTTAGAGGGATTTTTCAAAGCCTCAAAGTTCGACTTACACGCTGACATCTACGGTTTGTCAAACAATCAGAATGAGCAAAAATCGGCTCCTTCTACGTCAAATGGCAAGTAGGCGCTGAAATTCAACTCAGGAGGGGGGGCTGAAGATGGACCAAAGTCGATCAGCCACCAATTACAGCCCTCGCCAGATTTTCCTTGCTGTAAAGGGAACTATGGATAAGAATTATGACCTTAAGGACAGAATGAAGTGCAACAGAACAGCCGAGGTTCATTACGTCCCACAGGACTAATGATACAAAGCTGCATAAAACATTGAAAGAATTTTTTCCATCTGTACCACCAGCAAGTTCAGTATCGTCAATATTTTATCACCTACACGTCCTCATTGCAGTCCACCACTGTTCATTATGCATCGGGAAAGCACATTGCGATTGAAATTGCAGAAAGGCTCCAAAGGTTAATTGCAATGGTGTTCACCAGTAAGCTTGAATGAGCTAAAATATGCAAGATTAATTCAAAGCAACTTTGCTGCTTGCACAGTTTGCAGAGGGAAAAATAGAAATTCCGTGCATTTAGCAACACAGGTGTTCTGTAGTAAGATGCCAAGGTTGGAGAGCATGCAGTCGTCATTCGTAGTGCTCAACCAGCAGATATGTGGGTCAATTTGAACGTCAGCATTAGTATTCCAAGGCTACCAGCTGTGCAACTGATATGCTGCGTAGTTATTTTTATCCTCTCCTCAACTTCAGCTCTTATTTAGTTGATGTGTAGGAAATCTGAGATTGTACGTATTATGTCCCGCTCCCCTGACCTACATCCCCCCACCATCCGCCCCCCCCCCCCCACCCCCACCCCCATACCCCCATCCCATCACACACACACACACACCTTTTCTCTAATTTCAAATACAAACATACTCCTGTCACTATATCAGAAAGATGTCGTGCATCTCTAAAACATTATACGGCAGATTTGGAGACGTGTAGCCATACAGCATTTCCTAATCCAGCGCGGCGAAGCACTACACGATATTGATATTTTCTGGCCAGCCCCTTGCAGATATTGACACAGTACTGGGATTACTGAGGCAACTTTGTATCAGCTGCATTAAGGAAAATGTTGCTGGCACTGCAGAGGATATTCTTCACTTACTGTAACAGAGACAATCCACGAGTAAGGTAACAAGTGCAAAAGAAATATAGAGTTCTTCAATTTAAAACAAACTGTTCATGGGATGTGGGCATCGTTACATCAGCCAGCATTTATTGCCCATCCCTAATTGCCCTGAACTGAGTGGTTTGCTCAACCTTTTCAGAGGGCATTTAAGAGTCATCCACATTGCAGTGGATCTGGAGTCACATGAGTTGCGTTCGGTGTTCGATGTCTAGCAAGGAATCCACAGAACTGCTGGTGACTTGTCCAAACCAGGATTGTTACTAATGCACACGTGGTAAGGTAATGATCAGACTGTCCTCGTGTACGTCTTACAACCTTCAGATCACCGGATCTGCCCTGACTTATATCTGAGTGCCTTGTCACATGACCACTGTCTCGCGACCTCGTGGTGGATCTGTACCGCCACCTGCTAGTTGGAGGTCGCATCACCAACTACATACAACAATGCTGCTGGCCAAAGACGTGCAGGTTAGGTGGATTGGCCATGATAAATTGCCGTCAGTGACCAAAAAGGTTAGATGGGGTTATTGGGGTTATGGGGATAGAGTGGAAGTGAGGGCTTAAGTGCGTCGGTGCAGAATCGATGGGCCGAATGGCCTCCTTCTGCACTGTATGTTCTACAACACCTTCCTCAGGCATATCACACAACATGTAAGCCAGACCAGGTAAGGACGGCATTTCATTCCGAAAGGGCATGGGGTTTTTTGAATGACAATCAACAATGATTTCATGATCATCATTAGACTCTTAATTCCTGATTTTTATTGAATTCAAATTTCAACATTTGCCATGGGTCCCCAGGGCATTGCCTTCCCTGTGCTCATGGTACAACATCCTTCCCCAGACAGGGGGCAACAGTCCACAGTTGCCGTATTGAAATCCTGACTCTCGTATTTTTGGCATGAAGAAAAAATTACTTTTCCCCCCAGTGTAAGTGTCCATTATCATTTTAAAGTTCTGAAGAGCCCAGTGAGTGTGAGGGATGATGATGGTTAATAAAGGCAGATGGCCAGTATAGCTACGGCATGACGTGATGGAATCCAAATAAAGAAATCTTGGCTGAAATTCCCACCTTGATATTCATGCATGAGTTTAAAAGTAAAGGCCACATTAAGCCAGTCCAGACCATCTGGCAAATGGAGGGAGGGCTGACTCATTCATGTTTGTATGTGGCTCTTTTGCATATAATTGTGTATAGTTCCTGAGAAGTCAGTTGAAGGTTGATGTCAACAGTTCCACTGAATTTCCCTGCGTACTTGATTGCTCTGCATTTTTGACCATGGATACAAGGAAGCACAGCTTCTCGTTGGAAGAAAAGAAAATAGGAATCATGTGGGTTTCAAACTGAATGCCTGAAAGGAACTGCTTCATGAAAACCATATTCTTTATTGAAGATTCTTTCAAAATGATGCATTTCAGTTGTTCACTCAGTGTCAGCTAATTATGTTAAACCAAGTAGTGCTCCATCCAGCTGTTAATTTGGCAATTATTTAGTCCAAACCAGAATAGTTTCATCCCTTTCCTTGACGGGAAAGAATTCCAAATTGTAAAATGTCACAGTGGACAGATTGGTATTTTTCTATGAAATTGCTGAACAGATCTTTCCACAAATTTTTGGCTCTCAACTCAGTCTCCCTGGAATTTTTCTGAGGAAATAAAAACAAGAATTTACTTTGAGTTCCTTCAGAAGGATAAAATGAAAGGAAATCCCCTGCAGCGGGATATTGCCGTTCCAAAATATGTTTCTTCATAACACAGCATTGTGGGGTTCAGAATTGTGTTGCGGTCCAAGCTATTGGAGATATATCTTTTCAAAATGAGGTAAAGGTCCATATTTAATAATATTGCAGGGAAACGGATCCCCCCCCCCCCCCATCTTTACGCCTGCAGTCCTCTCTTTGGGTTGCTAGCCGTCCAATGCTGTTCTGGAGTCTCCACAAATTAAAAATTAATTTACAGCATCTGCTATGTGTGACCTAAAGGAAAAAAAAATGTAAGTCTACTAAAATAATTCTGGGTGATTTTAAAGATTTCGGGCGTAATTCTCAGGCCTTGTTGTGTTCTCGCTCGTGCGAAACGAGGCCGGTGAATAGTGGGAGAGGCCGAAAACGAGAACTGCACCAGGCGGCAAACAGTTTGCAATGCAACCGGCTCGCTCCCATAGGCGAAGTTGGGATCTCGTCAGAGCATGGCGAGAAACCAGTTATCATCACTTAAGCCCTATTTACGTACGATTAATGGGAGCGACCCCATATCCACCACCGACCTCTTGTCATTCACCGGCCTCCCCAGCAAGTGATTATGCTGGTGCCGATTAGTACTCCTTTTGAAAAACGTGAACCTGACGGAAGGGCTTCTGCAAGGAGCCAAGGAAATGAGTAGCCATCTCTGCTCACAGGCAAAGGGCCCGGGGTCACTGGGCTTGCTGCCCCAGTGTTTGGCGGGAGCGGGGGGGGGGGACTCTCGGCCGGGCTGGGGGGAGGCACCCTTTGCAGGGTGGGCCACCATGCGAGGTGGGGGGGAAGAGGAGAAGCGCTGGAGGGTGGGGGTGCAACCGTGCACGGCACCAGCATGCAAACCCCTGGATCATGTGTAACTACTCATGGGGAAACACTAGTGTCTGCCTGTATGCCCCACCGACCACCCACAACCCCCACCGAAAGCCGAGGCCTCTGGTTGTGCGGCTGAAGGCGCAAGGGATTTGGCAAACATGGTTAAGTGAGCACAACCCAAGTGGTTCCCCATGGGTGGATGGGCCATGTAGCATGTGAGAGTCATTTCCTAGCATCCCAACTGATGCATGGACACTTTGCCTGAACACTGCGGGATGCAACACCACACACGCAGCAGCCAACATCCGAACACCCAGGCCATGGGACACAGCTCCGGGGACTTATCCATGACCGGAAGGTGGGTGAGTGTCACGGGGAGGGGGGGGATGCCTGGAGAGATGGGCCAAGGGTTCGGCGGTCAGGCTACATTGCGGAAGAAGGTGATAGAGGCGTCATACAGCTTGAGGTCAGGTATCCAGGTGTCCACAATTCCGCCGCCCTTTCTCCCTTCCTCAGTGATCCTCCACGTGTTTAACCTTCCTGGCTCTACCACTAGGACTATGTGTGCTTCCAGGATGCACATCTCAGGTGAAGGCAGCCAACTGCTGACCACTTCCCGCGGCCTTTGACGCCCCTGCCGGGCATCCTCTGGATTAGAGGACCCCCAGCACACTTGTCGACGGCACGCGCACAGCCATGCCGCCCTGTCCCATCTGCTGATCTTGAGACAAGGCCTCGTCAGAGGAGTGGAACTCGAGGGAGTTGGTAGCCACCATTCTCGCTCCTTGGATGGGTCTGGGTTGGCACCCAGCACTCCCTCCTCCTGCTTTGTGCTCATAGGGTCCTGGGGTTCACCTCGGAACGTAGGGGCAGCTGGTTCGTATTCTGGCTCTACCAGCGCAGGTGGGTCCCCGATGTCTTCACCAAGGTGTCCATCTCCTCGGCGACGCTCCTCAGTGATTGGGCCGAGTTCTGCAGCGCCTCGGCAGTGCCCACCTGCGACTATGGCAAGCTCCGTATTGTCTCGGCCATTCCAATCTGAGAGCGGGACATGTCCTGCAGCACTTGATCAAGGTCAGCCTGGTACTGGGTTACATCCCCTAGTAAGTCAGACATTCTGCCGAGACCCTCAGCCATGGCCGTTTGCTGGCTATGCAAATGCTGCTCAACCTTGTTAGAGGGGAGCTGACAGACGCCATCCCATTCATTCATTTGCGGCGAGGAGCCTTTGAGGTCTCATTAAGTGGACCAATTAACGTTGAATAACGTTGCCAGCCTCGCCGGGCCAAGCACTGGGGAGCTCACGGCATTTCCCAGTCGCTGCCACACGTAAATATCTTTCATTCGAATCGCGCCCTTCCTTTCAATTCTTTCATTAATTTTTTCTAGAAATTTAGAGTACCTAACACATTTTTTCAAATAAGGGGCAATTTAGCATGGCCAATCCACCTACCCTGCACATCTTTGGGTTGTGGGGGTGAAACCCATGCAAATACGGGAGAATGTGCAAACTCCACCCAAACAGTGACCCAGAACCGGGATCGAACCTGGGACCTTGGCGCCGTGAGGCAGCAGTGCTAACCACTGTGCCGCCGTGCTGCCCCTCAATGCTTTTATTTATTAGTTTTAAAAATAATGCAGATGCTCTTATTTGAGTTTAACAAGCTCAATCTACTAAGAAGTTCATCTATGGCAGACGAAAACCTCTTCCCAAATGGTTCAGCTGTGATACTCAAAACTACAGACCAGTAAGGCCCCTGCTTTATGCTCAGTTAACTTATCACAGCCCAGTTAGTGCTCTAATTCACCATCTAGATAGAGATAGGGAAGAAAATGACTGTTTAACTTATGGTAGGAATCAGTATGCGCCTGTCTGCTTTTTAATTGACATGAGAAGACAGTGGCACATATCAGCCAACCAAAGGCCTGAATGTGTGAACCGGGTGATTGAAAACAGGAGGTAATGAGTTGAACGTCCAGGAATATATCCAGCAGAGTTGACAACCCTCTCCTCTCCCGATGACTGATTTTCTTCCTCTCCCCAGTGCAAGTATTCTATGGCCATTTGCAGCACCAATTAAGCTGTGATCAGTTAACCGAGCTTAAAAATGGGTCCTTACTAGCCCGTGGCCCTCATTATCACAAAGTTACCAACTGAGCCATTTGGGGAGCTCAGCATCGCAGCAGGTTTTACTCAGTGTTACAGATGAAATTTTAAAAATTAATTGAGCTTGTTAAACGCATATATGCATGTCCTAATTCGATAATTGAACAATTATCTCTGGGCAGGGCGACAATTTGCAGAAAGTTAAGAATTTTCATGGCCTTGGTCTTTTTCTATGTATGTCAATCATAAAGAACTGTAAAAAGTTACAGACTTTGTGTGTCACCATGGGCTTGTGTCTGGAGTGTCCCGTTTTTGGGATAAATGAAAACAGCTATAAACTAAGAACTGAAGTTAGTTAGTGTTCTGTGTAGAATGTCGCGGAAGAGGATGTTCAAAGACAATTGGTTTACACCTAGGTGTATCTGGAGTTCCATTGAGTTTGACTTTTGGCCAGAAAGAAAATGGTGAAGTGTGATGTTGGTCACCCATAACATTGGCAAAGAAACAGCTGCAATTTTGTGGTGCTGGCTTCATTAACATTGAGTTAATGCACTCTGGAGAGCTGTGCAGGCATCCTGAAACAACGCACCAAAGTAAGGCTGGCATGTAGAATGCCACCATGGCTACCATCAAGATTGGCCCAGAAGGGTTGTGTTCCTAGCTTGAAAATGGCCAGGTTTTTGTCGTGGGACCTGGAGGAGTATTTCTGTTCTTGTAGGCCCCACTCAAACCAACCTTAACTGTGCCTCGTTGGTTCCAGTGAAAATGATCGGAGTTGAGCAGTGCACACTTGGACCATTTCAATCTAAAATGGCAATTGGGGGCCGAGGACCCTGATTTGAATGTTAAAATGGGCTGGAGTTTTGAAACAGGCAGGGTTCCCTGCGGTAGGCTCTTTTCAAAGTGGTGCGAGTCACATCTTTGGGTTGAAGGAGTCATAAGGCGACTGACTCCATTTTGAATCCAGCTAAAACCAAATGAAACAGTTTAAAATTAACCCCAATATGTTCTTGATGCAAAATCAAAAGCATTACTTTTATTGATTGATGGCTGACAACTTTTTCTACTTTTGATCATTTATTTCCATTCTATATTACCCTGCTCTAAATGGTTTAAATTGGCCAATTTCCGTACTGGGATTATAACTGTTGCAATATAAAAATAGAGTTCAATAGATCAAATATTATGTTCTCCCGGATTAAAGATCAGTTAGATTTGCTGATACTCCCTACAGTTGAGTACAAGCTGTGGGAAAGCACAGGAAATGTATCTCTGTCGGCAAGTGAAGACTACAGAAGATATGAATGCAGCAGAGGGTATTCAGTACAGAACTAGGCAGGGATTCTCTTCACAGGTCTCTGTGAAACTTAAAAGAAATTCTGTTCAACACATACCATTTGTATCCACAATATAGCAGGAAGGTAATTTGCTCCTTAGCCCCTGAACTAGCTGCAAGGAAGTGGTTTATCTTCAGATTTCCTCTCTCCTTCGTGGAAGTGCCTTGTTTCGACTGTGTTTCTCCTGACTTTGCTACTGAATGAGAGCTTGATATATGGGGTACTGCAGCTACAAAACTGCATTCTACTTTTCAGTTTAGTAAGTTGACACTTACTAGGAATAGGAAGTGCCACAAAGACAAAGCTGACCAGGATATTGTCATAGTTAATGGGCACGATTCAGCGGGAAAAAGTTGAGTCCACTTTTGGATGCGTTTAGTGGGGTGTTTCTCGCTGCCTGCAGTGCCGAGATTCACCCTGCTATTCACTGGCACTTTGCCGTTTTTTGGCCTTGGGGAGTTTCTCCCTGTCAAGACGACACTTAGGAAGCCGTCCTACACTGGCGAGCCGACCTCGCCAGCAGGACCGGCTCTTCGCGGATCAGGGCAACATTTTGGAAGGCTTCCCTGACCTCTAGACACCCCGCCCTCTCCTTTCGGTGCCCCACTCCCTGGTTTTCAGGACCTCCCTTTCACCCCCAACATTTTCTGGGCCCTCGAACCCCGCCTGACTCCTACTCTAATGGGCACGCCATACCAGGCCTAACACTGCCAACCTGGCACCTGGACACCTTGACATGACAGCCTGGCACCCTAGCAGTGCCACATGGGCACCCTGACAGTGCTAGGCTGGCACTGCCAGGGTGCCAGTGTGCCCGCCTTGGCTGCGACAGGCACAGCGAGGGCAGGCTCTGTGGATTCACCCCAGAACGCATTTTTGTTTCTGAAAATAATTGAAGAAGGAGAGAGACCGACAATCAGTTAGGGCTTCCCTTACCTTCACCATGACTGTCCTGCCTTCTTTCAGAGTGCCATCCAGCAAGCCAGTTGCATTGGCCAACCTCACTCTCGGCCAGATCAGGAACCCCTATACTTCAGACCTCTGCCAACAACACTAGGTAGACCATGCTCAGCTGCCCTCCAGACACTTATCCTTTAGTCGCAAAAGGGTCCTGAGTGGTGAAGGTCTGCTCTTTGCTGTTTGATTGTTGGCATCTGCCTCAATGATGCTGATGCTCCTAGAGTTCAGGCACGCTTTTCAGGCATCAAAGGTTCGATTTCGGCTTGTGTCACTGTCTGTGCGGAGTCTGCACTTTTTCCCCGTGTGTGCGTGGGTTTCCTCTGGGTGCTCCGGTTTCCTCCGACAAGTCCCGAAAGAGATGCTTGTTAGGTGAATTGGACATTCTAAATTCTCCCTCTGTGCACCCGAACAGGTGCCAGAATGTGGCATTTCACAGTAACTTCATTGCAGTGTTAATGTAGCCTACTTATGACAATAAAGATTATTATTATTATAATTTGGCTAGTGCAAGCAATGCGCTGAATGGCCGTAACTTTTCTAAGGCTTCCAATGATCTGGTGATCTATGTGCCATGGATGCCATGTTCCTCAATACTAATTTGAATCTGCCACCAAGCCAAGGGGATCTCTAGTGGTCTCTCGACAGTGATGTTATCACATGGAGGAAAAAAAACCTATCACATTGGAGAATTCCTACAGACAGCAAACCAGGAAGTCAAATTAATCAATTATCCTTCACTTCTTACAGAGAACAAAATGTGGATGGAGGCATACACAGGAGAAAGAGAAATACCATGAGCAAAATAAAAATAATTTATTAAAATATCCTGTAGAATTTTTATCATAATGGAAAAAGGTAACATTTACGCAAGTTCTTCTTCTTAAGTTCCCTGCCCGAAGGCAAGACTGACCCACAGTGCCAGGGTTGGAGCATGGGTAGGGCAAAGAGGCAGTGCCCGAATCCACCCCAACCAGGACACTGATCAAACACTACGCTGTTGGTAACAATCTGATCCACATCAGCCTACTAAGCCAACCAGCCCCATATGGAATCCAAGTTGCTTTGGCGCTGTGACGTTTTGTATGCATGTTGAAGTCTGGAGCTATGAATAGTGATGGCAGAGACTCCAATTTTATTTCCATCACATGACTGACCGTGCTCTTACCACCTCCCATTGGCAAACATTGGGAGGACTTGCAGGCTGATGCTCAATTTTTGCTTCGAGGCAGGAATGCGGCCCACTGTATCACAAGACCTCCTCAATTGCACAAATATAAGATTAATTTTGTGGGGTGAGAGGGGTTGCTCAGCAGTAGTTATGACTTAGTGCACCAAAAAAGGCGTAACTTTTTCTGCATTTTTAAAGGCGATATTACTGCATAAAAGTTCTTGTCTGTTCAGTGATTTCTAAAGATTGCTGTAGGCGAGGACTTCAGCATCATATCCTATGGAAGACCAGAGGTTTCATGTTTTTTTTTCAAATGCATTTTATTCAAACTTGAATCAAACTAGGTTACAGCAAATAAACACCCCGGGAAACATTCTTCCCAACAATCAACTATACAGTTCGTACAGAGTTTCCTCCATTTTCACCCCAGCCCCCGCGACGAACAGCTCCTCAAACACGGTCACAAACATCGCCCACCTTTTCTCAAACTCCCCTGTTGAGCCCCTTAACTCGTACTTTATCTTCTCTAATCGCAGGAAGTCGTGCAGGTCACCCAACCATGCTGCCACCCCCGGTGGTGGTGCCGACCGCCACCCAGCAACATTCGTCACCGTGCAATCAGAGAGGCGAAGGCCATGACATCGGCCTTCCTCCTCTCCATGAGCTCCGGCTTCTCTGAAACTCCAAATATCGCCACCAAAGGTTCCGGCTCCACTCCCTACTCCACTATCCTGGCTAAGACCGCGAACAATCCCGCCCAGAATCTTCCTAATTTTTCACAACCCCAAAACAAGTGCGTATGATTCGCTGGTCCTGCCCACAGCTCTCACACTTATCTGGTACCCCCTGAAAGAACCCACTCATTCTCGCCCGGGTCATATGCACCCTGTGCACCACCTTAAACTGTATCAGGCTCAGCCTTGCACAAGAGGAGGTCCTGTTTACCCTATGCAGTGCCTCACTCCATACTCCCCAATTGATCTCCATTCCCAACTCTGCTTCCCATTTCTCCTTGACCTTCACTACCCGCTCGCCTGCAAGCTCCCCCAGCCACTTATATATATTCCCAATTCCTCCCTCCCCTTCCACATCAGGAAGCAGCAGTCAATCCAGCAGGGTGTATCCCGGAAATCTAGGGAACCCTTTCCAGACCTTTCATGCAAAGTCCCTAACCTGCAGATACCTGAACTCACTTCCCCTCAGCAGCTCTACCCTCTCCCTTAGCTCCTCCAGACTGGCGAGCCCTTCCTCCAAATACAAATCCCTCACGACCAGCCCACTTCCCTCCACCTCCTGTATACACGAACCATCCCCCCCAGCTCAAACCCATGATTCTCGCACAGCGGTGTTAGCACCGACATCCCTTCCACCCTAAAATGCCTCCTCAGCTGATTCCACATCTTCACCGTGGACTGCACCACTGGGCTCCCTGTAAACCTACTCGGAGCCATTGGCAATGCTGCCGTCACCTTAGCCCTGAAACTAGACCCCTTACAAGATTCCTCCTCCATCCTAACCCACTCTACCCCTTCTCCTTCCCACCACTGCCGCACCTTGTCCACATTCGCCTCCCAATAATAATGAAGCAAGTTTGGCAACACCAACACTCCCCTGCTGCCTCTGCCACTGTAGCAGGGTCCTCCCCACCTTCGGCACCTTCCCCGCCCATACAAAGTCAGATATGATTGTGTCCACTTTCCGAAAAAAGGCCTTTGGTATAAAGATCGGGAGAGTCTGAAAGATAAACAAGAATCTCGGCAGAATATTCATTTTTACCACTTGGACCCTCCCCGCCAATGTTAAGTGCAGTGTATCCCACCTCTTAAGATCCTCCCTGGCCTCCTCCACCAGCTTCGTTAAGTTCCACTTATGGAGCCCTATCCATCCATTCCCTCGCTGCCTGAACCCCAAGTACCTAAACCTATCCCTCGCCACTGTAGCCACTTAAGGGCTGGTTTTGAAAGGGCTAAATCGCTGGCTTTGAAAGCAGACCAAGGCAGGCCAGCAGCACGGTTCGATTCCCATACCAGCCTCCCCGAACAGGCGCCGGAATGTGGCGACTCTGGGCTTTTCGGGGCAGCACGGTAGCATTGTGGATAGCACAATCACTTCACAGCTCCAGGGTCCCAGGTTCGATTCCGGCTTGGGTCACTGTCTGTGTGGAGTCTGCACATCCTCCCCGTGTGTGTGTGGGTTTCCTCCGGGTACTCCGGTTTCCTCCCACAGTCCAAAGATGTGCAGGTTAGGTGGATTGGCCATGCTAAATTGCCCTTAGTGTCCAAAATTGCCCTTAGTGTTGGGTGGGGTTACTGGGTTATGGGGATAGGGTGGAGGTGTTGACCTTGGGTAGGATGCTCTTTCCAAGAGCCGGTGCAGACTCGATGGGCCGAATGGCCTCCTTCTGCACTGTAAAATTCTATGTAAAAAAATGGCAACCCCCTAAATTAGCCCGCTGTGCCAGCTCATTCACCGGGAATACCTCGTTTTTCCGTGCATTCAGCTTGTATCCTGAGAACCCTCCAAACCTCCCCAACAGGCCCATAATCCTTCCCATACTCTCCAACGGATCCGAAACATACAGCAAGAGGTTATCGGCATAGAGCGACACCCGTGCTCCCTCTGTCCCCTTATTATAATTTTTCTGAATTTCAGAGAATTAGACTCAAAATAAATGTGAGCTTTGTACGAAGTTTCTCAAGGATGATTACCGTGCTCTGTATCAAAACCAGATGAGCTTGGTGTTTGCAATTTTCTTGTGTGTAACTTTGCCTTTGGTGTTGAAGCTGAGTTTGGTTCAATTGTGGGGAGATTATTTTTCATGGGGCTCCCTTAAGTGTTAATGGGTTTCCTAATGACTAAGTGGGTCAATGCACAGCCTTGCAATGCCATTAATATATATAGACCAGGAAGGTCCCTTAGTTCGGATCTTTGGCCTGTGCTGCCCTAGCTGGGATGCAGTTTGGGATGTTATGATCGAGGGGGATGTAAATCGACCAGGATTCCAATTGGACATTGCATGGCATATGGTAATATCGGATGGGAACTGGATGAAGTTCAGCGGTGTTGTTCCTACAACCAGACAGCACACTGTTGAGGGCTCAGTGCCAGAAGACTGTCAGCATCTTTAGAACTTTTCTCTAGCATGAACTAGTGTCATCCTTCCAGTCTGCGCCCTCAGCCACACCACAAATCCTGGCAGCCTTTAGCCCCTTCACTTTTCGAAGCCACCTGCTGGGTTCCCAGTGCAAGCCTAACTGGCCAATCAGCGTGATATTGCATCAGCAATGTGACCTCAGCTGCGAGTGGGCTTTACATCCTTTTAATGTCTGGTTGCCTCAGTTCCATAATGTTATTGATCTAATGGAGTAAATGGAGAGATTTCATAAACCTTTTCAACAATTATAATCACTACCTTTGCTTAGCATCTTTAATCCACTCCCCTGAAGTAATGGTGTGGATTTTAATAATCAGCATTAGGTGGAAAACTGCTCGTAGTGGATCAGTTGCCCATAATACACCCAGACAATAGAACGGAAAATGTGATGGAGGGAATAATAATGGTCAGCTGTTCCCACCGAGTTTCCACATGATGGAGAAAGCGAAAACCAATTCTGATAAGCTTTTTAAACATACCCTGATCCAGTTTCTAATAGAGATAATAATGCTTGAGTTTCCTTTGGCATTTACAATATTGGTATCTATTAAATGTTTTATAACATCTTATTAAAGAGCTAAAGGTCAGGAGGGAATGATTTGTAATGTTTATTGCAGAGTACCGTGGATGACAGTAATTTCATTCTGACGGGAATGAAATTTATAGGTGGCTTTTATTGATGTGACGACTTTATCTGGATGTTTGAATTTGTTTCTGATCTTTGGCTGCCTTACAGTCTTTGCTGACAGAAATCCTCCCAGATGGCGAGTTCACTGATTGTACAAAGAGAAGCAGCAGCAGCAGATTTACACAGATCAGTTCACCCCATTGGAGGGTTAACTATTTTCTTATCTCCCAGGTTGTTTTTGGTGATAGCTGTATTTTCAGCAGCCCTTTCGCTGTGTTATGATAACCATTTGTACACGTAACACTTGGCCTCATGTGGATCCAGAACCAAAGATAGCATAGTGTTATTCTCAAGAAATTCCCCGAGTTGGTCATAAGGCAAAGGGACGGCAACGTATGACAGTGTTGATGACTATGAATGTGTTAGCTGATACAAGGAAAATCTTTTGTGCATCATGGAAAGTCTGAAGATAATCACACAGAACTATGCTGTTTTCATGCTCAAATCCTTTCCATTCAAAGTGATTTTGGCCACTCTTGTCTTTGTTGTTTGTACCAGACGCTAGGGTAAGTGCGGGTTTGGGTTAATCCAAAACTCAAATTTACTGATCGTTTTGCATCGTTTCTTTCCATTTGTTTTTTTAGTTTTATCCCGTTGTCTTTCCCGAATGTGCTGACTCTATGGGCTAAATCTTATCACGCTCTGCAGCTTCAGTTTGGGGGTGCGAGGCCAGTAAATTGTTGTAACTTGCCAGCTTCCAAAGGTGGCCTGTTAATTAGCCACCCCCGGGAAGATCGTGCTGGTGGGCAGGACTGGAACTCAATTGGGGTCAGGAACTGCATGTGGTCCCTGCGTCTGAGAACCTTCTACATCGAGAAGATTATGCCCTATTTTTCCATTGGCAAAATCACTGGGCTATTTGATTATGTGGGCTCAAAACTGAATTGGATCTCGGTTTCATAGAGAGATTCCAGCGGGGTCACTGTATGTGGTCCTAAGATAGAACCTAGGCTAATTTTTTCTGTCGCCCAGGAACACCGAGGTCATTCTAAAGAACCCAATTATCTGTGTTCAAATAAGGCTTCAAGCTAGTCTTCCCCCTTTAAATAAAGTGATGGTCATCATTTAATGTATCTTGCCAAATGCTTCCCAACTGCAATGGAATAAAATGAGTTTGTGCCAAAGGTTTGTTGCCTCTTATGTCTGATTATTGGCTTACAGCAGCAAATGCCACATCTGGTTTATTTTTAGTCTTTGGTCCTCGATTGACCCCTGATGCTTTCGTAGGCCGTCATAATGATGAGGATGAAATGTTGGCAGCTGATCCATGCCATTTGGTCAGACACTTTTGACATGAGTCGCGCCGCCCGCCCCGGAGAATGGCAGGGACCGCCGCGACTCAATGGGGCCCGGGGCTGCCCAAAGTCTCTGGCCCACGATGGGCCGAAGGCCCACTGGTTTTTTTGCCGGTCCCGCCGGCATGGATCAGACTAGGTCCCTTACCGGCGGGACCTGGCGCCGTGGGCGGGCTCCGGGGTCCTGGGGGGGGGGGGGGGGGCGCGGGGTGATCTGGCCATGGGGGTTGCCTCCACGGTGGCCTGGCCCACGATCAGGGCCCACCGATCCGCGGGCGGGCCTGTTCCGTGGGGGCACTCTTTTCCTATGCGTCAGCTGTGTCAGCCTCCGCGATGGCCGACGTGTAGGTGACCCCCGTCCTGCGTATGCGCATGGATGATGTCAGCAGTCGCTGACGCACCTGCGCATGCGCGGACTCTCGCTGGCCGGCGGAGTCCCTTCGGCCCCGGCTGGCGTGGCGCCAAAGGCCTTCCACACCGGCCAGTGGGCCGCAAACCACTCTGGCGCAGGCCTAGCCCCTGAAGGTGCAGAGGATTCTGCAACTTTGGGGCGGGCCGACGCTGGAGTGGTTCACGCCACTCCGTCCCACCAGGACCCCCCGCCCCGCTGGGTACGGGAGAATCCCGCCCCTGATCTGTATCTTCCCTTGGTGTCTTGGCAGCTAGGTGGGTTCAAGTATATGTGATTCCATGGACCACATCCAAGCTCACTGGCAGGCTCTCCCATTCACATACCATTTATGTGAAGTCAGAAACTGCCCAAATATTAATCCCTCTTAACAGGCTTTTCGTGTGGCCTCATTGGTAAATGGATAGTTTAACAACTTTTGTTCCACAATATATTCACTAAGTCACAGTGACAAGTGCTGAAGTTATAATCCAAGTTTAGTATCTTCAATCTTCATGAAAGGAATGGGACATCACTGATGATGGTTGGAATCTGACCCACCTTGCAGGAAATGAATAGAATCATGTCAGCTGTCCGTATTACACCTTTTCTGATGTTCCTTTCCTTTGACTTCAATGGAAAATAAAATCAGGCGGTGTGTGCCAAGCCAATCCCCTCGGTGTCTTGCTGGCTGGGTCAGGCGTCTCCATTTTCTTTGCATCTTTCAAGCATTGTGAGTTCTGTCTGAGTTCAGACTCATACTGAGTTCAGTACCAGGTGATGCCATCATGCTTTTGAGTTAGTCCCATTTCAACAAGTAACCCCAGTTGGCCTGCAATAAATCAGAAATATTGAAACATATATGCGCTGCATTTTGTATAACCTAGTGTTGGGCCAGTATGACCCCAAGAAATGACCCATCAATGACAACAGGTGCTAGTTTTATGTCATTGATACGTTTGCAACTATTGCGAAATATCTAAATTTAAGGCCAAGATATGCAAGAGACAGTACTATGAAAGTGGAATGGAATCATCAAAGAGGGAAGATGTATTTTGACTGAAATATACAAGGCAATTATATAAATTAGTGAAAGCTCCCCCCCCCCCCCCCCCCCCCCCCCCCCCGCCCCGGCCATATCCCCCGATGCTATATTTAAGTTCTTAAAGGTTGATTTATTTTAATGAAATAGTTCACACATTAATGCAGAGCAGAGAATCTGTATTAAGTCGGCCCGGTGGCACAGTGGTTAGCACTGCTGCCTCACAGTGTCAGAGACCCAGGTTCGATTCCGAATTTGAGCTTACCCATTCTCCCCGTGTCTGTGTGGATTTCCTCCAGTTTCCTCCCACAGTCCAAAGGTGTGCAGGTCAGGTGGATTGGCTATGTTAAATTGTCCCTAAGTGGCGTTGCGGTGGAGGGTTGTGCGTGGGTGGGGTGCTCTTTCAGAGGATCCGTGCAAATGCGATGGGCCAAGTGGCCTCCTTCTGCATTGCAGGGATTCTTCAAAAAAGTCAACTGGTCTGACCTTGGATGACAGTAGTGATGTTATAATAGTGATTGGGGAGGTGTGAAGTCATCAAGGACCTTTACAGCAAGGACCCTTGCTGTAAAATGTCATAGGCAAACATTGGGTTTGGATTGAGTGAAGCTTGGCTCCAGTGTTTCACTCCCTCCTTCCATGATCAGTAGGTATAGTATAGGATGGATGCTGCTACCTGCAGAGCTACCACTGTCTTCATGAGAGAAGGTTAAATGACAAATGGTCTCCAAATCTGCACGGAAGGAATAGTTAGGTGCTCTACATACCAGATATGAACTTTTGTTGCTTGAGGTGCATCTGCAGAAATCACTGTTGCCAGGAGAGTAAATAATGAGTTTGACATTATAACTAACAGTTGGCTCAGATTAAATGCAAATACCTGTCATTTAAGGTTCATGCGACTTCCAAACATGTTGTTCTTCTCTCGTTTATGATGATACCTAATTACAGCCTCATGGCCACACTTCAAGTTGCTTATTCTGTACATGGTCCTGAGAGCCATCTGAGAGGGAATCTGGGCGGGAATTTCTGTTGACCAATGCCAAAATCAGGAAAGGCGATTGGGCGGTGAATCGGTTCCAACGGCAAAATCGCGGCAGGCGGCGATTTGCGGCCAAATTGTTATTCGCCGTCACCTCGACAGCAGCATCAATGTGTTCCGGAATGCACACAGTACACACCGTTTGCATGTCATTCGCTTCCCCAGCCCGGTATTCTCTGAGGCCTCCGTGGTTCTCCACCTCCAATGGGCCGAGTTCCTGATGGAGAGGTTCACTTGTGCTTTTAATTCATGTGAAATCGGTGTCATGGCTGCTGAGGGAGGGAGAGAGGAGGTAGGCCCCGGACAGGAGTGACTGTGGGCTGCCGGCCTGGACACTGGCATGCTGGCTGGGGCGGGTGAGGTCCTGCCAGGGCCGGAGAACGGGATTGGAGATGGGGGGAACAGGCCGAGTGGCCAGGGAGAACCCCCACGGGACTGGGGGCGGTCATCTTGCTGCACACCCACTGACCAACCAACTTGGCCCCTGGTTCTGCAGTGTGACACTGGCCGAATGGGTGCCACACCATGCTGCCACTGTGCCACCACCTTCTGGGTTTGTGTCAGTGACTGCGCCATCTCCCTCTGTGTCTGTGCCACATTGGCCAGCACCTGGGCAATGCTGCCGACGTCCTTAGCCATGGCTTGCTGTGACTGGGCCACGCTCAGGAGCGCAGCGGCAATTTCCAGGTGGCTCTGGGACATGGTCGCCTGTGAGGCAGCAACCCTGTCCTGGGCCTTGGCCAGCGCCTGCTCAGAATGTCCCAGGCCTTGGGCATGCTGATCCATAGCCAAAATCTTCCCTCCCCAGTGTCTCCACTGTGGACGCCACCGGGTGTTGGCCTGCGTAGCACGCATTCTTGGCACAACCTGCTGCATGTGGTTGGACTGCTCCATCTGTGCCTGCAGGTGCCGACAGCCCCTCATGTAGTCTCTCGCTCTGCTCTGCAATCGATGGGACTGTCTGTTCCAGAAGCCCGAGACCCATCTGGACGGCAGCTAGCTGCTCGGGTTGGCCTGCCCTCTGACCGTCTGCCCCCCCGGGAGTTCCTACCTCCACTTGCTGTACCAGATCATCTGTGTGGTGTGCACCAGAGAGTGTCCCAGGAGCTTCTTCACTAACATGGCCAACCGAGATAACTGTCTCTGGGATGGTGGAGGGTGTTGGAGGCAGCTGTGATGGAAAGTCAATGTCATCCTCCTACCCGAGCTCTGGGGTCTTCTGAATCTCAGGCTGACAGCTAGTGTCCAAGCTGCTCCCATCACTGCTCAGCTAACAGGGGGAAGGGGGAGGGGGGGGGGGCTGGCTATGGCACTTGCTGGGGGCAGAGGGCGCCAGATGCCTCGTCTCCAGCAGGTCCTGCAAGACACAAGACAAGATGCATGATTAGACGGCGGGCCGGAGGGAGTGGGATAGGGTGGTGTAGGGTGAGGGTGTGTGTGGGAGTCAGAGTGGCTGTGGGGGTTGGGGGTTGTGTTGGGAGGGGAACTGACTCACATGCCAGGGCACCGTCCATGACCAGGACCCTGCGCTCTGCCATGGTGATGGGCCGCAGGTCCGGCCGTCCCCCTCCTCCCACTCCCGGCGGTTGTACGCGGAATTCTCCTGGGGCGGGGTGGGGAGGGCACACATAAAACGACAGTGTTAGACAATCCGACGCATGCTGCCCAGGAGGTGGGTAGGTGATGACCTCAGTGGCCGGGTCACCCAGCCATGGCAGACGGTATGTGTACCCGCATGTCCTCCGGGGGTGAGGGTGGGGTGGGGTGGGGCTAGGGGTTATGGGTACGTGGGACAGGGTTAGTGACAGGGGTACACTGCTACCTGCTCAATCTGGCCACCCTGAGGAGGTTGTGCAGTTTTTTCTGGCAATGGGCCCGTCTTGACGGTGTTGCCCACCGTGTTCACGCCCTCTGCCGCCTGCGCCCAGGTATGGTGAACGGTGGCAGCTGTCAGCCTCCTTCCCGGGTCAGAGTACAGGGTCATCCGCCGCTCCTCCACTGTCCCCCTCGCTGCCATCTTGTTGGCTGGGATGGTGTGTGTGAGGGAAGAATTATTTATATGTGGATGCAGCTTGTCAGTCTTAGGGTGTCAATCGCGAATCCAGCATCGCTTCCCATTGGAATCGATTGTGTTCCACATGGCACCGGTGCTAGACCCTTAATGATAGTGGAATCGGTCCAGGTGCGGCGTCGCTTTTTCTGTGGTAAAAGTCCACGGAGTCTGCGTTGGCGTCAACACTTATTCTAAGAAACGAAGCATCCCATCCCCTAACTTTGTTGCTAGATTTGAACACACACATTGAGATGTTGGAGTGTGAGCGCTTGTGGAAGGATTGGGCAATCCTTTGCATGGCAATATACCAGAGAACTATTTATATTGATGAAAGGAAAGTTTTACAGTACAAGGCGCACGCACACAAGAAATATCCAATCTCACAAATTGGTGAGATCCTAATATTCTGTAGAAAACTCATACTATCGTCCGCAATTAACATTTTGTATGGCTAGGTCATCCAGACTAACGCATGAAAACATTTTGCTTGTTGTGGAGAGGCTATTTTGTGTACGTATTTTTCATTACATTAATATTTTTCACTCATCAGTCACATTTGAACTTTGCTTTACAGAACCCTCAATTATTATTCTTACTGTAAAAAAATTCAATTGTGGGAAGTATGCTTAATAAAAAGAAAGCACGTTGAGGAGTAGTTCCCCGTTTCATGACTAATAAAATTCAATAATTTGCTTTATGAGTTAACATCAAACTAGCCAGCTCTCCAATATGTAGTACAATATTCAAATGACACGCTTCATTAGCTTTATCTAGAACTTTGAGTGCAGATTTCTTATCTGTATCAGATGTAGGTCGATAGTGTGCAGCCAAGGTCAAGTTAGCCCTCTGTGCTTTTGTAGTTTAAATGCTAATCTTGCTTTTAAACTTAATGGGGCCTGTGAGTTATGAAATTAAAATATTTTGCACACAGCAGAAAAGAGATCAGTATATGTGGATAAAAGCAAATTACTGCGGATGCTGGAATCTGAAACGAAAGGGAAATTGCTGGAAAATCTCAGCAAGTCTGGCAGCATCTGTAGGGAGAGAAAAGAGCTAACGTTTTAAGTTCGATGACTCTTTGTCAAAGCCCTTTTTGACAAAGAGTCATCTGGATTCGAAACGTTAGCTCTTTTCTCTCCCTACAGATGCTGCCAGACTTGCTGAGACTTTCCAGCATTTTCCCTTCCGTTTCAGATCAGTATATGTAACTGGAATAGTTTGTGGTTCTCAACTCTTCATTGGCTTGGTGGGTAAATAGTATCACACCACCAAATGCTGCAAGGGCTGCAATTTACTTGCTGGGTGTGTTTTCGACGGGGGTTGGCATGAAAAATAGGGCCAGAGCCCTTCCCACAATCTGCCTGCCCACCCTCAAGCTCCTCCCCTGCCCCCCCCATAATATGGGGGCTCGGCAGAGCTGAAAGCAGCAGTTTGCCGGCCTTATTTAAATAAGTAATCACTGGTCAACTGCGTAATCTAGAAAATATTTGGCATGGGCAGTCTGGCCTGAGTAGGCAGGCCGCTTTATAAAAAAATACTTTTTTGAAGGGTGGGAAGGGAAATGGGTTGGGGGGGGGGGGTTCCATCTTGGAGAATGCCTTTTGAGGATAAGGGGGCAGCTACCCCCCTCCCCCCACCTAAAATATTTGCCCCCTTTCTTCACGAATAAGGGGATCAGGGATTATGGGGAGAAGGCAGGAGAATGGGTATGAGAAAAATATCAGCCATGATTGAATGATGGAGCAGACTCGATTTGCCGAGTGGCCTAATTCTGCTCCTATGTAGGGCAGCACGGTGGCCTAGTGGTTAGCACAACCGCCTCACGGCGCTGAGGTCCCAGGTTCAACCCCGGCTCTGGGTCACTGTCCGTGTGGAGTTTGCACATTCTCCCCGTGTCTGCGTGGGTTTCGCCCCCACAACCCAAAAATGTGCAGAGTAGGTGGATTGGCCATGCTAAATTGCCCCTTAATAGAAAAAATAATTGGGTAAAATAAATTTATTAAAAAAAAAAAAAAAATTCTGCTCCTATGTCTTATGGTCTAATGGTCCTATGGTGTTTCTTCCTACCCGCCTGCTCCATTAAACACACCATGACCACTCCACCATCCCCCTCCACCCCAAACTCCTCCCTGCCCAAGACCCCAGACTTACCTGACTCTGGCATCCATGAGGCCTGCTTGCAGTCCTGGTGTAACCCACTTACGTGCTCTTGACGCTGCCAGGATTAATCAAACTGCCAGCCAATCGGATCAGTCGGCAGCTCCTGAGGGTGGCTTTTATTCCCCTGTAATGGGCTGAAGTGGCAGACTGTGCTAATTCAGCACACCCGCCTGCAGCACATTATGGCTGTAAGGCAGGCTGGCACGGTTCTGGCTGACCCTCATTAACTATGCTTCCAGGTCTACAATCCCCTCACTCCGTAATATTCTTGCCCCAAGTTTAGATTTCTGCCCGAGACTGCACTAAAACTCTGGTGCAAGGCAGTTAAGAGAGACATTTAATTAGCATTTGTATTTCTTAGGTGTGAAATGGAAGAAAATCAACCAGGGTTTTGGTACTAATTACTAGCATTGAATCTTGTGGTAAAGTGCATGCTTGTGGATATCCGTGGCCATACAGGACTTGCTCTCAAGTGTGATAATAATAATAATCTTTATTGTCACAAGTTGGCTTACATTAACACTGCAATGAAGTTACCATGAAAAGCCCCTAGTTGCTGCAGTCCAGCGTCTGTTCGGATATACAGAGGGAGAATTCAGAATGTCCAAATTACCGAATATTACAGAGTAATATTACCGAACAGCATGGGTGGAATTCTCTGACCCCCCCCCCCCCCCCCCCCCCCCCCCCCCCCCCGCCGGTTCAGAGAATCACCAGCGCGCCGCGCAAATCGCGCCACGCCGCCCCGATACCCAGACGCAATTCTCCGCAGAGCAGAGAATCGGCGCTTCTGGGGCTGCCGTGGTCGGCGCGGTGCCAGTCGGGGTATGCGCCGACTCTCCGGCCCGGGCCAGCACGTTGATGTGAAAAATGTGAACAACGCATTCAAATTCTCCAATTTCATGCCAATTTTCTATACATCCCTCTTTTTACCAAAACTGTTCTTTATTTGGTTCCCCGAGTGCTGATCACTCTGCACAACTGGAACCTGTTGGAAATTACTCAGGTGTCAGATTAATAATGAGTGCTGACAAATTAATGGAACACAAGAAGCCTCCCAGTTAGTCCCATTCTGTCCTCACCCGGCATCCACAGTATGTGTTGGCAAACAATGATCAGCAGTAGGAACACAAATTGTTTTTCCCTTCCGCACAGTGACCGCAGCTGAGAGAACTTGAGCTAAATCAACAGCAACAACCTCTATTTATATGGCACCTTTTACGCAGTAGCATGTCCCAAGGTGCAACACAGGACGGTTATTAAACAAAGCAGGTGGGATTCTCTGCCTCCCCACCCCACCCTCCCACCTCTGCAGTGTCTTTCCTATTGCATAGTTGGCCTGCCATAGGCCAGCGGCGAGATCTTTTGGTCCAATCGATGTCTAGATGGTCATGGTTTTGCGTTCCCTGCACCCTTCGCCACTGGGGATGCACCAGGGGTGCTTGCTTCCAGTGGAACCGGAAGATCCCATTGAGGGAAGGGCTGGAAAGTTTGGTCCACTGTGGCACAAGCTACATACGGAGATTTTATCTATTTTTTCTTCTTTTCTTTTGATAAATTTAAAGTACCCAATTATTTTTCTTTCCAATTAAGGGGCAATTTAGCATGGCCAATCCACCTAACCTGCACATCTTTGGGTTGTAGGGTGAAACCCACGCAGACATGGAGAGAATGCGCAAACTCCACACGGACAGTGACCCAGGGCCGGTATTCGAACCCAGGTCCTCAGCGCCGCCGTACCAGTGCTAATCACTTTGCCACATGGAGCCACCATACGGAGATTTTAAAGCAGATTAGGAAAAGCTTTGTCAAAGAAGCAGGCTTTAAGGAGCGTGCTAAAGAAGGTAAGAGAGGATTGAGAGACAGAGGATCTTCGGGAGGTAATTCCAGAGTTAGAGCCTTGGCAGTTGAAGGCATGGCCAGCAACGGTGGAGCAAGATGCCAGAATTGGAAGAGCATTGATACCACAAAGGAGAGGACTAAGGTTGAGGGGATGGACTTGAAAACAAGTATGAAATTCTTAAAATTAAGGTATTACTTAACTAGAAGCCATTAATTAATGTGCTAAGAGAAGATGAATGGCCTTGGTGCGGGCTCGGACATGGGCAGCCAATGACTTGGGATAGGTGGGGAGTCGGGTTTTATTATGGAGGTGCAAGTTGGACGTCTTTGTGATGTCACAGATATGTGGTTGAAAGTTCATCTCACGGCCAATATGACACCACAGTTGTGAAGTGACTAGCTTAGCATTGGAGATTTGCCAGATAGAGGGGTGGAGTTGGTGGGCAGGGAATGGCAGGGGCTGAAGATAATCGGTGGAATCTTCCTGTTCCGTCAGCAGCGGGAATCATAGTGGGCGGGGGAACTTCATTTGGTGGGAGGGAAAAAAACCTGTTTTTCGACGGTGGGATAAACTTTTGGAAATTTGGCCTTTCGACTTTCAAGGCAGGTTAAAGTTGAATTGAATTTCCCAATGAGCAATGTTGGAAGCCCTATTTGCATTCATTAGCATCTCATGCATGCTCTTTAAACGGCCACCTTGCCAGAAGTTCTTAAACTCGCTGGAGAGTTTAGAACATTCTGTGTTATGACTGTATAGAAATGACGTGCACCCGATGAGCTTCACAACTCCCATGACTTTGAGGTCAGTAGATGTTGCTGTCACCTTCTTGGGGATGTTGTGGAGAGGAGGGAGACTGTCTGGGAAACTTTGGGCAATGTCTTTGAGGGTAGGGTCAGTGGTGTCGAAGATGAGGTCCTGGAGGGTAAACTCTCTTCTTGTGGTAGAAGGGAACAGTCGCAGTCCGATGAGGCAGTGGGATGTTGTAGGGTGGAAGGTCCAGGGTGTGGGTTGGGCAGTTGAAGGTCCGATGGGAAGGGCGGTGGGAGGTCGGGGGGGGGGGGGGGGGGGGGTGGACTTCATGGAGAGGAAATGGACAGGTGGCTAGGATAACAGGAGGGGCAGGGTGGTCATGAGAATGATAATGGGTGTCAGCTCTGAGGAGAGGGAGGCATATGGAGGTGGATCGTGATAGGATCCGGTTAATGGGAGGAGGTTCAAGGGTCACAGAGGGGAGAGGAATGGTGATATTTGATGGGTCAAAAGTGGTGGAACGGGTTTGAAAGGTGACGCTCACTATTTTTCCAAACTGACCTTGACCATCCAGTTAGTCAGTCAGTGAGATCCTTTGAAGTCTTTTCTGGTGTGTTGAGTTCAAGGTCAGCACAAGTGGTTGACTGAAGTGATACCCTTTAGTGATGAACAATTAACAGTTGTCTTCCCCGTATGGTGAAGCCCACACAACAGCAGGTTTCTTCTCGGCTACTGGGTTCTCATAACATTGAGATTTCAGCAAGGTCTGAACTTCCATTCCGAGGCTGGGAGGGAGGGAAGGAGGGAGGGAGGCCTTCAAAGGACATGTTGGTGGATGGCGGCCAACTCATGACTCCAAATTTACATCCTCCCGGGTGAATGGCCACGGCCAACAGGGGTCAATGAGGCTTGTCTTTCTATACTGCCAAGGCAATTGTCTCTCGATAGAGTATTGAGGATACTGGAGGCAAGTGGAAAAGTATCAGAGGGAGGGTTCTTGGACATGGTTTTCATCCAGGTGAGGAGAAAGCAGCCCATCAGAGGGTGCCACATATCCTGCAGAAGCAAGGGCCTGAGCAGCATGAGGCAAGAGGGCTTCAATAAGGTCAAGATGCTGCCAAATGGACTCCACAGCAACAGTGAGCATTGGCCCAACCATGTGTGTAGTGCAGGTTCTTATCTAGAAATGAGTGAAAGGCAATGTCGGAGGTGCCTTTGTATGTCCAGGGATATGTTGCTCACATTTGGCAGCTTCTCCGGTACTAGCTGTGGCTACAAAGACTCTGGGTGAGCACTGCAGAGCTCCTGGCCTGCATAAAGGAAATGGGTACTATTTAAATGTGGTGCCAGCACCTTCAACCCCATGGAGTAATGGTCGTGCGGGCAATGTCCTGCCCGCTCCAAGATTTGCCATGCATATTGTGGATGCATAACTAACGAGCTAAACAGTGGAAGCTTGCACCTGTTTAGCCGTCCTGCCACCCAATTGAGCATCACGCTGACTTTCCTGCCAGCCACCATGATTTGAACTCAGGACAGAAGATTCCACCCGATAGCTTTGATCTTCCTAGCATTTAATTGGAGTAAATTTCTCCTCATCCAGCTCTGGATGTCGAACAAGCAGGCTGAGAGAATTGGTGGTAAGGTAGACTTGGGTTTCATCAGCATTCACATGGACAAATGTCTCTGAGGGGCAGCATGAATACTATGAGCGCATCAAGGATAGATCCTTGGGGATACCTGATTTAATGGTACGGGAGCAGAAACAGAAACCATTGCATCTTGCCGTGATTTGACAGATAAGAATGGAATCAGATGAGTGCAGTTCCACCCAGCTGGACAGTAGTGCAGAGGCACTGGAGGAGGATGATATGGTTAACCTGGTCAAAGGCTGCAGACAGGTTGGGAAGGATGCGGAGAGATAGTTCACCTTTGACACAGTTACTTAGGATTTCAGTAGTAACTTTAGTGAGATCTAATGTTTCACTTGCACCTCCTCCAGTTTGCTTTATTGTATTCGCTGCTCCCAATGAGGTGGTCTTGAAACTGGGGAGCCTAAACGCAGAGTGGATGACCACTTTGCGGAACACCTTCGCTCAGTCCGCAAGCATGGCCATAGCCTTAATTTTATCTCAACATCTTGCTCTCATGCCAACACGTCTGTCTATGGCCAGCTGCAATGTTCCAGGGAAGTCCAATGCAAGCTGGAGGAGCAGCAACTCATCTTCTGGAATTAAGCATTTTACAACCCCTGGGACTCAATATTGAGTTCAACAACTTTAGTCTGTGACCTTGCTTTTCCATCATAAGCCCGCCTTTTAAAAATATTCCATACATGTATTGTCTCAATGCAAGCCCCTCCTCAACAACCCCCGCCGACCACCTGCCCCCTCCCTCCCACACACACACACCAGGCCATCTGTTTTTTGTTCATAAAATTATTACAACTTGTTGTAATCTCGCACAGCTACAGTTTAATATATATTATATTTCCCCCTCTCTTCAGTTCTGACAAAGGGCCAAATGGACTCTGTTTTCTCTCTCTACCGATGCTGCCGGACCTGTTCAGTTTTTCCAGCATCCTCTGTTCTTGTTTCAGATTCCAGAATCCGTAGTATTTTGCATATTTTAGTAAGATCTGTTTAGAGACTGGCAGGGGTGGAAACCTGATTGGAGTTCAGGGAAAGATGGGCACGGATTTGGGGGATGACCAATACATTTGAAGGTTTAGGAGAGGAAAGGGAGATGGTTAGAGGTTGTTTGTTGAGGACGGGGCAATTGTTCGGAACCAGATATAGATTTTAGTTTATTTATTTGTGTGTGATAAAGGTCTAGTTTCTTTCGGCCTTTGCTTTGTGAAATGGAGCCACCAAGTCTTGAAGAGCTGGGTTACCAAGAAGGATTAGTAACTTAGGGAAGTAAAAAGAAACACATGGTCGAAAACTGCTGTTGCCTAGAATCAGGAGTCCAGAGAGAGAGAGAGAGAGAGAGACCCACAGGGTTTCGGGGGGTCTTACCCACCCATCCAACGCGAGTGATCACCTTATTGACCCGTTTAAAGAAGGGACGTGAATAAAGATGTGGAGACACTAAAATATAAACAGGAATCTCGGGAGAACCGTTATTTTCACTGTCTGCAGCCTCCCAACTAGTGACAACGGAAGCGCGTCCCACCTTCGAAAATCGTCCTTCATTTGGTCTACTAATCGGGCCAAATTTAACTTATGTAGCCGCTCCCATTCCCATGCCACCTGGATGCCTTGGTATTGAAAACTTCCCCCTACTACCCTAAATGGCAGCTCCCCAATCGCCTCTCCTGCCCCCTTGCCTGGACCTCAAACATCTCACTTTTCCCCATATTTAGTTTATACCCCGAAAACCGGCCAAATTCCCCCAGAATCCTCATACTTTTTTCCATCCCTTCTAGTGAGTCCGAAACATGTGGGAGCAGGTCGTTTGCATATAGCGAAACTCTGTGTTCCACTCCCCCCCGGACCAACCCCTTCCAGCCCCTTGAGGCTCTCAGCGCAATTGCCAGCAGCTCTATGGCTAACGCGAACAGCAGCGGGGAGAGGGGGCATCCCTGTCTCGTCCCCCGATGCAGCCTGAAATCGTCCGATGTTCATCCGTACGCTCGCGACAGGAGCCTGATACAACAGTCTGACCCAGTCAATAAAGCCCTGCCCAAATCCAAACCACCCCAGTACTTCCCACAGATATTCCCATTCCACCCGATCAAAAGCCTTTTCTGCGTCCATTGCGACCACTACCTCCACATCCCTACTTTCTGGGGGCATCATAATCACATTTAACAGCCTTCTTACATTGACCACCAACTGCCTACCCTTAACAAATCCTGTCTGGTCCTCCCCAATCAGGTCCGGAACACAGTCTCCAATCCTAGACAACAAGATTTTGGCCAGCAGTTTGGCGTCCACATTTAGTAGGGGTATCGGCCTGGAAGACCCGCATAGCTACGGGTCCTTGTCCCGCTTCAGGATCAATGCGATTGTGGCCTGTGATATCGTTGGGGGAAGTACCCCACGTTCCCTTCCCTCATTGAATGTCCTCATCAACAACTGCCCCAATATCCCAGAGAACTTTTTATAGAACTCCACAGGGTACCCGTCTGCCCCGGGGCTTTAGCTGACTGCATGGCCTTTAGCCCCTCTGCTATTTCCTCCAACCCCCGTCCACCTTTGGGAAATTCAGCCCCCCCCCCCAAAAAGTGACTCATCCCCTCCGACCCAGCTGGGGGTTCCGACTCATACAACCTACTGTCTAACTCCTTGAACGCCTTATTAATCCATGCTGAATCTCTGACCGGGTTCCCGTCCCCGTCCTTTACTTTCCCTAAATCCCTGGCTGCCTCCCTCTTTCTAAGCTGCTGTGCAAGCATTCTGCTAGCCTTCTCTCCATGTTTGTAGAATGCCCCTCTCGCCTGCCACAGCTGCTCCACCGCCTCCCTGTAGTTCACAAGCCAAACTCCACCTGTAGCCTCTGTTGCTCCCTTAGCCCTGCCTCTGGGGTCTCTGCATACCTCGTGTCGACCTGCAATATCACCTTTCTCAGTCGGTCCGTCTCTGCTCTGTCTATCTTCTCCCTGTGGGCGCGTATAAAGATCAGCTCACCTCCAACCACCGCTTTCAATGCCTCCCAGACCACTGCCGCTGAAACTTCACCCGTGTCATTGACTTCCAGGTAGTTCTGAATACATTTCCTCAGCCACCCGCACACCTCTTCATCAGCTAAAAGTCCCACGTCCAGCCTCCAGTGCGGGTGCTGGCTACTCTTCTTGCTAAACTGTAGGTCAACCCAGTACAGGGTGTGATCTGAGATTGTGATCGCCAAATACCCAGTGTCCACTACCCCGTCAGTAGAGCCCTGTTCAAAATTTTAAAAATCAATCCGGGAGTACACTTTATGCACGTGTGAGTAGAAGGAGAATTCCTTCACTCTCAGCTGCCCAAATCTCCATGGATCCACCACCCCCCCCCCCCATTTTCTCCATGAACCCATTTAGCTCCTTCGCCATTGCTGGCACCCTGCCCTTCCTTGAGCTCGACCGGTCAAACCCAAGGTCAATAACTGTGTTAAAGTCCCCTCCCATGACCAACTTATGCGAATTCAGGTCCGGGTTTGTTCCCCAACATCCTCTTTATAAAATCCACATCATCCCAATTTGGAGCGTACACATTCACTCGCACCACCGGCAACCCCAACCCCTCCAGCTCCCCAGCGACGATAATGTACCGGCCTCCCACATCCGCAACTATTCTTCCAGCCTCAAATACCACTTGCTTATTAATCAGGATCGTGACTCCTCTAGCCTTCGAGTCCAGCCCTGAGTGAAAAATCTGTCCGACCCATCCCTTCCTTAATATAATCTGATCAGTTACTCTAAGATACATCTCCTGTAACATTAGCACGTCCGCCTTCAGTCCCCTCAAATGTGCGATCACACGTGCCCTCTTAACCGGCCCATTTAGCCCTCTCACATTCCAGGTGATCAGTCTAGTGGGGGGGGCTCATTGACCCACCCCTTTGCCAATCAGCCATCACCTTTCTTGGGCCAGTCTCCAGCCCGTGCCTCACGCATCCGCCGGCCCGCCCCCAAGCAGCCTCCGCCCCCGACCTCCTTTCTGTCCCACAGCAAACGTCCCTTCCCTGTCAGCAGAACATTTTCCCTACTCCCCCCCAGTAACAGCACTATGTAAACCAACCCCTTCAACAAGCATAACATCTACTCACCCCCCCATTCAAAAGAAAAGCAATCCCAACACAATTGCCCGGAAAAAAAGCACGAAAAACAAAGAAAACATCAAACGGAAGATCCAACATCGAAGAAACACACCTCCATCCCCCATCAATGCAAATGTAAACTTTAACTCACTCTGCTCTGCAGCAGGCCCCAAATCAATACAGAAGGCATTACAGATAATGTCCAAAAAACAAGAAACTTTTTTAACATGAACACTGCAGCAAAGTTGAAAGACCTCAGTCCGCCACTAGTCCTTTCCTTCGAGCAAAGTCCATCGCTTCCTCGGGCGACTCAAAATAAAAATATTGCTCCTCATACGTGACCCAAAGATGCGCCGGATACAGCAGTCCAAACTTCAGCATCTTAAAAAGGGTCGACTTTATCTGATTGAACCCGCCCTTCTCCTGGCCACATCTGCACTCAGATCCTGATAGATCCGCCTGATACTGCTCTGCCATTTACAACTCCGTGTCTGCCTGGCCCACCGTAAAATATGCTCCTTGTCCAAGTACCTGTGGAATCTCACCACCATTGCCCTTGGGGAGGTCCCCCACTCGTGGCTTCCTCGCGGGTGCTCTGTGAGCCCTGTCCACCTCCAAGGGTCGGGAGAACATCCATCCCCAGTAACTTCTCAAACATCCCCGCTATGTATGCCCCAGCGTCCGCTGCTTCGGACCCCTCAGGGAGACCGACAATTCTCAAGTTCTGCCGGCGGGACGTATTCTTTAGGTCCTCCACCTTCTCCAGGAGCCTTTTCTAAGATGGATTTTGTAACTTGTATTACCTTTACGAATTTGCCTATGTATCTGTGAAGGTGTAGTTGAAGTGAAAGAGTAGTGCAACATATTTAATCTTTTCTTCCGTGTGGAGTTTGCATGTTCTCCCCGTGTTTGTGTGGGTTTCGCCCCCACAACTCAAAGATGTGCAGGGCCACACTAAATTTCCCCTTAATTGGAAAAAATGAATTGGGTACTCTAAATATATATTTTAAAAATCTTTTCTTCTTGAATAAATGTTTTATTCTTTTACTAAATATTAATCGGAATAAAGGTTTGGCAGTGGAAATCCTCGTCGGCAGGATCCTGCGGTCCGCTGGCAGCATACTCATGCCCGTGGGTTTCCCGGTGGCGTGGGCTGGCCAAAATGGGAAACCCCATTGGCCAGTTGCAGGAACGGAGAAACCCGTTGCCGGCGGGGGCACGCCGCACAGGAAAATGCGGCTGGCGGGATGGAGAATCCCACCCGAGGATCTGACTTGTCCAGTAGAATCATCAGCTGGGAACGGAACAGTGATGAAATGTAGATTTGAAGGAATGAGAGTCAGAGCCTGAAGAGGGAACCTTTAACAATTATCAGTTAACGCATTGCTACCAGTACCTCTGGTGTCCCTCAAGGATTTATCCTTGGTTCCCTGCTCTTTCATTATTCCTTGAGATTGAAAGTACCTTCTTAAAAGATGTTTTTAAAAAAAAAATTAAAGCAGCTTTATCAGTTTGAGCTTCGGAAATGGGCAGAATTTAGTGACAGTGTGCAGCAGCGCTTGAAGAAAGCGAACAGCATCAGGCTTATCCAGCTGAAATATATGTTCTGTTGGCTGGCAACAATCCACATTTGATGAGAATTTGTAATGAACGTATTACGCCTCACTTACTGTGACAATGTCACTGTAGCAACGTCACATCATTGAGGGGGAACAAATTCATATTGCTAGTAAAATGTATTGGTGCTCCATGAATTCCTATTTAATAGAAACAATATTGTTAATTTACAGTCACTTACTCTACTGATACCTGGGATGCAGGGGTTATCTCATGAGGGAAGGTTGAACAGACTAATTCCATATCCCTGTGTAATGAACTCCAATTGGCTTTATTGGTTGGCCAATTGGAGTATGAGCTCCCTCAATGCTAGCTCATTGAGGGGGCCCATATAAGCACCTGTGTAGGCTTTGTGAGCCAGTCTTAAGTTGACTGGACTGCTAGCAGCACTGTTTGTAGCTGATCCTGTAATATCGTTATTGTAAATAAATATTGGTGTGGTGACAGAACTCCTGCCTCCCGTGGATTACTACAGTGGCGACGAGGTAAACTAAGAATTTTGCGGAGACCAGCTGCCGCACTCGGAGGGTAAGCCTTGCCATTTCAAAAATGCTGTTTTTTGGGAGGTTAGAGGCATTCGACCCGGCTATTGAGGACTGGTCCCAGTATGTAGAGAGAATGTGTTACTTCTTCCGGGCAAATGATATACTGACGGACGAAAGGAGACAGCTTATCCTGCTGTTGGCGTGCGGACCCTCAGCTTTCGCCATTATACGTAGTCTGACTTATCCCGATGCGCCAGACACGAAAACTTTCCAAGAAGTAATGGAATTGGTGAAAGAGCACTACGACCCAAAACCACCCCTCATTTTGCGTGGTACAGATTCTACACAGCGAAGCGGGAAGACAGGGAGTCAGTCACAAATTTCTTGACCCGCATGAGAAGGCTGGCGGAAAAATGTGAGTTCGGCCCGACGCTAAATGAAATGCTTCGGGACCGGTCAGTGTGTGGTATAAACAACCTCACAATACAGAAACGCTTGTTGGCGGAAACGGAGCTAGACTGCAGGCAGGTGTTACAGTTCGCACTGTCCCTAGAAAAGGCAGCAAGTGGGGCGCAGGAACTACAGGGCATGCCAATGGAGGTAGATACCTGTGAGAGGGACTACCACAACGGGTCCTGCTACCAGATAGCCGCTCTCAGGAAAAGCCTGAGGATTAGAAGGAAAAAGGGAAACCCCAGAACTGCCTCCAAGTCTGCCAGGACTAACTGGAGACAGAGGGAAGTACCGGCTGAGGCTCCCCCAACAGAGAAGGACCGTTTCTGGCAACAGACAGAGTGGGGTAACAGTGACAGAAACCCTAGAAGGAGGTGCAAAAGAGGAATAACAGGTGGGGACGCAGGGAAGTACACAACCTAGACGCCCCATCCTCCTCCGAAGGGCAACAATTATATAATATTGCAACGAAGAAAGCAGAACCCATTAAGATTACCCCACGGGTGAACGGGCGGCCGACAATAATGGAAATAGACACGGGTGCGGCCGTATCAGTAATGGGAGTGGCAGCGTTTAGAAAAATTAAAGATGGACTCCCGCCACTAACCCTAACAAAAACATCGACGAAACTTAAAACCTACACGGGGAAACCCCTGGAAGTTCTAGGCACTACTCATGTACCCGTGGAATATGAGAAACAATTGCTCAGATTATCGTTGACGATAGTAGAGGGCTGAAACTGGCTGAAAGACCTAAAATTAGATTGGATGAAAATTTTCCAGAGTGGAAGCGGGCAGTTGAGTGGAGTACTCCAAAAATACCCGGAGGTCTTCCAGGAAGGTTTGGAGGAAATCATAGGCGCCAAAGCAACTTTGCACGTGGACCCAGAAGCCCTTTCGAAATTTTGTAAGGCCAGGCCGGTACCTTTTGCATTAAGGAAGAAAGTAGATGACGAAATAGAAAGGTTACGGCGCGACGGCATTATCAGACCAGTACAGTTCTCGGAATGGGCAGCACCGGTGGTACCAATTTTGAAGCCAGACGGCTCAATACGTCTCTCTGGAGATTTCAAACAGACAGTAAACAAATACGCACTGCTGGACAAATACCCAATCCCGAAAATAGACGACCTATATGCCAAATTGGCAGGTGGGCTTTTGTTCACGAAACTAGACATGAGCCACGCCTACCTGCAGTTAAAACTGGACAGGGGCTCCCAGAATTTTGCTACGATCAACACCCTGAAGGGCCTTTTTCCTTATACTAGGCTACCTTTTGGAGTGTCATCAGCCTGCGCTATATTTCAGCGTACAGTGGAAAATATTCTGCAGGGACTACCGCAGGTAGCGATTCATTTGGATGATGTCTTAATCACGGGTAGGACAAACAGGGGACACTTAAGGAACCTGGAGGAAGCGCTCAGGCATTTCGTAAAGGCAGGCGTACGGCTAAAAAGGGAAAAATTTGTTTTTCTGGCCCCACAAGTGACGTACCTGGGATATAAAGTAGACGAGTCAGGCTTACACCCATTAGAAGACAGAGTAAGGGCAATAAAAGAAGCCCCAGCTCCCACCATGGTCCAGGAGTTACGATCATTTCTAGGGTTGGTAACCTATTATGGAAAATTTATTGAAAATAGGGCGTCCATCCTAGAACCCCTCCACCAGCTACTAAAAACGGGGCAAGAATGGAAATGGTCCGCCCGCCAAAACCGAGCATTTAGGGACATAAAGGAACAGCTGTCATCCGAAAATGTCGTAGAGCATTATGACCCAAGGAAGGAGTTGGTGGTCACTTGTGATGCATTCCCATACGGGGTAGGAGCCGTCTTAGCCCATAGAGGAAGGAATGGGGAAGAACGGCCAATAGCCTATGCTTCGAGGACCTTGGCGATGGCTGAGAGGAAGTACTCCCAAATCGAGAAGGAAGGACTGGCGGTGATATTCGCAGTAAAAAGATTTCACCAGTATCTGTACAGGCGGAACTTCACCATAGTGACGGACCATAAGCCGTTATTAGGGTTGTTAAAAGAAGACAAGTCAATACCCCCGATTGCATCAGCTAGAATCCAACGCTGGCCGTTGCTACTGGCGGCGTATAGATACGTTCTGGAGCACAGACCGGGAACGCGAGTAGCAAATGCAGATGTTTTGAGCAGACTTGTCCTCCCTGACACCCCGCCGCTAATACTGAAAGTAGAGGAGACTGGAATGACTCACAATTTTTTGGACACCCTACCAGTAGACGCACAACATATTCGGTTGTGGACGCAAAAAGACCCAGTTTTAGCCAAGATGAAGCATTTACTGCTAACAGGGGAACTGGAAAGACCAGTGGAGCCCCAGATGCACCCATACTGGAGCAGAAGGGACCAAATAACCGTAGAAGACGGTATCCTATTATGGGGAGCCCGGGTAATAGTCCCAGCTCAGGGCCGTCAGGCAATCTTAACCGAGTTACATCACGGACATCCAGGCGTGTCAAAAATGAAGATGTTAGCTCGAAGCTACGTTTGGTGGCCAGGTTTGGACACAGACATAGCAGCCTTGGTATGTCGGTGCCAGGAGTGCCAACAGGGGCAAAGAGTTCCACCAGCGGCGCCATTGCACCCGTGGGAATGGCCAGGCAGACCGTGGACCCGCCTGCTTATTGACCACGCTGGCCCTTTCATGGGCTCAATGTTTTTGGTGATAGTGGACGCCCACTCCAAATGGTTGGATGTCCACCGGGTAAACGCGGCAAGCACAGCATCGACAATTGAAAAGCTCAGGGCCTCGTTTGCAACACATGGGTTTCCGGAGGTATTGGTGTCGGACAACGGAACGGCATTCACAAGTGGGGAATTTGGAAAATTCCTTAAGGAAAACTGAGTCCGTCACATCAAAACGGCCCCTTACCATCCAGCGACCAACGACCTGGCAGAGAGAGCGGTCCAGACACTTAAAGCGGGACTCAAGAAGCAGCCGGCAGCGTCAATGGACACAAAGCTCTCCCGCTGGCTGTTTGATTATAGGACCACACCACATTCCACAACGGGCATACCGCCAGCTGAACTCTTAATGGGAAGGCGGCTGCGAACGAGGCTGAGTCTCCTTTTCCCAAATTTAACGGGGAAAGTGGAGAAACAACAGGAGGCCCAACGCAGGGGGCATGGTAATAGTCGGCAGCAGAGACATTTCCAGGTGGGGGCACCGGTTTGGGTCAAGAATTATGGGAATGGATCAACGTGGATCAAAGGCACGGTAGAGTCCCAAACAGGGCCCATATCCTATGAGGATTCGATAGGAGGTAAAATGCTGAAGAAACACCTAGAGCAAATAAGGGCAGCGGAACCACACCTGGAGGCAGGCGAAGCAGGACCGCCTCAAGCTGGGATAGCCCAGACGGAAAGGATACCCACACCCCAGCCCCGAGCAATTTCTCCAGACCCTGTCATCCAGTTGTCAGAGTCGGAGATGGACACGTTCGACGAGGCCGCCGCGACACCTCTCCCCAAGGAGGAGGAAGAACAACTTCCAAGGAGGTCGTCAAGGAAAAGACGGGCACCTATAAGGTACACCCCACCCACTTCGGAGAACGACCCGGCGGACGACACAGAGGTGACAGACCAGGATATGAGGAGCAGGAAGAAGCTCAGAGGAATGCCAGCTGGCAGGAATTCCTCGGACCTTGGGGGGGGGGAGGGGTGTAATGAACTCCAATTGGCTTTATTGGTTGGCCAATTGGAGTATGAGCTCCCTCAATGATAGCTCATTGAGGGGGCCCATATAAGCACCTGTGTAGGCTTTGTGAGCCAGTCTTAAGTTGACTGGACTGCTAGCAGCACTGTTTGTAGCTGCTCCTGTAATATCGTTATTGTAAATAAATGTTGGTGTGGTGACGGAACTCCTGCCTCCCGTGGATTGCTACACACTGCATCCCAGGAGTAAATGGGGGATGTGGGTCGGTATCGATTGGACTTTAGGGGATTGAGAGGTGATCTCATTGAAACATATAAGATCCTGAGGGAAGATGACAGGGTGCATTCTGAAAGAGTCTAGAACTAGAGAACTAGGTGACTTAATTGAGGCATACAAGATGATCAGAGGATTAGATAGGGTGGATATTGAGTGCCTTTTTCCTCGGATGGTGATGTCCAGCACGAGGGGACATAGCTTTAAATTGAGGGGAGATAGATATAGGACAGATGACAGAGGTAGGTTCTTTATTCAGAGTAGTAAGGGCGTGGAATGCCCTGCCTGCAACAGTAGTGGACTCGCCAACACTAAATGCATTCAAATGGTCATTGGATAGGCATATGGACGATAAGGGAATAGTGTAGATGGGCTTCAGAGGGGTTTCACAGGTCAGTGGAACATCGAGGGCCGAAGAGCCTGTACTGCGGTAATGGTCTATGTTCTTTGTTCTAGAATTAGAGTAAAAAATAAGGGGTCGCCCAGTTAAGAAGGAGACGACGATACATTTGATCTCTCGTGAGTCTTTGGAACTCTCTCCTGCAGGGAGTTGTGAAGGCAGGTCCAATGAATACTTTTTTTTAAAATTTAGATTAGCCAATTATTTTTTCCAATTAAGGGGCAATTTAGCGTGGCCAATCCACCTACTCTGCACATTTTTGGGTCGTGGGGGCGAAACCCACGCAAACACGGGGAGAATGAGCAAACTCCACACGGGAAGTGACCCAGAGCCGGGATCGAACCTGGGACCTCAGCGCCGTGAGGCAGTTGTGCTAACCACGAGGCCACCGTGCTGCCCGCCAATGAATACTTTTAAGGCCGTGGTAGAGACTTACAAGGGAGTCAAAGGTTATTAGTGGTAGGCAGAATATGGAGTTGAGGCCACAATCAGTTCAGCCATGACCTCACTGAATGTCAGAGCTGGCAAGACGGGCCGAATGGCCTACTCTTGCACCTAATTCATGTTTTTTTATTTGTTCGGGGATGTGGGCATCTCAGACTGGGACATTGCCCATGTGCTGTCCGGCGTCGCCCAGACACAGACAGGGATGCCAACTCCCTGAGCTCCATGGCTGCAAACTTGCAGACCCTTGTCAATACCAGGGCATGCCTCCAAGACTGGCAGTGCCAGGTGTCGGGGAGCGTTGGATGGCCAGTCCGTTTGTACCCCCGACCCATGTAGAGTCCCGGGGGCCATCGGGCACCTCAAGGGAGAAAGAGGTGCTGGGGCCCATCCTGGGTCCCCCTGTAGGGGAGGTCCCGGAACACCGCGGCACCTCGGACTCACCCCCCCCCCCCCCTTTTCCGTCCCAGGTGCATCTGGAGGGCAATGGGCAGGACAGGCTGGCAGCTCGCCATCCCAGTTGCCCGAGCCGCAGCCTGGCCCGTCTAGGCCGGGCCACCCCAGGAAACGGCTGCCAAAGGAATCCCGAGTCACAGGGCAGGAATCACAGGAGTCCACCTCCAGTTCTGCTGAACCGTTTGGGGAACCACCTAGACGTAGTCAAAGGGCCCGTAAGGCCAAACAATTAGACACTGAGTAAGTTGGCATGGGACAAACGGGTTATAGGGACTCCGGCATGTGTATGAAGTGTTTGTCATTAAAATCACTTTCACACATACTAATCTGCCTTTGTACTCTGTCCGAAGCATGCGGGGGTGTGGTATGAGGTGAATGCCAGTGTGTGTGAGGGGTGGTATTACGTCGGCCCCAGGTGAGTGTGCCCCGCCTTCCCCAGGGTCGCCCACGCCATCCCCCTGGGCAGAGGACGGGACCCTGCGCTGCAGTGTCACGGCCGCATGCAGGTATGGTCCGGGTGGAGGGTGGTACCATGGCCATGGGTCAGACATTGTCCAACGATGTAGAGCCAGGAGTTCATTGCAGAGCGTGTTGTCATCATCCTCCATGGCCTGCAATAGACACGATTCCACCGGCGACTGCGTGAGCCCGGCCCGTTGTGCCGCAGGTGGATGTGCAATGGAGGGATGGTGGGCATGCGGGTGGGGCGGAGGTGGTTGGTGGTGGGTTGGTGGTGGGGGTTGAGGGTGTTGGTGGTGGGTGGGTGAGGGGGGGGGGGGAGGGTGGTCGGCTGGTGTCGTGGTGTACGGTCTGTGCCCATACTCAGCAATTCTCACACCCCCTAGTCAGTGAACCGGGCAACTATCAGCCTGTCCTGTGCCCGCTAGCCCAGCCGGTAATGGTGGGCTCCCCGCCCATGTCCAGCCTGTCTTTCCTGACTATTGCCCCACCCTCCTCATCTGGGGAGGACTACGCCTTGTCCTGCTGCTCCTCCACTCCCCCCTCCTCTGCCTGCGGCACATCGCCCCTCTGCTGGGCTATGTTGTGCAGGACGCAACACACCACAATGATGCAGCCGACCCTATCTGGCGGGTACTGGAGGGCTCCTCCAGAGCGGTCCAGGCACCTGAAATGCATTTTTAACAGGCCAAAGCACCTCTCTATCACACCCCCCATTGCTGCATGGGCATCATTGTAGCTGTTCTCCGCGTCAGTCTGTGGCCTCCGTATAGGCGTCATCAGCCATGACCGCAACGGGTAACCCGTGTTGCCCAGAAACCAGTCACTCAGCCGGGGTTGGAGTCCCTCGAACATACCGGGGATGTAAGACTGCGCCAATGCGTATAAGTCATATACACTTCCCGGGTACTGGGTGCAGATGTGCAGGATCAGCATGCGGTGGTCGCAGACCACCTGAATGTTCATGGAATAGGTCCCCCTCCTATTGGTGAACACGGATCTACTGGTGGCCACACGGCGATGTGCATCCCGTCGATCGCACCCTGGACCATGGGAAACCCGGCCACGGCAGCGAAGCCCGCTGCCCGGGCATCCTGGCTGGCCCGGTCCATAGGGAACTGGATGTAGCGGTCTGCAATGGCATATAGAGCGTCTGTCACTGCACGGATACACCGGTGCACCGATGCCTGCGATATTCCGGAAGGTCCCCACTCGGCGCCTACAATTACCCCGTGGCATATAAGTTCAGGGCCACTGTAATCTTGACGGACACGGTAGAGGGTGTCCTCCCCCAGTGCCATGCGGTGCCAGGTGTGCCATCAGGTGGCAGATGTGTGCCACGGTTCCCCGGCTCATCCGGAGTCTCCTCCTGCATGCCCGGTCTGTGAAGTCCTGGTACGACGAGCGGGGCCGGTACACACGGGGCCTCCTCGGGCGTCTCCGTCGCCATGGCGCAACCATCTCCTCCTCCTCCTCGTCCTGTCAGGCGGGCGGCCCACCAGCTTGGGTGGCTGCCACCTGCCCCTCTGCAGCATGCTCCTCTACGGCAGCCTGCGCTGCCTCCCTGGCACGCTCCTCCTCCTCCCTCAAGGCAAAATGTAGAAGTGCGGCTGCCACCATGGCAGCCAACATCGCTGGCTGATCAGCAAACATAACGGCCTGCAGGGGATGGGGGTGAGGGGGGGTAACGACGACATGTCATCATTGCCCATACCCACCCCCCCCACAGCCAGGTGCCATGGGCTGCATGGACGCGACTGTTTGGAGGCTGGCACCTGGCCAGGTGGACGACCTGCCTCGTCCTCTCCTCATCCCGGCACTCGCCCTCCTTCCCCGGCACTTGCCCCCCCCCATCCCTGGCACTCGTCCACCCTCCCCGGCACCCACCCTCTCCCCCCTCCCCGGCACTCGCCCTCGCCCCCCCCTCCCCGGCACTCGTCCTCCCTCCCCGGCACCCACCCTCTCCCCGCTCCCCGGCACTCGTCCCCCTTCCCCGGCACTCGCCCTCGCCCCCTCTCCCCGGCACTCGTCCCCCTTCCCGGCACTCGTCCACCCTCCCTGGCACTCGCCCTCTCCCCCCTCCCTGGCTCTCACTCTCTCCCCCCCTCCCCGGCACGTGCCCCCCCCCCCTCCCCGGCCCTCTCCCCCCTTCCCCAGCACTCGCCCCCTCCCTGGCACTCGCCCACCCCTCCCCGGCATTCGTCCCCCCTCCCCGGCACTCACCCTCTCCCCCCCTCCCCAGCATTCGCCCTCTCCCCGGCACTCGCCCCCCCCCCCCCCGGAACTCGACCCCCCTCCCCGGCACTCGCCCTCTGCCCCCTCCCCGGTACTCGCCCTTTCATGCCCTCCCCCCCACACCACCCTCCTCCCCCACATAGACTGCGGCCACGCCGTCACTTCTTCTGCGGCCACCCCACGCCGTGACCTACCTCCACACTGTCCGCCGTCATCCATCAGCACTGGTTGACACTGTTATATAAGGTGGTTTAATTTACGCCGGTGTGACCCGTGGTCACGTCAGTGGGTCTTCGGCCCATGCGGCCGGGAGAATTCGGGGTGCCCCGGGGTCCATAACGTCGCGCTGGTCCCCGCCATTCTCCGAGGCGAGCGGCGCGTTTCACGCCTCGCCGACTTTTCGGGGGTTGGAGAATTCGGAGGACGGTGGGAATCATGCCGACCCTCTGCGATTCTCCGACCCAGCGGGGGGGGGGGGGGGGGGGGGAGAATCCCGCCCCATGTCTTCTGTTCGTCGTAGAACTATGAAGTAAAAGTTTAAACATTGATTCCTTTTGTTTTGATAAAGTTTGTTTTTTAAAATAACCAAGCCCTATTTCTTACATTATTACTCCCAGAATGAATCGATCTCTTTGCACAGTCTGAAAGGGGTAGGGCGGGGGACGTGGGCTCAGGTAGGGTGCTCTTTCGGAGGGTTGGTGTAGCCAAATGGCCTCCTTCTGCACTGTAGGGATTCTATAACATCTTTTGTCTGCAATATATCTGCTAACTGTTCTTGGATGGGACTCCAGATTAAACAAGCTCAACGCGTGACATACTGGGTAAAGATACAGTTCAGTCACACAACCCCGATTGCTGATTTGGGAACGTTAGCTTCTCTCAGCTGCGGATAGTGGCTGAATCAATATAAGGTTTGGATTAAGGAATGAGAAATCAACTCATTACTATCTAATTGGCCTTGCTGGGAAACTGGAAGTCAAAGATGCTCTATGGCCTCCTGTACAAGGGACTACCAACATCAGTGGAACCGTAACCCAGGAGGACCCAATCCCCTCAGAACAAAATGGCAGGTTGTTTTTAAATACATACTGAAGGGTTTATTTTGAACCAGGAAAACCTGTACAAAGAGCTTCCTTCAATAGATAGCTAATGCTCTTTCGCAGCCTCTCCTTTCGGTTGATGTGTGGTCAGAGGAAACGAAGAAAGGGGTGGAAAGTGATAATAAGGCAAGTGCAATATAATTCACATGGGACAGAGGCCAGCAGCTTATAGAACAAGAAATTCTCATGTGACACAATGTTTTATAATCTGTGAGCGCTGCGGGAGCTATCATTAGTATTCTCAGTGTAACAGCCAGTATGGTGCAAGCATCTCAAACCAATCAATGCTGGATCCATGCCAGTTGGTCACATGGAGTCAGCGCATCAATGCAGAGCTATTTTAAGTTCTCTGCCTTCTAATGGACTTTTAGACTATAAACTGTGTATTTCATACACAAAATGAACCCTGCCCTGCCAACTCAATGAATGAATCATGTGATTGCATTTCTGGGATCATTATTTAAATACTGTGCTGTACCCGTCACTGTCAATGGTCTGCCTAAGGCAAGATGGAGCTGAATTTTCCCTTCTCCAAAGCACACTCGCGTCACATCTCTGTAAGGTCTCCCATTCGTCATACAGTTCTGAAGCATTCACATTTTCCTCCCTTGGTATTTTATTTCTTCCCTCTTACCTGCCAGTACCTCTTTCAAACATTCCCTCCCCGCACATGCCCAACCTGATTCTTTTCCCTCTTTTCGGTACCATCAATCAAACTGTGCTCTTCTTGTTTAATCGCGAGCACCACCCCATTACTTTTCTAATCTATCTGCTTTAGTTTCTTCATGCGTTTCCAAACCCACGGAATTTGGCATTTTTCCATAGATTTGTAAAATCATCAGGGCTTTACATGCAGCACAGAGGTCCTTGAAATGAAAAAAATGAAATAAATTGAAAATCGCTTATTGTCACGAGTACGCTTCAATGAAGTTACTGTGAAAAGCCCCTAGTCGCCACATTCCGGCGCCTGTTCGGGGAGGCCGGTAGAGGAATTGAACCCGCACTGCTGGCCTTGCTCTGCTTTACAAGCCAGCTGTTTAGCCCACTGTGCTAAAGCCAGCTGTTTAGCCCACTGTGCTAAAGCCAGCTGTTTAGCCCACTGTGCTAAAGCCAGCTGTTTAGCCCACTGTGCTAAAGCCAGCTGTTTAGCCCACTGTGCTAAAGCCAGCTGTTTAGCCCACTGTGCTAAAGCAGCCCCTTACGACAGGTGGAGATTTCCTCCAGCATTTTAAGAGCGGTTGCTGCTGAGGGTGCCATGCCATGAAGGACAGTGACCTAATCCCCCCCCCCCCCCCCACCAAGAGCCAACGCAATGGGAGAGCCAACAAGTGCGGTGGTCGTCACTGCGGCAGGCTGGAGAACTGGGGCCAACAGCAAATAGAAGAAAAAATAGAAAATTATATAAGGGCCGAGCGTTGAGGGAGATACCTCCGGGCAAATTTTTGGGGCTGAGCACATTGTCTTGACTGCCCACGGTCCTCTCTTTGCCTCATAAATCCTTGGCTGCCATTTAGCTGCCGGCCTCCTCAGGTGCTGGGGTTTGATCAGCCATTGTCAAAATGCCGATGGTACCTTAAAATGGCCTTTAATGGAGGCTTTAGTTCAGTAAGGAGTCGGCCCATCGCTTCTGAGCTGGCAGACTCTATTTCAGGTTTTGTCTGTGGCACAATGTCTCGATAGCGGGCATGCATCAGGGAACCAATCCGACCCAGCTCCCTGCAATTTTACCAGACTCCATTTGCCCCTCCCTCCACCTCCAGTCCATCCAAGGGCTGGTAAAATTCAGTTCAATAGCTTTAACTCATTTTGCAGTTTCTGCGGGCTTAAATTCACTCAGTCAAATGTCTTCCCAGGTTTTGTCTTGAATTGTTGCCACTTTTATGTTTAAGTCATGGATTTCCATGTGGTATCTTTGGAAATCAAGATAAAACTTATTTGGCAATGATTCTCTGGCCTCGTTGCGCTTTCGCTTAAGTGAAACGAGGCCGGTGAATAGTGGGGGAGGCAAAAACCATCTGGTGCAAAATCTCACAAAAGCCTCTTCTCACCATATCAAATCAGAAAAGATTGCAATCCAGCCTACCACCAATATGAAGAGAGAGAAAAATCTAAGGTGTTATTGCAGCACAGAACAAACTTGCCTCTCAATCATAGCGCCTAAAATATTTAAACACTATTATGTGGCATGCTAGCACAATGATTAGCACTGTTGCTTCACAGCTTCAGGGTCCCAGGTTCGATTCCCGGCTTGGGTCACTGTCTGTGTGGAGTCAGCACGTTCTCCCTGTGTCTGCTTGGGTTTCCTCAGGGTACTCCTCATTCCTCCCACAGTCCAGATGGGCAGGTTAGGTGGATCGACCATGCTAAATTGCCCTTCGTGTCCAAAAAAAGTTAGGCGGGGTTACTGGGTTACAGGGATAGGCGGTGGTGTGGGTTTAGGTGGGGTGCTCTTTCCAAGGGCCAGCGCGGACTTAATGGGCTGAATGATCTCCTTCTGCACTGTAAGTTCTATGATTCAAAGAACACATTTACGGAAGTAAATGCAATGTCTGTTAGAGGTGTTAGGTCAGGAGTATGTCAGTGGTTGCTTTAGTAAACTGGAAAGCAAATTAATTTCAAAACTCTAATCAACAGCATCAAAGGGAGACAAATGTACCATAAAATATTCCACTAGAGCTAAAACAAAGATGAAAATATTATGGATATATTAAATCAGGACTTCCCTCATGATTAAAATATAAAAGCAAATTACTGCGGATGCTGGAATCTGAAACCAAAGAGAAAATGCTGGAGAATCTCAGCAGGTCTGGCAGCCTATGTAGGGAGAGGAAAGAGCTGATGTTTCGAGTCCAGATGACCCTTTGTCAAAGCTAAAAGGCAAAATGGGAAATACAGTATTTATACAATGGAGTGAGAATGAAAGATGAGTCATAGACAGAGAAACCCAGGGAAACGGGGTGCGAATAGCCACAGAAACCAAGGGGGAAGAGTGCTAATGGCAGTCCCCAAAGAGATCTAAAGGTGTGAAAGACCATACAGCAGAGAACCTAACATCAGAGGGTAAACTGTGACAGATGGAGATGTAGGGGAGGTGCAGGGGAAGCAAAATGGCAAAAGGGGAAGGAAAGGTGGATAAGATGGGGAGGGGTAAATACATATAAAGAAAGACAAGAAAGAAAGAAATGGTAAAATACATTTAAATGAAATGGAATGAAAACAAATGGGTTCCGGTGGGTAGTGCTAATCATCTGAAGTTGTTGTTGAATTCGGTGTTGAGACCGGAAGGCTGTAGCGTCCATAACCGGAAGATGAGATGTTGGGCAGAATTCTCCCCCCCCCCCCCCCCCCCCCCCCCCCCCACCACACACCGGGTGGGAGAATCGCCGGGGCGCCGCGGGAATCCCGCCATGCTGCCCCGGCACCCGCACGCGATTCTCCCACCCTCCCCCCAAACCGGCGGGGCGAGATTCATGTCTGCTGAACCTGCTGCTGAACTAAGTCGATGATGTTCTGATTTAACCACCAGAATGAACGTGAGAGTTTCTTAGTACAAGCTCAAACCATTTGTCCACCAGCTAACATCTTTCACGACTGGATGACTAGAATCAGAACTCAGTGAGTGGGTCTAAAACTTGCACTTGGCATTCCATGACTTAACGTACATCAAAGGACCAGCGAGACACCAACAATAATTTTTTTACACTTGTACTTTCACCGCTGTTTTTCCACAACATCATCTCCAGAGTAGAGAATTGTCATTATTCAAACAACATTGCATCTTTCCACGATTGTTGATACAGAATGTTGCAGCACGTATTGCTCGGCTATCAAAAATACACTTCAAGATCTCACAAGAAAGTAATTTGTTTACATTTTTATGCAGAATCCGAACATAACATTACCTAAATAGATGTTGTTTTAAAAAAAATTTAGATTACCCAATTATTTTTTCCAATTAAGGGGCAATTTAGCATGGCCAATCCACCTACTCTGCACGTTTTTGGGTTGTGGGGGCGAAACCCACGCAGACACGGGGAGAATGTGCAAACTCCACACGGACAGTGACCCAGAGCCGGGATCGAACCTGGGACCTCAGCGCCGTGAGGCGGTTGTGCTAACCACTAGGCCACCGTGCTGCCCAAATAGATGTTGTTTAAATGTACAAACTAAGGGTTGCACGATAGCACAGTGGCTAGCACTGCTGCCTCACGGCGCCGAGGCAGCAGTGCTAACCACTGGGTTCAATCCCAACTGTCACTGTCCGTGTGGAGTTTGCACATTCTCCCTGTGTCTGCGCGGTCTCACCCCCACAACCTCAAAGGTGTGCAGGGTAGGTGGATTGGTCATGCTAAATTGCCCCTTAATGGAAAAACAAATTGGGTACTCTAAAAAAATGTAAAACTTGTGATTAACAGCAGATCATGTCTGTTCATATTTAGTAATTAGCATCATTTAGTGTGACAATTTGGATTGGTACGCTCAGGGATTCAATACAGAAAGCTTAAAATTAGGATGGGGTTTGACCACCACAAAACGAATGTACACCAAAATAGTCTGAGCTTTTGTGTGACGTAACGGATTTTCCATCATTGAATGACAAACTCAATGATAACACAGTCAACTGTTGAAGTAACCTTATAAGCAACACTGATCTAGTAAAAGCTGTGAAGTGAATTGGCGGCTTAACTGCCAACAACACTTACCCTCAGAATAACTTCCAAGTAAATGCTACTTGGGTTGAACTCTGCAGGCTTGCATTGACACTGGTTGTTGCACTTGCAGATCCTTACTGCACTGGCACACAAATGACTAATGGAAGTGTTAAATTAGTTTAATGAGACGATTACCCTAAATTCTTGATCCCTTCGTGCTGCTGAATTCACTGCGAAAGAATATGAGCCTATATGTTGCACATCACATGATATTTTCTGTGCCTTAGCAACCGTTCGATTCTCGTACAGTTCTGCTCTTTAATTAACTGATGTGTTAGCCATTAAATATTGTAAAAGAGTCAACTTGTTTTCAAAATAGCTGCTTTTGGTTATTTCTGAGGTTCTATCCCTTCTTTAAAATGTAGACTTAACATGAAACAAAAGTCCCTCGGGGATGGATAGAACAATACAGAGCTTTTACTGCAGTCAGGCTGTAGTCATATCTGGTTAGCTTTGTATATTGAAAAGGCTATGTCAGATATAATTAAAGGCAAAGCTGTTTCACATTAACATTAGCCAACAATTAATCTTACCAATATTAGCACAAAGGTAGCTTATTGGCTAAAAGCTGGAAAATAACTTCTTTCTGTATTCGAAAATCCCAGTGCATGCCTGCAGACCACAACAATCGACTTGCACATAGTTTTAATGGATCAGGAAGGTATTTTCCATTATTTCAGTAAAAGAAAACATTCCCCATTGCCCCCTGACAACAGGCCACAATCACTTTTACATTTATTTGGTAATGTGACACATTCCTACCCTTACCTTTGCACAGCTGCAGCATTACCTCATTGGCGTTACAGTGCTCAATGCTGAGGCGTATGTAGAAATAGCGGGGAATGCAAGCAGGGCAATCGACAACCCTTCATGGGGTTGAAATTATGCCATATGCCATGACAATGAAGCTTGAGCAATGTATCTGTATCATAGCAGGGCTCATGGGATTGAGAATTGATTGAAGGATAGAATAATGAGAATGGGAATAAGCAGCTCATTTTCAGTATGGCAGGACATAACTGGGGGAGTGTCACACGGATCAACGGTGGTTGCTCAGTTATTTACAACTCACATGAGTGACTTCTAACTGAGTGCAATATATCCAAGTTTCCTGAAGAGTGGGACAAAAAGCTGTGAGGAGGACACAAAGTGACTATAAAAGGATGTTGTGGGTACGCCTTTGAGCAAGAAGAGGACAGGAGGAGATTTTTTTACATTTCTTTACGGGATGTGAGCTTTGATGACGAGGCCAGTGTTTATTGCCCATCCCTAATTATCCTTGAGAAAGTGGCAGTGAGCTGATTTCCTGAACTGCTGCAGTCCATGTGGAGTAGGAACACCGACAGTGCTGTTAGGGAGGGAGTTCCAGGATTTTGACCCAGTGACAATGAAGGAACGACAATATATTTCCAGGTCAGGATTGTTTGCAGCTTGGGACACTTCCAGTGGTTGGTGTTCCCATGCATCTGCGTCCTTCATAGGTTTGGAGGGTGCCGTCTAAGATGCCTTGGTGAGTTCCTGCAATGCATCTTGTAAATGGCACTGTGATGAATGTAGGAAATTTGAATAAAGCTTGTATTATATCTTTGCTGCAGTAATAGTTTAAAAAATCCAGTTTGGCATACAGACAGACTCTGTCTGCAAAAAGTACAATTAAGATATTATAAAAGTGCGATCATCATTCAGTTTAACCCTGTAATTGTTTACCTATATCAGGATAATGGAATTTTGTTTATATAAAGAAGGTTGCCGGGTTGGATGTTTTGAGATATTGGGCTTGGTCTACCGACACAAACAGGCGCACGTGCAGACAGTAGATGCTGGAAGATCCCTCTTCTGGGATCTACCCAGCTCACCACACCTCATGAGATCTAATGGAGGCCAGACGGCCCATCAAGTCTGCACCAACCCTCTGAAAGAGCACCATAATCCAGGCCCACACCCCGCCCTATCCTTGTAACCCCAGCTAGCCTTTGAACACGAAGGGGCAATTTAGCATGGCCAATCCACCTAACCTGCACATCTTTGGACAGTGGGAGGAAACCAGAGCAAACACAATCACCCAAGGTTGAACCCATGTCTCTGGCACTGCCATAGAATCATAGAATATACAATGCAAAGGAGGCCATTTGGGCCAATGAGTCAGCACCAGCCCTGGGAAAGAGCACCCTACCTAAGCCCACACCTCAATTTAACCCATAACTTCACCTAAACCTCTTGGACACTAAGAGCAATTTAGCATGGCCAATACACCTAACCTGCACATCTTTGGGTTGTGGGAGGAAAATGGGGCACCTGGAGGAAACACACGCAGACTCGAGGAGAACGTGCAGACTCTGCACAGAGAGTGACCCAAGCCGAGAATCGAACCTTGTACCCTGAAGCTGTGAAGCAATTGTGCTAACCACTGTGCTAGCTCTGATGTACCCATGCACATTACGAAGATACTAATTCACTCATGCTGTGGGAGAATTGGATCATCTCCGTCAGCGTTGGCATAGAATTCCTTCATTTGCTTCAGTGCCTTTTCCACAATACCAAGTACTGATTGGTCAACATTTGCCCATCGTGTTGTGGTATCATGACACAGTAATTGTGTACACTTTATCAAATGATCCGTAACAAAATCTCAAATGCAAAAGTCAGATGTAAAGCTCAAAAACACAACAGATGGCATTATTTATGAATTAGAGTGTCAAACTGTGATTGCAATCAGATATAGAAGCCATCTCCAATGACACACATGCCAAGCCTGCTTTAGGCATCCACCTGGGATGCCTGTCTGAAAAGAATGAGCTAATATTGTGACAGCTCTAGGATAGGAAGCGCTGATGATTTACTGATGATTGAGAGTAGACTGATAGGACAGTAATTGGCCAGGTTGGGTTTGTCCTGCTTTTCGTGTACAGGACACACCTGACAAATTGTCCACATTGCCAGGTGGATGCCAGTGTTTTAGTAGTACTGGAACAGCTTGACTAGGGGCACGACAGGTTCTGGAGCACAAGTCTTCAGAACTATTGCTGGAATATTGTCAGTACCCATATCCTTTGCAGTATCCAGTGCCTTCAGTCATACATCAGATTGGCTCCCCCATCAATGAGGATGGGATTATTTATGGAACTTCCTCCTCCAATGAATTGTTTACTTGCCCACCACCATTCACAACTGGATGTGGCAGGACTACAAAGCTGCAATCTGACCAATGGTTGAGAATAATGTGGAGAAGTGTTAAATTATCCACTTTGCCGGGAAGAAAATTTGTTAAAAGACGAACGACGAGTAAATGTTGCTGGGGAATGTGATTTGGGAATTCTTGTGCACGAATCACAGAAAGTTGCAATTTTGGCACGGAAATTGAGATGCCAAATAGGAGTTGGAGTGTAAGGGCTGGATTCTTCCGCACCGCCCACTGCAAGATCGCCACAGGTGGGATGCGGACCATGTAACGGTCCATTGACTTCGGGCAGGAATCTCCGGTCACCGAGCGGGCATGACCGGAGAATCCCGCCCTAAGAGTGAGTAAATCGTGCTGTAATTGTGGGCTTTGATCATCAATTTACCTAATAAAGGATTCACTGCCTGAGCAAGAATGCAACCAGGGTCCACTAGATTGATCCCTGGGATGAAAGGGCTACGTTATGAGGAAGGATTAAGTAGAATGGGCCTATACTCTGGTGGTTTTGAAATATGTCGCCGCTCCTTCACTGTTGCTGGGGCAACATCCAGGAAATCCCTCCCTAACGGCACAGTGGGTGTACCTACACCTCAAGGACTGCAGCAGTTCAAGAAGGCAAGTCACCACCACCTTCTCAAGGGCAACTAGGGATGGGCAATAAATGCTGGCCGAACCAGCGACGCCCACATCCCGTAAATTAATTTGAATAAAATTAGAGGTAATTTCAGTGAAACAAATAAAATTCTTCCAGGACTGGACATGATAAACGCTGATGGTTGGTCATCCCCTGGCTAGGGAGTCTTGAACTCGGGTTCTTCTTCTCAGGAAAGGAGTCAGCCATTTAGGACCAAGGTGAATAGAAATGGCTTTATTCAGAGGGGTGTGTGCCTTTGAAATTCTCTACCACAGGTGGCTCAGTTATTGGGTATATTCAAGACTGAGATCAGGGAAGGGGATAAAGGATAAGGGCAGCACGGTAGCATGGTGGTTAGCATAAATGCTTCACAGCTCCAGGGTCCCAGGTTCGATTCCCGGCTGGGTCACTGTCTGTGCGGAGTCTGCGCGCCCTCCCCGTGTGTGCGTGGGTTTCCTCCGGGTGCTCTGGTTTCCTCCCACAGTCCAAAGATGTGCGGGTTAGGTGGATTGGCCATGCTAAATTGCCCGTAGTGTCCTAATAGTAAGGTTAAGGGGGGAGTTGTTGGGTTGCGGGTATAGGGTGGATACGTGGGTTTGAGTAGGGTGATCATTGCTCGGCACAACATCGAGGGCCGAGGGGCCTGGTCTGTGCTGTACTGTTCTATGTTCTATGTTCTATGTTCTAACTTCCAGAAAGTAGATTTGATGTAAAAGTTCAGCCATGATCTTATTGAATGACAGAGTAGGCTCAAAGAGCTCAATGATTTGCTCCTGCTCCTAATGTTGTTATATGAATGATGAGATGTTTCACTGCCTTTAATCTAAAATCTTTATATTTATTCTTTATTATGTATCTGATTAGATACTTCAGCGGTAGGGGAGGTATTGGACCTGGGGACACCCACCACTTTGGGCCTGGTGGCCTACGGACCTCCCTACCGCCTTCCCTCTGCGACTTATACACTGAGATCCCAGTCTCAGCCCTCGTGACCCCCAAGCCTTCCCTAATTCAATTCCATTTTATTGTCTGTATTCCAACAGTGAAGACCAAATAACTAAGATCAGTTTTAATTCCAGAAAGTATCATGGGCGTGATCCAGTGACTATTGCGTGGAGCTGGATTCACCCGGTTCCCAGGGCTCAAAGGCCGCGCCAGCGAGATCTCGCGAGGGCACGGTTTAGTAATGGTCCATAGAAATGTGGACCTTGTGTAACGGCACCTTGGGGGCCATTGGAGACCTCCGGGTGGTTGGGGACAGGACAGGGTGGTACCATGGCACTCTCCTTAGCACCCAGGCACCCTGGCAGTGCCACCACAGCAGGGTATACAGGTTCCAGGTTGGCACTGCCAGGGTTTGCTACTCGGGCAAAGAAGAAGCTTTTACTGCACACGATGCAATCACATCTACCTGTCTAGCTTCTTCAAATTGAAAGGCTTATGCTGGTATTACAAAAAGAAAAGTTGTTTCTTACTGGCATTAGAAAACAAGTCCCAAGTGGTTACGTTAGCCTGAGTGATCTTGCCAACATGAACACATAGGTTTCTTGTTGGCCATGAAATGAAAAAAAACTCTTTGTGGATTCACATATTCCAATACATCCTTCTACCGCCCAGCAACTGATTGGGAATGGATTTGAATGGATTAAGAATGCATTTTCATTGTTTTAGTAAAAGAAATCACCATTGCCCTTTGACGCCTGGCTACAATCATTTTCGAATGTATATGGTAATGTGACACTTTCCTACTCCAACCTTCCACAGCTGTTATATTACCTCATGGATGTTTAAATGCTCAGTGCTGAGGATTATGTGGAAATACAGAATTGCACACAAAGAGGCCGGGGGAGGGGGTTGGGGGGGGGGGGGGGGGGCGCAATTGCAGGCATTCTGGGGCATATTCAAGGTTTGATACATTCTGCTATTTATACAACTGAAATTATTTTTAATATTGTAATTTCTTTCACTATTGCTGTGTTTTACATTAAATCACAGGTGGCCTGTATTTAAATCCATGAACAGTCACATGATGGTGAGCAACCAAATACTTGTTCAAAGCAATTGCTGATAGAAATATTTCTGAGTGTATCATGTGAAAGCAGTAGCTATGAAATTGTAGAAAATAGGCTGTTATTTTCATCCCTTCTGATCACGAGTGCAGTTTTCATTCTTTGCCCAAAGTAAAGTCAGCAGAGAAGAGTGCAAGTGTAGCTGACAACTCCAGATATAGTGATTATCTAATAACGACACAAGATATAATGGCCTTTGGTTTTCCCAGTCAATATCACTTCCAGGCCAAGTAGGTAAAGGTGTTTGCTCATAGTTATACCTCACACCCCCCACCCCCACTCCCCCAATGGTTCAGGGGTAAATTGATGGATTGTGCTGACCTAGCCATTGTCAACAATGACAAGAGAGGGCATATGGAGGGCAGCACGGTGGCGCAGTGGGTTAGCCCTGATGCCTCACAGCACCAAGGTCCCAGGTTTGATCCCGGCTCTGGTTCTCTGTCCATGTGGAGTTTGCACATTCTCCCCGCGTTTATATGGGTTTTGCCCCCACAACCCAAAGATGTGCAGTGTAGGTAGATTGGCCACGCTAAATTACACCTTAATTGGAAAAAAGGAATTGGTTATTCTAAATTTATAAAAAAAAAGAGGGGATATTACAATTGCTGTTGGCATTTCAACATGCAACAGCAACAGATATCAGTTGCTCCCAGACAAGGGTGTACTTGAAGCCATTCTCCTTGGGTTACAGCATAATTAGAGAATGAATAGAGGTGGCTCAGAGTAGATCAAGCTTCTGGAAGTGGGAGGAGGAGGCATAAAAGAAGGGCTCATAATAGGAGGCCATGAGCGTATACGGTGGACTGGGACAATTCTGCTAACTGAGCCTTGTGTACCTCTGCAGTTAAGTAAACATGTCATCACCAAAGCCATCTTATATAACAATAATTGCAATGTCCGAGCAAGATAAGGATGGCATTGCCATGGACCATGAAGGTGAGCATTGTTATATACTTTATTGCATCTGGTTCCTTCCAAACTAGAGCAGGAGACATTTGTAAGATTTTGCCTTCGTCATTTACTGTTGCTTAAGGGAGGAGGTCACTGATGCGCTCTATTCATTGAGCAACAACTACATTTCACTCTCTCTTCCCTGAGAATCCTGCCGGTGTTCTGGCAGCAGGTACGATGCCTTCATTCTGCGGCAACTGCATATGGGCAAATACAGCAAACCAAAGGCTAACAACAGGCCACAGCGGCTATCTGCTGACTATGTAGCTGAAGGCTCCACTGCTCATTTCATTTACATAGGCACAGCATGCATACAATGACAGCCATGCTGTCACAATAAGTGCGATAGAGCAAACCATCGGCATGCTTAAACAACTCTTCCTCTGCATGCACCTCTCAGAAAGAGCCCTGTCATTCTTGACAGAAGAGTTGTTGTCAGGTTTTGTGGTCGACTGCTACATGCTGCACAAACCTGTCAGCCTGAGGGGCAGCTCCAGAAACTGTAGAGGGAGAGTTTGTGGTGGTAATCTTATTGCATTTCCATGCATTGACTTTTTTGATGAGTGTCATGTTGAGTCCTGATAGACATGCACTTTGAACGACTTGATTTGAATGGAAGTTCTATTTTGTTGCACGTTGGTTGAAGGAGAACAGGATAATTTCCATATCTTGCTGTAGGAATTTAAGGCATCAGAGGTTGGCACCGTGTGCAGGATATTTGGAACGGCCACGCTAAAATTGCCCCTTAATTGAAAAAAATTAATTGGGTGCTCTAAATTTGTAAAAAAAAAAGCATTTAAGACATCAGGAAAAATAACAGAAGGAAATCCACTACTGACTGATGACTTATAAATTAATATTTTGCTATATCTGCATTTACAATATATTAAATAACTTGCATACGGTCCACATTTCTTGTCCACGTTGCTTCCTGTATGCAAACATTTTTGTAATGTTTTTGTGTCATCATATATAATCGCTACACGGGCAGCACAGTGGCGCAGTGGTTTGCACTGCTGCCTCGCAGCGCTGAGGTCTCAAGTTCAATCCCGGCTCTGGGTCACTATCCGTGTGGAGTTTGCACATTCTCCCCGTGTTTGCATGGGTTTCGCCCCCACAACCCAAAAGATGCGCAGGGTAGGTGGATTGGCCACGCTAAATTGCCCCTTAATTGGAAAAAATTAATTGGGTAATCTAAATTTTAAAAAACATATATAATTGCTACTGTTTTTATTTGATTAATGTGCTTGGAACAAAACCATAGTAGTGGGAATGAAAGGGAGGCATGCAAAGAGAAAATGTATGAAGTTGACGGAGAACCACCAAACAGAAGCATGAGACAGAGAAACAGATGGAAAGGTAGAAACTACACGAGAGATGTACAGTAAAAGGGGATAAAAGTTATCGAGTCCTAGTCCTACAGCACAGAACAGGCCCTTCAGCCATTCACATCTGCACCAGTCAAAAACAACCATGTAACTATACTAATCCCATTTTCCAGTACCTGGCCTTTAGCCCGTATGTCTTGGGATCTCAAGTGCACATCTAAATACTTCTTAAATGCTGCGAGGGTCTCTGCCTCCACCACCCTCTCAAGTAGCGAGTTCCAAACTCCCACAACAGTCTGGGTAAAAAAAGGTTTTCTTCACATTCCCACTAAACCTCCTGCCCCTTACCTTCAATCTATGCCCCCTAAGGGCAGCAATGTGGCGCAGTGGTTAGCACTGCTGCATCACAGTCCAGGTTCGATCTCGGCTTTGGGTCACTGTCCATGTGGAGTTTACACATTCTCCCTGGGTTTGTGTGGGTTTCACCCCCACATCCCAAAGATGTGCAGGACAGGTGGATTGCTAAATTGCCCCTTAATTGGAAAAAAGGAATTGGCTACTCGAAATTTAAAAAAAATCTATGCCCTCTGGTAATTGATCCTGCCACCAAGGAGAAAAGTTTATTGCTGTCTACTCAATCTACGCCCCTCATAATTTTGTATATCTCAATCATGTCCCCTCTCAGTCTTCAAGGAAAACAATTCAATTCTATCCAATATCTCTTCATAACGAAAACTCTCCAGCCCAGGCAACATGCTGGTATCTCCTCTGCACCCCTTCCAGTGCCACCACATCCCTCTTATAATGTGGATCCCAGAACTGCACCTGGGTTCAATTCCAAACTTGGTTGACTGGCTGTGTGCAGTTTGCATATTCTCCCCATGTCTACGTGGGTTTCCTCCCACTGCTCCGGCTTCCTCCCACAGTTCAAAGATGTGCAGGTTAGGTGGATTGGCCTTGCAAAATTATCCGTTGTGTCCAAAGTTTAGGTGGAGTTATGGGGTTAAAGAGATCGGGTGGTGGAGTGGGCCTAGGTAGGGTGCTCTTTCAGAGGGTCAGTGTCAACTTGATAGGGCGAATGGCCTCCTTCTGCACTGTGGGGATTCTATTCGCTGATTCTATGAATAAAGACAAGTATACCATATGCCTTCTGAACCATTGTATTCACCTGCTGTGCCTCCTTAAGGGGCCAGTGTACATGCACACCAAGGTCCCTCTGATCCTTGGGGCTTCCTAGGGTCTTTGCCTTATTTTTCCTGCCCAAGTGCATCACCTCACACTTTTCTGGATTGAATTCCATTTTTCACTGATTAGCCCATCTGACCAGCCCATCTATCTGGGCAGCACGGTAGCATTGTGGATAGCACAATTGCTTCACAGCTCCAGGGTCCCAGGTTCGATTCCGGCTTGGGTCACTGTCTGTGCAGAGTCTGCCCATCCTCGCCGTGTGTGCGTGGGTTTCCTCCGGGTGCTCCGGTTTCCTCCCACAGTCCAAAGATGTGCAGGTTAGGTGGATTGGCCATGATAAATTGCCCTTAGTGTCCAAAATTGTCCTTAGTGTTGGGTGGGGTTATTGGGTTATGGAGATAGGGTGGAGGTGTTGACCTTGGGTAGGGTGCTCTTTCCAAGAGCCGGTGCAGACTCGATGGGCTGAATGGCCTCCTTCTGCACTGTAAATTCGATGATAATCTATGATATCTTTCTGTAACCTAAGGCTATCGTCCTCACTATTTACTACCCACCAATTTTCGGAACATCTGCTAACTCACTGATCAACCCTCCTGTATTCATATCTAAATCACTTATATAAATCACAAACAGCAAGGACCCCCAACACTGATCCCTGTGTTCCCAAACCTGACACAGGCTTCCAGTAAGAAAAGCACCCCTCAACCAACACACTCTGCTGCCTGTCAGTCAGCCAATTTTGGATCCAATTTGCCAGATCTCCTTGGATCCCAGGGGCACTTACCTTCGCTCTCAGTCTCCCATTTGGGATCTTATCAAAAACCTTGCTGAAGTCAAAGTCGACTATGTCAAATGCATTTCCCTCATCCTCACAGCTGGTCACCTCTTCAAAAAATTCAATCTCGTTGGTTTTAACAAAACATGCTGACTGTGATTCATCCCTGCCTCTCCAAGTGCAGACTAATTTTGTCTCTCAGAATTGCTTCCAATAGTTTTCCTACCACTGAGGTTAGACTGACTGACCTGCAGTTTCCTGGCTTACCCCTTCCTGCCCTCTTGCACCTATTCTGTGGCCAGAGAGAAATGGAAAATTATTGCCAGCCCCTCCCTTGCCTCACTCAACAGCCTGGGATACATTTAATCTGGCCCTGGAGATTCGTCTACTTCTAAACATGACAGACCACTCAGAAATTTCTCTGTATGTGAATATCTTTAATTTGATCACAGTCCTTCTCCCTGATTTCTATACCCACACCGTGCCTCTCATGAATGAACACAAGTGTTCATTTAGAACTCTTTGGGTCCACCACCAATTACCATTGTGGTTCTTAATTGGCCCTACTATTCCCCTAGTAGATTTTCCATTATCTGACGGCGAAATCGGAAAAAGCGATTGGGTGGAGAATAGGTTCCGATGCCAAAATGGCGGCAAGTGTCGATTTGACGCCAAATCGCAATTCTTCGTCACCTCGACAGTGGCGTCAATGCTGTCCAGAACGCACCCTTTGCATATCATTCATGGATCTGACCTGGTATTCTCTGGAGCCTTTGTGATTCTCTGCCTCCGATGGGCCAAGATTTCAATGGCGTGGTTCACTTGTGCTTTTAAAAATTGTGAAATGGGGGTGTTGGCTGCGGAGGGAGAGAGGGGGTACGGAAAGTATCCAACATCACCATAGTTTGCTGACAGTTGTGCCACTGGTCGGGGCGGGCTTCTGCCAGGGATGGGGGGAGTAGTAGGGGGAAGGCCAGGTGGTGGGCAGTGGGGTGGGGGTGGACGGGCACGGAACACCATTGCCACAGCCACTGTGAACGTATGACCATGGGTCGTCTAGGCCACCCCCCAAGGTGCCCTCTTGCCCAGCCAACCCATCAGCTGTATGGCGCACTCCAGCACAATCACTGCCTCTTGTTGGCTGGGATGGGTGTGTGTGGGGATTGTGATGTGTATATGCGGTTGCAGCTTGTCAGCCTCCTGAGCGTCAATCATGGACCCGGCGAATCCCGCACCGCTTTTCATTGGAATCAATTATATTCCTTGCGGCACCTGTGCTATCTCCTCCACAGTCGCTGAATCGGTCCAGGTGTGGAGCCAGTTTTGCTGTCATGAAAGTCCTCGAATTCTGCGCCAGCATCAACACTTAGTCTCAGAAACGGAGAATCCCGCCCATGATAACTGTCAACGAAGTGCTCCCACACTGATAATTCAACCACTTGCCCAGTTTCGTTGCCGGATATTTGGTCCAGAATTGCCCCCTCTCTTGTACGACCTTCTACGTACTGGCTTACAAAGTTCTCCTGGATGCATTTTAAGAATTCCGCTCCCCCTCAACCTTTCACACTACGGCTACCCCAGTTAATATTGCAGAAGTTGAAATTCCCCCACTATCACTACCTTATTACTTTTACACTTCTCTGAAATTTGCCGACATATCTGCTCTTTTTTTTCTCTTGGACTGTTAGGGGGCCTTTAGAACACTTCCGGCAATGCTAATTTACTTTTGGGAGACTTGCACAGAAAGGTGTGCATCACAGAATCAAAGTTAAATCCAAATGATCTGAAATGACAAACATGTGAAAGACCAAGGAAGCTAGAGAGGAAAGGAAAGAATATGAAAGATAACGATAAAGCATGGAGAGACACAGTTACATAGAGAATAAGAGTTAATTTGTGCCTAATTGATTCTTTGTTATGTGTGTCATACACATGCTAATATATAGGGCACGATTTTACAGCATGCCCAGGTTACAGGCTGGCATTTTTTGCGCAGCTGCGATTGGACCAGGGGTGCCCTGTGTGGGGTTTGGGAGGGGTGCAGAAGGCCCAGGAACCCTCCCATAGTGCATTGGGGTGGGGGGGAGGGGGGGGGGGAGTTGGGGGTCGTGTTGAGGGCTTTGGAGATTGGGACGCTATTCATAAATGGCGTCCCAATCTCTCGCTACACTGAGGAGTTCTGGCGAGCAGATCTCCTCAGTGCAGAAAACAGGGTTATATATGTCCTTGGTCGCACGTTCCCCGCTGAGTCTTCCTATCTATTTTTTTGAAAATCTTTTTATTGACTTTTTCATATTTATAATGTGGAGATGCCGGCATTAGACTGGGATGAGCACAGGAAGAAGTCTTTCAACACCAGGTTAAAGTCCAACATGTTTGTTTCAAACACTAGCTTTCGGAGCACTGCTCCTTCCTCAGGTTTGAAACAAACATGTTGGACTTTAACCTGGTGTTGTAAGACTTCTTACTGTGCTCATATTTATAAACAGTTGTTGCGTATATACATTACATTTTTCTTGCCCGCGCTAATTTACTTTATTTTACAGAGTTTTATTTTGTCCTTCATTTAACTAACTCTGTGTCCATTTTGTTGTCCTCTGGATCAGTCTATGGTTTCCTCCCCCCACTTCTCTCCCCCCCCCCAATTTGGCTTCAGCACCCTTCCTCATAGGCCAGCACTGCGGCGCAATGGTTAGCACTGCAGCTTCACGGCACCGAGGTCCCAGGTTCGTTCCCGGCTCTGGGTCACTGTCCGTGTGGAGTTTGCACATTCTCCCCGTGTTTGCGTGGGTTTTTCCCCCACAACCCAAAAAGATGTGCAGGCTAGGTGGATTGGCCACGCTAAAATTGCCCCTTAATTGGAAAAAATGAATTGGGTGCACTAAATTTATTTTTTAAAAAAGGAATAAAAATAACTCATGAGTACCTTCCTCGACTCTTGCGGTTTTCCCACCTTCCTTCCCCCCCCCCCCCCCCCAACCCCACAAGGTGTATCTAACGCGAGTGCCGTTTTATAGGTTTTATAGCATTGTATTTCTCGGTGCTCGCTGTGGGACTTTGTTCCCATTTAGTTAATTCCTACCGATAATCCACTCTGCATTACTTCAAATTGTTGCAGTGCTTTCTGACTTCCGTCTGAGCAACACCATGGGAAATCCGTTGTCACTTACGAACTTTTCTTCCTCCAGAATTCAGGTTCTGGGAAAGGTTGTTGGACTCGCTCTTTCATCGTTTTGACCAGGAATGGTATACATTTTGGGGAGCGCCAGGGAAAATCAGAAAATGCATTCAAAAGAAACCCTTAAAGAAACAAAAATCTGGGCATTTTAATGAAACTCAGCGCATTGTTCAGGTCACTATGTTGATAACATGTAGACCATGAACAGATTGATAAAGTCCAACGTAACCATAAAAGCAAAATACCCCGGATGCTGAAAATCTGAAAGTAAAGCAGTCAATGATCAAAACACTCAGCAGATCTGGCAACATCTGTGGAGAGTAAAAGTCCTTGACCTGAAATGTTAACTCTATTTCGTTCTCCTCCGATGCTGCCAGACATCCTGCTGTGTATTTCCAGCATTTTCTGTTTTTATTTGTTGAAGTCCAATTTCCACAGCATCATGTTACTCGAAAACTCTTTGAGATATGAAATAATAAGGTGAAGAAGCATTATATTGTATATTGAATTCTGGAATGAGCGAGCAGAATTGATTTGAGTGGGTGTCATGATCACACTGACAGCATGTGAAGAAAAAGATAACAAGCTCGAAAAGAGAGGGCTGTCATGAAATTTATTTCTCGCTGAAACTAATAGCTTTTTATGTTCCGATAGGTTTGAGCTTTTGACTTTGTTTTTCCTCCTTTCTCAGAGAGATACAGTCTCATGGCGGATGCACCAGACAAATGTTCTTAAGAAGAGTCATGAGGTCTTGAAACATCAACTGTTTCTCGCTCCATAGATGCTTCCAAAACTGCTGAGTTAATCCATCATTTTCTGTTTTTATTTCAGATTTCCAGCATCTGTAGCATTTTGCTTCTATTACATCAATGTTCCTATAGACCCAAAGCAAACATAATGCAGATCCAATAGCCAGGTGCCTGGGAAAATGCATTAAGCACAACACAACTCCGATGCCAACTTTGTGAATTATGGGTCCGAACAGAAGAACATAAGAACTAGGAGCAGGAGTAGGCCGTCTGGCCATTCGAGCCTGCTCCACCATTCAATGAGATCATGGCTGATCTTTTGTGGACTCAGCTCCACTTTCCCACCTGAACACCATAACCCTTTATTCCTTTATTCTTCAAAAAACGATTTATCTTTATCTTGAAAACATTTAATGAAGGAGCCTCAACTGCTTCACTGGACAGGGAATTCTATAAATTCACAACCCTTTGGGTGAAGGAGTTCCCCCTAAGCTCAGTCCTAAATCTTCTTCCTCTTATTTTGAGGCCAAGCCCCCTAGTTCAGCTTTCACCCACCAGTGGAAACAACCTCCCCGCATTTATCCTATCTATTCTCTTCATAATTTTATATGTTTCTATAAGATCCCCCCTCATCCGTCTAAATTCCAACGAGTACAGTCCCAGTCCACTCAACCTCTCCTCGTAATCCAACCCCCTCAACTCTAGGATTAACCTAATGAATCTCCTCTGCACACCCTCCAGCGCCAGTACGTCCTACGAACAAGTGGAGGTCTGTGAGACTTCCCTCATTCTGCCATCTCACAAAGCTGATCGTGGAACCATCGATAGTAGTGTTTGTGCAAGAACCAAAAAGCTAGCTCTAAAATGCAATGAATACACAGAAAGGTGCTGCACAGAAGTGGCATGAGTAAACCAAATTTTGAAGAAATATTCATCCCATTTCTTGGCTGAGAATAAGATGATGAGTAAAAGCGAAACCAGCGAAAGGTGGGTCTTTAATGGTTGTTAAGTTTAGTATTCAACACCACCAGGTTTTGTGTTCTTTTTATGCGTTTCTGCTTCATTTCTTCCTTCCTCCTTCTCCACCCCCAGGTAAAGCGTTTTGAGCATTTGACAGATTGTTCACCCACTCCCAGATGTCATTCCCCAAATCAGTCTTGTTTAACTAGATTATCATGGGTTTGGCACAAGTCATGGCAAACGCAAGCAGCAGAGGTGTAAGAATGACAAACATTTCAGCACTGAAGTCATGAAATCACACAGGAGGCATGAGAGTAATGAGGGCGAGTGTTCCAGTAATAGAAAGAGAGAGAGAGAAGCTCTTGCTTTTACTGACAATCTCCAAACTGACCAATGTACCCTTTCACATTGCCTCATCAGGAAGTGTGTTTCTGCTCAGACTTTTGTTGGTCATGAATCACTAACTGTAACTGTATGACACATGTGGATACCATGTGCGAATTATAGAACCACAGAGTGATACAGCACACAACAAAATCATTTTTCTTGCCTGTGCTGGCACTTTGAATGGATTATCCAATCAGTTTCACGCCTTTATTCTTTCCTTGTAGACTAACAAATGTTTTCCTTTTCACATATTTATCCAGTTCTTTTTTGAAAGTTATTATTGAAGCTACTTTCACCAGTGCGTTCCACATGAACACTTGGGTGTCAATCTTCACCTAATTCTCCTGGTCATAAAGGGGCATTTATTGACAGGGAACAGAGATGCAGTGCTTACCACCCTCACTGCATCTCCATTGACCATCCCCCCCCCCCCCCCCCCATTGTTGTGATTGCCTGTTCATCAAGCGACAACTGTGTTCGGGTGATATTGTGGATGCTAGAGCCCACTAAAAGTTTCACAGGAAAAATGAGGGAAACCAATGAAGGCTGGACCTGCTCAGGAGGTTGGGTGGCAGAGGAAGGAAGGCAGAGATATTTAAAGGGACACTCATAATTTACTGCATGATTCAATGGAAGGTAAGTGCTGGTTACAACAGAGTCCTATATTTGGAAGGAGAGAACATTTTGCTGGTGTTTCTGAGTCTTTTCTTACTCAAGCAGGTATAGCCGTCTTTGGCATGGTAATAGTGCTGGCAGTTCCTATCTAAGCAATAGAAGAGGAACATGAACAGCAACAACAATAGGACTGAAGGAAGCTGGTGCAAGAGTGCCAAGAAAATGTCAACAAATGAACTGATATCCACGCATCAGTGTCTACAGAAGTCACATCAATTCCACCAGCCAACAATGCGTTGAGAGATAAAAGTGAAATGCTTCGGATGCTGGAAATCTGAGCTGAAAACAGAAAATGCTGGAAAAGCTCAGCCGGTCTGGCAGCATCTGTGGAGAGAGAAACAGGGTGAACGTTTCAAGTACTCACTAGTGCATGAAAAGCAGTCCAAATGGCTTAGAAGCTTACAAATGGATACTGGATGAGATGAGAGAAAATGGAATGAAAACATATGTTGAAGCTGAGATAATGGAAGTGGAATCGGAGGATAATTATCTGGGGTATAAACACCAGTACAGACCAGTTGGGCCAAATGGCTTATTTGTATGCTGTATATTTGGTGTAATTCTCCGAAGGGAAAAATGTTTCCTCAACTTTGTCATGGCGTACAGGAGTAAGCAAGAGTGGGTATCGAAGATTTTGTAGGCTCCTCACATGTGTAAGGAGTCATTCACGACACACATGTTACTATCACGGCACCTCCCCATCAGCCCTTGGCCTTTCTGGAGAGGAATGGCTTCCATTCAATGAAACATGGGGCCATGCTGCTGCCTTAGAGCAAAACTCCACAGTGTTTGAAATTTTTGAGGAATTTTGGTAAGTGTGTGGATGGCTCTTCATTGAGATGAACTTCACTTTATCTACATGGCTCATGACAAAACTTTGACACACACTCTCTCTCATGGAACAATGCTACAGCAATAGCCATGGGAGCACCTGATCCATCACGTAGATCTTTGGAATACAGTAGATGGGCCTTTAGATGTTTGAGCTGATCAAGAGGAGAGCTACGATACAGTGCACCAACATTGCTATGCTGGGTGCTGGCACTCTGCATCCTGTGTAAGTTTCCTATTGATTGTGGACCCATTCATTACATGGGGCAGTGGGAATGCTCGGAATGCTCTGATGGAGGGAAGCTGGAACAAGGAGGGAAAATGCAGCAGCTTGTAACACAAGCAACCTGAGAACAAGTGATCAGCAGTGATTCTGTAGAACAAAACCCACCAATATCACTCTTACCTTTCATCCAACCCAGACGACTCTCACTTCGCAGATAAATCAAATCACTGCAGAAGACATGCATACGCTATCTCAGAATGATGGCCCTGGAAATCTTAATGAATCAATTTGCACAAATAACATTAGTCATCCGATTTTCCTTAATAAAGTGACAAAATTCCACTGAAATTAATATTCATCCAGGTGCTACCTAATCATGTCTCTCTTAAATGTGCTTATACTAAGCCTTGGGTTCCAACAAGTGGCCTCAGCTTGGCTGGTGGACGGATGTTGTCATAATGAGGATACCCAGGATTGTAGTGTGAGATGAGTTCTAGCAGCACAGCCACAACAGCAATTGAATACAGTGCTGTGCATCTCATTGCTGCTGGGGCACTCTGACCCGACTGATTTAGCGGCACCCGTGTGTGCTTGGTATGAGGATCCAGTGTGGAGATAGGCACACTGCCCTCCTGAGGGAGAAGGCACCACCTGCAGCTTCCACAGTGGCTGTATCGCTGCCGGGGGTTTATCTATCATCTGCCCTCCAACTGATTTGTATGGCAGAAGACTGCAGGCAATCAGTAATCTGATTAAAACATCTCACCTTTTGGTCTCTGAGTTGTCAACACCGCTGCAATTGGACAGTACTTGCCAGAGCATAAATGGTATCATTTTGTCCCTGAGGCAGAACTACCACTGGTGGTGGCAAGAGCTCTTGCATTGCAGGCCTCCGCTTCTATAGTGGACATCCCATACTCCATTGTAGGCTGCGGAGAAATCATTCCTTATAGGAGAATTCCACACATGCTAGAGGTGGGCTTCTCCATTCTCTTTTTAAAAAAAATTTAGAGTACCCAATTCATTTTTTCCAATTAGCGTGGCAAATCCATCTACCCTGCACATCTTTGGGTTGTGGGGGTGAAAGCCACGCAACACAGGGAGAATGTCCAAACTCCACACGGACAGTGACCCAGCCTGGGGGCAGAGGGGAGCAAACGGGGTGGTGGTGGGTGGGGGGGGGTTGGCAGGCAGGGGGAGAGGTGGCTGGGGCTGCTCACTGAGAGGAGTGGAGGTTCAAACTGGCTCGATTGGCCTTCTGCTGAAGGCCCCGGATCTGTAGAGGGACTTAAAAGTAGAATAAAGGATGATTGAAGAATAATACTGGCAGGTTAGTGAGATTCATACATGTGTAGGTATCAAGGCATGGACAACCAATGCAGCTACCTGACCTTTACTGTGGAAAGGGTGACAGGATTTGCAACCCTTCTCTGATCAAATGTGCAATCGCTTTGAACTATTTCTGTTACTATTCATTTTGGCTGGAATTAAAATGGTGAGTAAAGGTGGTACGAGAATTCCTGACATTGATACAATACCACACAAGTATTAAAACCATGCGTAAATATTCTAATATCTTCCACCAGTCTGGATTCTAAAGTAGCTGAAAATTGGTGGTGGGTTAGGGTGGTGGGGGAGACGGGGAAGATTATAAATCTTCGGAATCTGTAACAAAAGAAAAAACTGTTGTGAAATGAAGACTGAAGAACAATTCTAAAGGATGTTGTCTGTAATGTTAACCCTTTTTTTACCTTGAACAGCTGTTGATTGACCTGCTCACTATTCAACCTCTCCTCGTAATCCAATCCCCACAACTCTGGGATTAACCTAATGAATCTCCTCTGCTCTGCTTCTGAGCCTGTAGCTCTGGGCTTGAGTACCACCCCAGGATATGATGGCCAAAGAAGGTGTGTTCATAGCGCGGTCAAACAGGTTGAGTGTGCCAACCTTCAAAATCCTTCCAACACACCAAAGGCTGGAGGTAAGAGCGGGAGAGACTTTTCAGTTGTGAAAATAATGCATTGCTGATTGAAACTTTCTTACAGTTTTCCAATTTTGACTCTTCGTTGAGATCTGTTCACAGTGCTGTTCTTTGAAATGGCAATTCGGTTCAGTTAGGAACACACTCACCTAGAACATAGAACAGTACAGCACAGAACAGGCCCTTCGGCCCTCAATGTTGTGCCGAGCCATGATCACCCTACTCAAACCCACGAATCCACCCTATACCCGTAACCCAACAACCCCCCCCCTTAACCTTACTTTTATTAGGACACTACGGGCAATTTAGCATGGCCAATCCGCCTAACCCGCACATCTTTGGACTGTGGGAGGAAACCGGAGCACCCGGAGGAAACCCACGCACACAGGGGGAGGACGTGCAGACTCCACACAGACAGTGACCCAGCCAGGAATTGAACCTGGGACCCTGGAGCTGTGAAGCATTTATGCTAACCACCATGCTACCCTGCTGCCCCTAAAACCTCTGAGCCCAAAAATTGTAGGTTCAAGAAACGCTCCAGAATTTGATGACATAATTCAAGCTGAGGGAGAATTATGTTATTGGAGACACTTTCCTTAAGATGTTAATCAAGGCTCTGGCCTGTTCAGATAGATGTAAAAGATCTCATGGCACTATTCATCGTTTGCCTCTCAACGAAACACAATTAGCTGAACATTCAGTTCATCTGGAATTATATTGTATGTGCAGATTGACTACTGTGTTTGCCTACAGTGAGCACAATTCAAAAATAATTTATTAACTGTGACGTGCAAGGGAGCATCCTGTGGTCATGAAAGGTGCTATATAAATGTAAGTTATTTCATGCCCCTATCGCTCGAGGTGTATTCCACTTGACACATCTCCCCAGGTTAAGTAAGGTAAAATCATTCAGAGCTCTCAGTGCTAATCACTATCCAATGGCTCGTCCTGGACGTGAAGACCTGTGAATGTTGGGTGTGAAAAAAATAATTATTCTCATCTGTCATTGAGTAAGGTGCTGGTACTATAAAGTTTAGAAATGAATAATGAGGCAGCACGGTGGCCAAGTGGTTAGCACAACCGCCTCACGGCGCTGAGGTCCCAGGTTCGATCCCGGCTCTGGGTCACTGTCTGTGTGGAGTTTGCACATTCTCCCCGTGTCTGCGTGGGTTTTGCCCCCACAACCCAAAAATGTGCAGAGTAGGTGGATTGGCCATGCTAAATTGCCCCTTAATTGGAAAAAATAATTGGGTAATCTAAATTTATAAAAAAAAATGAATAATGAACTTGGTGAGGTAACAGATGCCATGAAACATACTCTAGCAGGGGGACAAGACCTTTAGAAAAGTACAGGTCAGGAAACATTTTAAAGGGCAAAAATCAACATTATTCTTTAAAAGATTTGTTCCTCTCAAGCATCTGTTAACTGTTGATTGCATCAGACTAATTTCATATGGATGAGCTGGTAAACTAATAATCAAATTTCCTTCTGAATGTCTGAACTGTGAGGCTTCATTCGTTTCTGTTTTGAACTGTTCATGAATCTAACTCTGGCTCAAAGGGTAATGCCATGTTGTATATGGAACACTTCATATGATGAGTCTTGCTTGTGGCAACAAACTTCCTGCTCATACCTGGTGTGATAAATTCATCCTACATGAACCTTGCTCAGACCTCAGATTAAGAGTTCCTGTTCATACTGGCATTCTTGGATCTATTGTGCAACTAATTCCGATGACTAAAGCACCATTTACTGAATTTTGTTTGGATCATATTCAACTATTGCAACATAATATTGTATTTTATGGCCATGTGCTAAAAACCCTATCTATGATTATTTGCTGATAATGGTTTGGAGCCTTCTAGTATTATTTCTGAATAATATTTGGAATCAGAAGCATATAATACTTCAATCATACCTTGTGTAACACAATTTCAGAATGCAATTTTCCTGGGCCCGTACACACTCAAATGGGATGCTGATCTGGATTTGCTGACACTATTAAGCCTCGACCATAATGTCGAGGATAACTATTCAGTTCAGTATGAATGCTGTGAATTACCTCAAGATTGGCCCCAAAGTTACGGGCAGCACGGTGGTGCAGTAGTTAGCAGTGCTGCCTCACGGCGCCGAGGTCCCAGGTCATTGTCCGTGTGGAGTTTGCACATTCTCCACGTGTTTGCATGGGGTTCGCCCCCACAACCCAAAATATGTGTAGGGTAGATGCATTGGCCATGCTGATTTGCCCCTTAATTGGAAAGAATGAACTAGGTTCTCTAAAATTTATTTTAAAAAAGATTGAAAAGAAATCACTCTTCGTGCATCAATCTGGAACTAGAGGCAGTGGCGCAGTGGCATTGTCATTGGTCCAGTGATCCAGACACCCAGGGTAATGCTCTGGGGACCTGGGTTCAAAACCTGCCTCGACAGATGGCGAAATTTGAAATAAATAAAAATCTGGAAGTCCCATGATGACTATGAAACCATTGTCAATTGTCATAAAAATCCATCTGGTTCATGACAATGTCGCTTCGGGAAGGAAACGTGCTTCCTTGCCTGGCCTACATGTGACTTCACATCCACAGCAATGTGGTTGGCTTTTTTTTTAAAAAAGGCAATCAGTTTGGCCCGCATCCCATGAAAGAATGAAGAAAAAAATAACAATACCTCATTTAAGTTATGAGGCATGTAACCCATTTATTTGCCATTGATGTAAAAATGATCTTTAAGAAGTGTATTTTTAAAGTATTTATTATAATCAGGAGCAAAGACATGAGAAAGAGAAAGCAAGCTATTGGATTTACTGGCTACAGGGAATAAAAAGTATATTTTACTCCAGCACCTGTGTGCGCCCTTTATACTGTGCCATCCTGCCCTACTTTGATCCCAAATGTGATTAAACAATTATGAGCTTCTTCCTGTTGGCGATTCTCCAATCTTGTCAAGGACAGATTGCAAAAGCTTGAGTGCTGAACTGCACAGGACTGAAGACTTGACCCTGAGATGTATGGAATGTGGAGGTTAGCCTGAGAGGTTCCAATGCACTTGGGAACAACTAACTAACGCTTCAAGTTGCAAAGAAAGCAGAGGGCCTTCCAGGTCCTTTGGTCACATTTGTACTCCTTGTTATTAGTATAAAAAAACATGAACAGTTATCCCACTAATCAAAGGTATTTTTAGCCTGCAGTTGCTCTGTATTTCCGATCTCAGGTGGGTAATTACTTTATTGATTTGTGGCTGACAGCACCTTATTTATTCTGCTAGCTGCACATTGAACACTTTGGCTTGAAGAGAGCTGCGTATTCCTGCACACATCGAGAGCTCCATTCTGATCCAATAAATTGTGTAGATCATTTATATAAGCTTTACTTTAAAGAGTGCCGGGGAGGTTCAACAAATCGTCTGACACATATTTCAGAACTTTGCTGGAGACAACAGTATTTTATTTTGCAAAAATATACTTTATTCGTAAAATTTCTGAAAGAACGTTACAAACATTTCAAAATGGCCATCACACAAAGCGCAATAATATTCCGGTTCTCTATATACATCATGTTGCACTCTTGAGGTGCTTCAATACAGTCAAAGAAACACGACAGACATTTCAAAATGGTTGTTACAAATGGTGCAAACGCATTTAAGTTGTCTTCATAGATCAAGTTGCACTCTTGAGGTAATTCAATATAATTGTAAGACATGTGATATTTACTGTATACATTCAATGTAAGTCATGCAGCCCAAGGGGGTTCTATACGATTCCTAGCTCTTCAGTTCATTATGGCTGAAAGGTCTCAGTCAGCGACCTTCTCCCGTTGCACCTCAGTGGCAGCTGCCCCAAGCTTTAGTGCATCCCTCAGCTCTGGAATATGCTAGCCTGTGACACTTGGTCAGGGACAACTTCTTGCGCTGGAAGACCAACAAGTTCCCGTACCAGCCTCCCCGGACAGGCGCCGGAATGTGGTGACTAGGGGCTTTTCACAGTAACTTAATTGAAGCCTACTCGTGACAATAAACGATTTTCATTTTTTCATTTCAAGTTTCGGACAGACCAAAAAACGTCATTCACCGAGTTGATGATCCTCCAGCAACAGCTGATGTCTGTCTCGGTGTGTGTCCCTGGGAACAGTGCGTAGAGCGCAGAGTCCTGCATCACGGAACTACTTAGGATTGAACCCTGACAAGAACCACCTCATCTCTCTCCAGACTTACTTTGCTAAGGCACATTCTGCAAGGAGGTGAACAGCGGTCTCTTCTCCACTGCAGTCACATTGAGGGAAACATGCAGATGGGGTGAGACAACAGTATTAATCCCAAGCAGCATGAGGCAGATTCTATGAGGTGGTGTCTGTTCAGAAGTCTGGTCGGAAACATCAGTAAGTGCAACACTTGTTATCTGGAAGTGACTTCTGTGGGTTTTGTACAGAGCGTGAACTTTGAGATTAGCTCATTAAGGGAGTACATGCTGGTAATTGAAGTAAATTATTAAATGATAATGGAAGTGAATCATTTTTAAAACAACAAATAATACTGTCTCTGCTTGCAGTGATGCACACAGCCAACCTATAGCACCAATACCAAGGGACATATAGCTTTGCCATTGGAGGAATTTTTCTTCTTTGGTGCTGCTTTCAGCAAAGTGCATGGCTCCATATGTTGGGAATGATTTTAGTAAATAGGAATAAAGCGCCAAAGTGAGCACGTATATCCGCTCAGCTCAGAGAAACGCAATGCCATAAAGCGGCACCTGTGTTAGATAGGGGGCCTCAACGGGGAATGTGCGGCCGAGGCTGCACATAGCCCCTTTTTGTGCACTGAGGAGGCCCACCCGCTGAAACACCTCATTGAAGCGGAAGATCGGGATACCATTTTTAAATAGCATCCCGATTTCTGGACTCTCCAAAGCAATCCCCAACCCCATCCCCAGCCTCAATGCACTATGGGAGAGTCCCCACCACAACATCCGCTCAAAGCACCCCGGCCCAATCGCCATTGTGCATAAAATACCAGCTTGGCACCTTGGCAGTGCCAACCTGGCACTTTGGCAGTGCCAATGCCAGCTGGCAGTACCACTTGGGCACATTGGCAGTGCCAGTTAGGCACCCAAGTGGCACTGCCATGTTGCCAGGGTGGCAGTGTCAGAGTACCACCCTGCTCCTGTGGGCCTCTCATCCCTTGGGAGTGCCGTTCCATCTGGTTCCCATTTGTGAAGACAGATACTTTTTAAAATAAAAGTTTAGAGTACCCAATTCTTTCTTTTTTCCAATTAGGGGGCAGTTTAGCATGAGCAATCCACCTAGCCTGCATATCTTTGGGTTGTGGGGGTGAGATGGGGAGAATATGCAAACTCCAAACGAACAGTGACCCAGGACCAGGATTGAACCCAGGTCCTCAGCACTGTGAGGCAGCTAACAACTGTGCCACCGTGCTGCTCTGTGGAGACCAGTACTGAACAGCACGTGTCCGAAGCAAAGGAAATAGATCCCACACCTCAGGTACCTCGGGAATCTGCACATTAAAGCGAGACTAGCTATCTCACTTTAATATGCCAGTTTTCTAAAAAGCGGTCCCACCCACAATGGGCGTGATTTAAATCGCAACATCTCCCAGATTCCATCTGGGAACCACACTGCTCAGCAGCGAGCTGTCTTTCGGGCGCAGCGTAGCCATAAAATCATGCCCATTATAAACTTGCCACAAAATAAGCAGTGTCTATGAAAAGAAATTAAATGACAGTGTCATATGTTTCCTTCCGATAACCAATAAGAATGTAAAAGGTGCTATATCTTTGGTATTTCTGTTTCATTGAGGAACAGATCCCTAGTTATACAGTAGAAGACTTCAAAAACGTAACAGCATTCGGGGTTCACAGCAAACATCAACTTGTATTTATATGGCACCATTAGAGTAGTGAAGTGTCCCACAGCATCTGTATGAAATAGAATTGACACTGTGTCACATATGGAGATATTAGCTGAAAAAAAATGAAAAATGAAAGGAAAATCGCTTATTGTCACGAGTAGGCTTCAATTAAGTTACTGTGAAAAGCCCCTAGTCGCCACATTCCGGCGCCTGCCCGGGGAGGCTGGTACGGGAATCGAACCGTGCTGCTATGGAGGTGGACAAGGATGGTATTATTGATGGGCTGGGTATGTGCATAGAAGCTCATCTTGAGGTCAAATAATAATAATAATAATCTTCATTAATGTCACAAGTAGGTTTACGTTAACATTGAAATTAAGTTACTGTGAAAATCCCCTAGTCGCCACACTATGCGCCTGTTCGGGTACACTGAGGGAGAATTTAGAATGTCCAATTCACCTAACAACGAGTCTTTCGGAACTTGTGGGAGGAAACCAGAGCAAACCCACGCAGACACGGGGAGAACGTGCAGACTCCGCACAGACAGTGACCCAAGTCAGGAATCGAACCTGGGTCCCCGGCACTGTGAAGCAACAGTGATAACCACTGTGCTACCGTGCCACCATGGTATGACACCAGGTTTGCAAACTAACTGCTCCCACACCAGACAGTACCAGGGAGAGGAATGCTGTCAACGGTTCAGGGTCAGAATTTGTGCAGCGATCTGAAGCAATGACTTCTACCTGTCCAATCCTTAGTTGCAAGAAATTACTGCTCAAGTTGCTTCAAGACAATGGAGGATTCGAGGAAGGTAGTGATGAGGGTTAACTGGATGTCGTAAGCTTACAAGTTTAAAATAATATTGTGTTTTTGGATGATAACGCTGAGGATTTGCATGCAAATGACCATTAGCAGGTGCAAGTGTGTGGAAATGGGAAGAAGAACCATTGCAAGCGATTCTCGGGCTACGGTGAAAGGAATAAGATTTGAATTAAGAGGTTGTACTGCCATCCAGCTGGATGACAGTAAAGAGGCCTTAACCGAGAAACTGCAGAAGTGTTGGACAACAGGAAGTAGGTTTGTACTCGCTGTGGCATTAGTTTTGCAATCTACTGATTGAATGAGAACAACCCAGCCCATTTACAGGAAAGTAAGAGGATTCTTTCTCTGCTGGTATTGCATCATGTCAAACCAGTTTTGGAAACAAACTAACATGTTTCTCGAGAATTTTTTGTATTACAAGTAACTTGAACTGAAAAATCATTAGTGCCTGTCATTTTACTTTTTTCTCTGTGAAATGGTGCAAACAGACCCCATTTTCTTAGCCAATTGGCATATTATGTACAGATCTGTAAATAAAGTAGAATTAAATTCTCCTCAGAAGGCTGTGCTGGATAAATGGGCTGTTATCTTCAGACTTGCACAAACCAAACATGAGTATGAATTCAAAAGGAATCTGGCTGCAACAAATCTGCACTGACCACTCAATCTACCTTTATCAGGTGATGGATATAAATTTGATTGTTCTTGCACGCAACATATCATGGCCAAATGATCAACTTTGCAGTCCTTTGCCTCTGACCTCTTGTATAAGCCCACATCCTACTATCGACGAACATGTCTTCAGCAGCCTAACCTCTGGTATTCTCTTCCTAAGTGTCAACCCGCTCTCCACCTCTCTCTCCTCCTTTAAAATGTTTCTTCAAAACTACCTCTTTCTTTGCATTGAAGTGTCAGCAACTCTCCAATCCCAGCCATGCCGCTAGGAGCACTGGCTACTGCTGGACTGTAGTCAGGCCTGGCAAGGAGCCATGGAGGAGGCCAGGTAACAAGGTGAATCAATGGCTTTAATGGTGAGTCCAAGTGATGGGGTGGGGCTACAATTGGGAGGGTGGTGGAGGGACAAGCAGGAAGAGCTTTTTCCACTGGAGAGACCACTCTGTGTCCAAACAGGATTCTCTGTCCTACTTGCCCCGCAATAATGAGCAAACCAGCTGCCAGGATTATGGTGCATTGTCCCATGGTGTGGACACACCCCAGTGTTGGTAAAATACCATTCTTGTCGGGAAATTGGCCTTAAATGGCCTTCTTTGGCCCAAGGCTTTTGGGGGAGGCAAGGGAGGGTTGGGTACTGTGTAGTGTGGGCCATCCAGCAACTTGTAAAGTACCAGAGAAAGTGGGTCGACAAAGGGCACTCTTCCCTTACCATGCTAACTGACTTTACTGCCCCACCCCTCCTACCTGCCAACCCACTCCCAGGGGTTATTGAGTAAAATTCCGATTAATATCTCGGTCCTTAGCCTGGTGCGAATTTTTTATGATGTTAAATGTGCCATTTTTCTTGTTTGTCCATGAACACGATCAAAAAGGATTAACTGGCCATTCGTCCAATTGTTATTTGTGGCATCATTCTCTGTGAGAAATGATAATATGGAGGTATATTATTACATCCAATAGACTGAGATGGCCAGAAAGTTACTTCGAACCAGACTTCCATTGTAGTAGGAATGTCACTGCCAGCACTGAAAACCCCATTCCAAAAATTTATGAGTCTCCAAAACTTGGTGAATGAAGGCCAAAGTCAAGAATGAGCTGTTCACTGCTTGGCTTGTGCTTGCATCAGTAATGTGAGTTTACATTGTGTGTGTGTCTTTGGCAGCCTTCCATCTCGCAAGACCATGATTTGTGTCTTGGTTTTCGACTCTATGTTAAGCATCATCTGGTGACGCTCAGGATCTGCAATTTGGCATGGCAAGCTCTGCCACATCTGCTGTAGATGAAGACAGTGGGCTGAGTTGGTGCCCAGTTCACTGTTTCTGTTTTCTCTGGGCCTTGTTTTTGGCCACCTGAGCTTTCCGTTTCATCTAACCTCTTCCAATCCTGCAGGCTGTCAGCATCCTGAAGTCCTGGCATTGGTGACCGTCTCCCAGTTGTCAGTGTCAATGGCTGCCATCTTCATATTACAATTGTAAATGTCCTTGGAGGTGCAGAAGAGTGCCTCAGGATATGCAAATACAAAGATCATGACCTTGTAAAAGAACAAGGGCAGCCGTGGTGATTGCAAGAATAATTGAGGCATCCCTCTGCTGAGCATCATGGGAAATATAATTGGCCGTGTTGCCTTTGTCAGACTGCAGACCCTGACTGCATCTGTCCTGAATCCCAGAATAAGATCCAGAATTGACATGATCTTCACAGTTCAACAGCTTGCAAAAAAAAAAAGGCTGTGAGCGAAGAAGCCTTCATTGATCTCTCCAAGGGCTTGTGAGCAAAGGTCTATTTTAGCTGCTGGAGAAATTAGCTGCCCTCAAAAGCTGCTCAAAGTAACCTCCCCTTTTCCTTGAAAACGTGAGGGATAAGGGGTCTCTGACAGGGCAACATCAGAACTTTTTGGGAGATCAGCAGTGGGATCGGGTAGCGTTGCTTGTCGGTGCCAGCACTCTGCACATGAACAGCAGCAAAGAGAAGAATACGCCTAAGAGAATGTCTACTGATGTAAAGCGTTGTCCACCTACGATCCAAAAGAAATGTGCAGCAAGTTCTCATCTCAGACATTTGCTCCAAGCTGACATGCTGTACTAACATTCCATGCTGAGGAACATCTTCAGCAGCAAATGGGACAGACTCTCTCATGCCTGTGAAGAGTTTGATTTGACCATCAGCATCAGGAAGACAACTGTCATGGCCCAGGATGTTACCATCCCACCTTCTATCAGCATTGACAATTGATGCTGGAGGTTGTTGACAGCTTTACATATCTAGGCTCAGCAGACAAAGGGGCGTTTATGTAGATTCTGGAGGAGTGCCAGTTTCTACCGCTTGGTGCATTCAGGACCTGGAGCTTTACCCATTGCACCTTTGCTAAGCTCCTCTGCTTGGGGTTCAATATCCAGCCCTTCCATGGCAGGCGGGCTCTCTATAGTGTTAGAGCTTCCTCAGTGACTGTGTTCTCCCCTGAGTACAACTCATATTTCTGCTGGTCTTTAAACCGTTCAAAATTATAGTTGCTTTCCTTGATTAAAGTGAAATAAAGTGCTATGGATGAAACAACAAAGGAATTTTGCTTCATTAAATTTGTTGTTACCTAGGTAACAGACAGGCGATTGCAAGTATACAATTTGTTTTTCCCCCCTGAGGGTTCGATTGACCTTTAAGTTTATCTCTGCGTTATGTGCAACTCACAAACTGAACAGTCGTGGCCACATCTTCTTTCCTATAAATCTTGGAGAATGAAAATATTTTTTCTGGATTTTCCGACAAGTAGTCTGAACCAGGGATAGAGCAGCATCCGTCCTTTAATTCGTCTGGTATCCAGTGCTATCGAACAAGTACTATTGAAGATTTTTATGAATCTTGAAAATATGGATTCTTAGGATGGGCCTGCTGCTGTTTCAAGACAGACACGTAGCCTTGACTTTCTATTGCCAGTAAACATATGTCACTGATATTGTTACTGGCACTGCCGTCAGAGGTTGGTGTGGATACTGACTTGGAGTTTCTCCAAGCTCTGATTGCCTGTGGAGTGGTGGCAATTTCTGCAACAAAACACAGAAAATGCTGTGAGGATTTAGCAGGCTGGTCAATACCTCTGGATGGCCGGGCCACGCGCACCTTTTGTGGTTTGGGTGAAAGCGTCTTTCTTAATTTTGTGGACTGAGAGAGGCTGCATCCTCAATTTAATTATCTGAGGGGGCTTCTCCTCAATCTTCGGTAAAATTCAGTCCTGTGTCCCTGATTTCAGGCCACCCAGTATGGAGTGCTATGGGAGGGCAGACAAATCAAAAGATACTACTGGCCGGCTAAATGTGCAGAGATTTGGATGTCCAGCCCTCAATTTGATTGGCTGGCAGCTCTCGCAGTCCCAGCAGTGCCATCATGCCAATTGTATCATCGCGCAGTCAGCCTAATATTCTGGCCAATTGACTTGGTAACAATTGGTTTATGGGGAGGCAGTGGAGCAGTGGTATTGACACTGGATTGGTAATCCAGAGACCCAGAGCAATGCTCTGGGTTCCAAGTTCAAATCCCACCACTGCAGATGGTGATATTTGAATTCACTAAAAGATTGCAATGAAACCGTTGTCAATTGTTGTAAAAATTTATCTGGTTCATTAATGTCTATTTAGAGAAGGAAATCTGCCGTCTTCACCTGTCTGGCCTACATGTGACTCCAGATCCACAGCAATTTGGTTGAATCTTATTTTTAATAAATTTAGAGTACGCAATTCATTTTTCCCAATATTTTCCCAATTAAGGGGCAATTTAGCGTGGCCAATCCACCTACCCTGCACATCTTTGGGCTGCGGGGGTGAAACCCACGCAAACACGGGGAGAATTTGCAGACTCAACAAGGACAGTGACCCAGAGCCGGGATCGAACCTGGGACCTCGGCACCGTGAGGCAGCAGTACCACTGTGCTGCCCTGATGTGGTTGACTCTTAACTGCTCCTTCAAGGGCAATTAGGGATGGGTAATAAATGCTGGCAGCCAGCGATGCCCACATGCCATGATCAATTAAAAAAAAATCTAAATTGTCCTTTAATTCTTTATTTACAAGTGCCATAATCAGCAGCCCAGCTGCCTACTGTTCTATGCGGTTGGGAATGGGATGAGAAAACGGTGGGCTAGTCTACCCATGATATTTTACATCCCACCCCACCCTGTCAAGATTTGGCAGGCTTGGCAAAAGGATTTGCAAAGATATTGAGAAAGAGGAAGAAGCAGGAACAAAACACAGAGGAACAAATACAAGAAGGTAGGTGCTTAAAAAGAAAACAGGAGGTAGTTAGATGGTTGAACTGATAGCAAGGAGAGATGGAAGGAAGAAGCATAATTAAAGAAATTAATGACAAGAGAAACAGGGAGTGTGTGAATAGCTGAGCTAATGGGCCATTGGAGGGGAGGTGGGACAGGATTGTAATGGGATCCAGAAATGCTTTGAAGGATTGTTCTTGCAGCAATTGTTCTCCCATCCCACAAAATGGCAACACACATGTTACATATCGCCAGTGATCCCGTGTTAATGGAACTATCTGACATTGTTAAAGTCAATATCAGGGCCAAAGGACTACCATGCACCTAATAGAATAATGATGTTTAATTCCTGGATCTTGATTGAAACAATGCATAAGGTCAAAGACAAGAGGGCAAGAATGGGACAAGAAATTAAAGTGGCAGGGTGGCAGGTTGGCGCAGTGGTTAGCACTGCTGCCTTACGGAGCCAAGGACCCGGGTTCGATCTCCGGCCCCTGGTCATTCTCCATGTGGAGTTTGTCACCTTTTCCTGCGTCTGCATGGGTCTGAGCCTCACAACCCAAAGATAGGAAGGATAGGCGGATTGGCCATGCTAAATTGTCCCTTAATTGGGATTTAAAAAAAAGTAATTAAAGTGGCAAACAACAAGATCGCACTTTTGGGAATAATTGTGAATTTTATACTGTAGTGGGTAATCCTTTTTGGATTAGTTTCATGGTTGGTGTATGTTCAAAGGCAGCTTGATATAAATTCCAAGCTGATTGACCATGAATGTTGCTGTGCCGTTTCTGACCAAGTTAACGAAGCAAGCTTGCTTACACGCAACACATTCAACATTACAAATTGTATTCATGTTCTACTGAAAGTGGATGTTGGACCTGGTATAGTTCAGCTCCCTCTGCAGAATTAAATACCCCTCTCCATCCTCAGTGGAAACAGTGACAGTATCAGAAGATAAGGGCTAATGTTGAACAGCTCTTCGGATGTGCTCCATAACACTGGCAGGAATTGGCCAATAAAAAGGCTACAAATTGCTACATGCATGGAAAGGACCAAGATTAAGGATCCCTGATGACCTTTCATGAGGTGAAGCTTCAGCCCTGCACCAAACAATGTAATTGCTGCAGGAGGGGTCAGGGTACGTTTTTCCAATATTTGAAGTTCCTTCAACGCTCAGCAGATGAGACACACAATCTACAGCATACTTCAAAACCACTCCCAGCCTGCCCAACATACCTTACATTGATATGTAGGATTCCTGCATTTATTTGCACACAGTCTGTGCATTCCTGAGAATAGACGCCCGTCCTGTTGAGGCAGTTGAAGTTTTCTTTCTGTAAAAGATGACTAAGCAACATGGGTGCCATTGATTACACCCTAGACCTCAGGAAGACCGTAAAACTGGTTGGCGCTTTTTGCATTGCTGTCCCACTGAGACACCAAATGGCATTAAATCTCCAGTTAGCTTGTGTAGTGTTCCAGTCACCGGTTGACTGCCTGTAGTTTGGTTGGCATTATGCAGGTGTGGTTGCCGCAGGCGTGAAACCCCCTCCCCCCGGGGAGCTAGGAGCGGCGTTGTGGGGTACTCGGCCGCCAGGCCTTGACACTGGCATCAAGGCTGCGCGCCGATAATGTGCGGCCAGCGGCACCTAAGTGACGTCAGCCGCGCATGCGCAGGTTGGCCGGCTCCAACCCGCGCATGCACGGTTGCCGTCTTCCCCTCTGCTGCCCCGCAAGACGTGGCGGCTTGATCTTGCGGGGCGGCGGAGGGGAAAGAGTGCGTCTCTTAGAGAGGCCGGCCCGACGATCGGTGGGCACCGAACGCGGGCCAGTCCCCTCCCGAGTACGGCCTTGGTGCTCGATCCCCTCTCCGCCCCCCACAGGCCTCAAACTTACCTTTTGCGCGATATTCACGCCAGCAGTGACCAGATGTGGTTGCCGCAGGCGTGAACAGGTCGGGAACGTCATGCCGCTCGGCCCATTCGGGCCGGAGAATCGCGGGTCACCGTGAAAAACGGCAACCTGCGATTCTCCGAGCGGCGTGTCGCAAAACGCGACATGCCATTTTGGGGCGTTTAATAATCCACAGGAGGCAGGAGTCCCGTCACCACACCAATATTTATTGCCAATAACTAGATACAAGAGCAGTTCCAAACAGTGCTGCTAGCATTCCAGTCAACTTAAGACTGCTCACAAAGCGTACACAGGTGCTTATATGGGCCCTCTCAATGAGCTATCATTGAGGGAGCTCGTACTCCAATTGGCCAACCAATAATGCTAATTGGAGATCATTACACCCCTCCCCCCCAAGGTCCGAGGAATTCCTGCCAGCTGGCATTCCTCTGAGCTCCTTCCTGCTCCTCATGTCCGGGTCTGTCACCTCTGTGTCGTCCGTCGGGTCGTTCACCGACGTGGGCGGGGTGTACCTTATAGATGCCCGTCTTTTTCTTGACGACCTCCTTGGAAGTTGTTCTTTCTCCTCATCAGGGAGAGGTGTCGCGGCGGCCTCGTCGAACGTGTCCATCTCCGACTCTGACGACTGGATGACGGGGTCTGGAGAAGTTGCTCGGGGCTGGGGCGTGGGTATCTTTTCCATCTGGGCTATCCCAGCTTGTGGCGGTCCTGCTTCGCCTGCCTCCAGGTGTGGTTCCCCTTATTTGCTCTAGGTGTTTCTTCAGCACCTTACCTCCTATCGAAACGTCATAGGATATGGGCCCTGTTTGGGACTCTACCGTGCCTTTGACCCACGTTGGTCCATTCCCATAATTCTTGACCCAAACCGGTGCCCCCACCTGGAAATGTCTCTGCTGCCGACTATTATCATGCCCCCTACATTGGGCCTCCTGTTGTTTTTCCACATTCCCCGTTAAATTTGGGAAAAGGAGACTCAGCCTCATTCGCAGCCGCCTTCCCATTAAGAGTTCAGCTGCCGGTATGCCCGTTGTGGAATGCGATGTGGTCCTGTAATCATCAGCCAGCGGGAGAGCTTTGTGTCCATTGACGCTGCCGGCTGCTTCTTGAGTCCCGCTTTTAGTGTCTGGACCGCTCTCTCTGCCAGGCCGTTGGATGCTGGATGGTAAGGGGCTGTCTTGATGTGGCGGACTCCATTTTCTTTTGGGAATTTTCCAAATTCCCCACTTGTGTATGTCGTTCCGTTGTCCGACACCAATACCTCCGGCAGTCCATGCGTTGCAAACGAGGCCCTGAGCTTTTCGGTTGTCGATGCTGTGCTTGCCGTGTTTACCCGGTGGACGTCCAACCATTTGGAGTGGGCATTCACTATCACCAAAAACATTGAGCCCATGAAAGGGCCAGCGTGGTTAATATGCAGGCGGGTCCACGGTCTGCCTGGCCATTCCCATGGGTGCAATGGTGCAGCTGGTGGCACTCTTTGCCCCTATTGGCACTCCTGGCACCGACGTACCAAGGCTGCTATGTCTGTGTCCAATCCTGGCCACCAAACGTAGCTTTGAGCTAGCATCTTAATTTTAGTTACCCCTGGGTGTCTGTGATGTAACTCGGTTAAGATTGCCCGACGGCCCTGAGCTAGGACTATTACCCAGACTCCCCATAATAGGATACCGTCTTCAACAATTATTTGGTCCCTTCTGCTCCAGTATGGGTGCATCTGGGGCTCCACTGGTCTTTCCAGTTCCCCTGTTAGCAGTAAATGCTATATCTTGGCTAAAACTGGGTCTTTTTGCGTCCACAACCGAATATGTTGTGCATCTACTGGTAGGGTGTCCAAAAAATTTAGAGTCATTCCAGTCTCCTCTACTTTCGGTATTAGCAGCGGGTTTGAAGTCTGCTCAAAACATCTGCATTTGCTACTCGCGTTCCCGGTTTGTGCTCCAGAACGTATCTATACGCCGCCAGTAGCAATGCCCAGCGTTGGATTCTAGCTGATGCGATCGGGGGTATTGACATGTCTTCTTTTAATAACCCTAATAACAGCTTATGGTCGTCACTATGGTGAATTTCCGCCCGTACAGATACTGGTGAAATGTTTTTACTGCAAATATCACCGCAAGTCCTTCCTTCTCGATTTGGGCGTACTCCCTCTCAGCCATTGCCAAGGTCCTTGAAGCATAGGCTATTGGCCGTTCTTCCCCATTCCTTCCTCTATGGGCTAAGACGGCTCCTACCCCGTAAGGGGATGCGTCACAAGTTACCACAAACTCCTTCCTTGAGTCATAATGCTCTAGGGCATTTTCGGATGACAGCTGTTCCTTAATGTCCCTAAATGCTCGGTTTTGGCGGGCGGACCATTTCCATTATTGCCCCCTTTTTAGTAGCTGGTGGAGGGGTTCTAGGATGGACGCCCTATTTTCAATAAATTTTCGCCTACCTTTGCGAAACGCCTGAGCACTTCCTCCAGGTTCCTTAAGTGTTCCCTGTTTGTCCTACCCGTGATTAAGACATCGTCCAAATAAATCGGCGCCTGCGGTAGTCCCTGCGGAATATTTTCCATCGTACGCTGGAATATAGCGCAGGCTGATGACACTCCAAAAGGTAGCCTAGTATAAGGAAAAAGGCCCTTCAGGGTGTTGATCGTAGCGAACTTCTGGGAGTCCTTGTCCAGATTTAACTGCAGGTAGGCATGGCTCATGTCCAGTTTCGTGAACAAAAGCCCATCTGCCAATTTGGCATATAGGTCATCTATTTTCGGGATTGGGTATTTGTCCAGCACTGCGTATTTGTTTACCATCTGTTTGAAATCTCCACAGAGACGTATTGAGCCGTCTGGCTTCAAAATTGGTACCACCGGCGCTGCCCATTCCGAGAACTGTACTGGTCTGATAATGCCATCGCGCCGTAACCTTTCTATTTCGTCATCTACTTTCTACCTTAATGCAAAAGGTACCGGCCTGGCCTTACAAAATTTTGAAAGGGCTTCTGGGTCCACTTGCAAAGTTGCTTTGGCGCCTATGATTTCTCTCAAACCTTCTTGGAAGACCTCCGGGTATTTTTGGAGTACTCCACTCAACTGCCCACTTCCACTCTGGAAAATTTTCATCCAATCTAATTTTAGGTTTTTCAGCCAGTTCCGTCAAATTAAGCTCGGTCCGGATCCCTCTACTATCGTCAACGGTAATCTGAGCAATTGTTTCTCATATTCCACGGGTACATGAGTCGTGCCTAGAACTTCCAGGGGTTCCCCGTGTAGGTTTTAAGTTTCGTCGATGTTTTTGTTAGGGTTAGTTGCTGGAGTCCATCTTTGATTTTTTTTTTAATGCTGCAACTCCCATTACTGATACGGCCGCCCCCGTGTCTATTTCCATTATTGTCGGCCAACCGTTCACCCATGGGATAATCTTAATAGGTTCTGCTTTCTTCATCGAAATATTATATAATTGTTCCCCTTCGGAGGAGGATGGGGCATCTAGGTTGTATACTTCCCTGCGTCCCCACCTGCTATTCCTCTTTTGCCACCTCCTTCTAGGGTTTTTGTCGCTGTTACCCCACTCTTTCTGGTGCCAAAAACGGTCCTTCTCTGTTGGGGGAGCCTCAGCCGGTACTTCTCTCTGTCTCCAGTTAGTCCTAGCAGACTTGGGGGCATGTTGGAACCAACAATTCTATGGACACGTGCTTGTAGGATTAGAATAGCGGTTTTAATATACTCACAACAGAGCCAGCCTATTAGCCATTGAACTTTCGGTGAACTGGCCGGCTGGCCATGTGGCACTGATCTTTATACAGCAGCTTCCGGGGAGGAGTCCTGGACAGAGCCAAGGGAGACGCCCCGTATAACTCGCGCATTCCCAGAGCTACTCCCCCTGGAGGACAGGTAGTGCAACTGCACTTACAATATAGACACATGTATATACAGATTATAATCCGGTGTGAATCACATTCACCACATTCACCCCCTGTGAAAAAAATTGAGTCCAGCGGGGCTGGTGGCTCACAGTGTTAGTCTGTCCGGTGGATGAATTGTTCTTTTCGATCTGCGGAGCACCGGGGTTGCAGCCTCTTGCGGTGGCTGGGTAGGTGTTGAGAGCTGAGGTACGATGGCAGACTCCGGGGTGGGTCTCGTCCAAACTTTATACACCTCTGGCACGACCGGAGACTGGGGGCGCTGGGGGCGGGCTGGTTCTGGCGCGTGGAACCGGTGGGGTGAGATTGCGGAATCGGGGGCGCGAGGGGGCGGCAGCATAGGGAACGGGGTAAGGGGTTCCTCAGCGGGGGTGGGGGGGGAGGCTGGATCCAGCAGGTGCCAGGTCCCGAAGGGATACTGCGTCCTGGCGACCGTCAGGGAACTCCACGAATGCGTACTGGGGGTTGGAATGGAGGAGGCGCACCTTTTCAACAAGGGGGTCAGTTTTGTGCCCCCTGACGTGCTTCCTCAGGAGGACCAGGCCTGGTGTCCTCAGCCACGCCGGAAGTGGGACTCCCGTGGTAGTGCCCCTAGAAAAAAATGAAGAGTCGCTCGTGAGGGGTTTGATTTGTAGCTGTACAGAGGAGGGATCTGATTGCGTGGAGCGCGTCTGGGAGGACTTCGTGCCATTGGGAGACTTGGAGTTTTCTGGACCGGAGGGTCAGTAGGACGGTCTTCCAGACTGTCGCGTTCTCCCTCTCCACCTGCCTGTTCCCCCTGGGGTTGTAACTGGTAGTCCTGCTCGAGGCGATGCCCTTGTCGAGCAGGTACTGACGCAACTCGTCGCTCATAAAGGACGAACCCCGGTCGCTCTGCACGTAGCTGGGGAATCCAAACAGGGTGAAGACACTATGCAGGGCCCTAATGACTGTGTGGGAGGTCATATCAGGGCATGGAATGGCAAAAGGGAATCGGGAGAACTCGTCAATGATGTTGAGGAAATAAATGTTCTTGTTAGTGGAGGGGAGTGGCCCTTTGAAATCGATCGCAAGGCGTTCAAAGGGCCTAGAAGCCTTGACCAGGTGGGCCCTGTCTGATCTATAGAAGTGCGGTTTGCACTCTGCACAGATCGGGCAGTCCCTGGTGACCGCTTTTACCTCCTCGTTGGAGAAAGGCAGGTTTCGGGCTCTGATGTATTTGGCGAGCCGGGTGACCCATGGATGGCAGAGGTCAACGTGGATGGCTTTCAGACGGCTGATCTGCGCGCTGGCGCATGTCCCGCGGGATAGGGCATCCAACGGCTCATTGAGCTTCCCCGGTCGATATTCAATATCGTAACTATAGGTGGAGAGTTCGATCCTCCACCGAAGGATTTTATCATTTTTTATTTTGCCCCTTTGCGTGTTGTCAAACATAAAGGCAACCGATCGTTGGTCGGTGATGAGGGTGAACCTCCTACCTGCGAGGTAGTGCCTCCAGTGACGAACAGCCTCCACGATGGCTTGTGCTTCCTTCTCGACTGAGGAGTGTCGGAGTTCTGAAGCGGATAGGGTACGGGAGAAAAATGCAACGGCCTCCCTGCCTGATTTAAAGTGGCTGCTAGAGCTACCTCTGAGGCGTTGCTCTCAACCTGAAAGGGAGTGGATTCATCCACCGCCCGCATGGCTGCTTTGGCGATGTCCTCCTTGATGCAGCTGAAGGCCTGGCGCGCCTCAGCTGACAGGGGAAATCGTGTGGCCTTAAAGAGTGGGCGGGCTTTGTCCGCATATTGAGGGATCCACTGGGCGTAGTATGAGAAGAACCCCAAGCACTGTTTGAGGGCCTTGGGGCAATGAGGGAGGGGGAGTTCTAAGAGTTCCAAACAGTGCTGCTAGCATTCCAGTCAACTTAAGACTGCTCACAAAGCCTACACAGGTGCTTATATGGGCTCCCTCAATGAGCTATCATTGCGGGAGCTCATGCTCCAATTGGCCAACCAATAATGCTAATTGGAGGTCATTACAGGGGGGGTGGGAGAATCGCGGGGGTTGCCAGAGCTGCCCTCCCGCGATTCTCCCACCCGGCCTGGGGAGCAGAGAATCGCGCCCACAGTACCCAATTCATTTTTTCCATTTACAGGGCAATTTAGTGTGATCAATCCACCTACCCGGCACATCTTTTGGGATGTGGGGGTAAAACCCACGCAAACACGGGGAGAATGTGCAAACTCCACACGGACAGTGACCCAGAGCTGGGAACGAACCTGGGACCTTGGCGCCATGAGGCTGCAGTGCTAACCACTGCGTCACCTTGCTGCCCTGTAAGTGGCAGAGTTCTAACCTGTGCTATTGCTTCTCTTCCATCTCCGTGGTAACTGGCTGAGACGGCTCTGCCATAGGGAATGCCATAGCCACTCCTCAGTAGCCCTCACTGTGGGGGCGGGGGGAAAGGTGAAAATCTCTTGATGTTCTCACACTCCCAGGAAAATCACTGTAAAAATGTTACTCTCAGTGGCCGCGATCACTATTGAATCTCTCAGGTGCTTACAAATTTCTCGTGTCTGTGTCAGCTGAAAATGGCATTGGCTGCACTTCATGCTTCTCAGCCTAATTTACTCTGGGCTCTTTGTGAAAATTTCAGAATTGCAATACTGCCGGATTCCGCAGGCAGTTTGTCCAAACGGCCCAAACCTACGTGGGTACTTGGGGAGGCTGGGGAGGTTTTGCTGCTGGAAACTGGCATCCATGGCTTGCTTGCCTTTTTACGCTGAAAAAACGTGGAAACTACAGCGAAAATGGACTTTCTGCGCCAGAATGTGGGTCACGCACACTGGCACCTGTCTGTAATCACGCCTTCGCACTTCACACTGGAGCCCAGATGGCCTGAGAGGACTGGCGAGCACTGACAAATCTAAGGAAGAGCAGGACATGGAGGCAATGCACCCCAAAATAGTACCCAAAAAAGGGGGGGAAATATAAAACAGTTGAAGGAACTAGCATTGCACTACCTATCACGGTGTCAGCCTGTGTTCCAGGTTCTGTGGGGCAAAGATTCCAGTTGAACACAGTATGCGTTTGATCAAGAATGAGAAACGGTTTGTGAAAGAGGAAAGCCCGAGGGCTTCAAATGAGAATATAAAAGGAAGAGAATAGTGTAATACAACATGCATTGATATTATTGAACAGGATTTATGTGAAGTAAAGCACTCTCCCGACCCTTTGAAAACCCTTGAGGCAATTGTGAAATTTTCAAAAGGGCTTGGATAATGGCTCAATTGGATGCTGAAGTGATATGTAAACTCACCTACTTTACTGCAAGAATACTGAAAGAGTGAGATGTGCTTATATTAAAACATTCCCCATCCAGACACTGTCCAGGTCTAAGAATGTCTCTGCTTCCCCGCCCCCCTAAAGGTGCTGGCTTCTGTTTTCATGGCCATCAACCATTATCTCCTCTGTAACTCCCGTTTATTCTGTCTGAATTGAGACAGTGGATGGGAGATTTTTCTGAGTCTCTACCCAAACCCTCTAGTGCAATGAACAATGGAAAAAACAGGTGGACTAGACTGCCAGCACTAATAAGATAATCAAACAGTATAGAAAGAGGCCAATGGGCCCATTGAGTCTGTGTTGGTTGTTTCACAGAGCAATCAAGTTAATCCTACTTCTCTGCCCTTCTCCCACATGACTGCATGTTTTGCTCCTCCAAGTATTTATCCACTTCCAGGTTATTATTGAATGAAGGGGTCGGTTAGCTCAGCTAGCTGGATGGTTGCTTCGTGATGTGGAGCAATGTTTACGGTGCAGGTTCAAATCTGGTACTGGCTGAGGTTCTTCATGAAGGCCCCGCCTTCGCAACCTTTCCCCTCTTCCGAGGTGCGGTGACCCTCGGGTTAAATCACCACCGGTCAGCTGTCTATCAAAAGGGAGGGCAGCCTATGGTCCTTGGGGACTATGGCGACTTTCACGATTGAATCTGCACCCTTCGCCCTTTAAGGCAGCGCATTCCAAATGCTAGCTACTCATTGCATAGAAAAAGCTCAATTCCTGCCTTGGGTCATTTTGTGGAGTCTGTACGTTCTTCTCGTGTCCGCGTGGGTTTCCTCCGGGAACTCCTCCCACAGTCCAAAAACGTGCAGGTTAGGTGGATTAGCCATGCTTAAGTGCCCAAAGGGGTTGGGTGGGGTTTCTGGGTTACGGGTATGGGGCAGAGGTGTGGGCTTAAGTGGAGTGCTCTTTCCAAGGGCCGGTGCAGACTTGATGGGCCAAATGGCCTCCTTCTGCACTGTAAATTCTATATCTATGTCAAATCTTTGACTGCAACGGTTCAAAAAGGCAGCTCACCACTATCTTCTCAAGGGGAATTAAGGGTGGGCAATAAATGCTGGCCTAGCCAGCGATGCCGAGACCCTGTGAAAGAATGAATCTAATAAAACACTGGGTCCCATAAATCAACCTAGTGAACCTTCACTGGACTACTTCAATCCTTTTTCAAATAAGGGGACCAAAACTGAAAGCGGTATCCCAGGTATAGTCTCATCATTATCATGTTGTAATAAGACTTCCTTGCATTTATACCCCACCCCCTTGCCAATCATCTCTAATCTGTGCCCTCTGGTCATCGACACCAACCATATTTCTCTTTAGTTATTCTCCCTCAACCCTTCATGATTTTAAATACTTCTATCAATCTCCTCTAGGCCTTAATTGTTCTAAGGAGCACAGCTTGTCCACTCCATTCCATTTTCCTTTGTTTATATGAATGGACGGAGAATTACAATGTTTCTTTACAGACATGCTCCCCAACCCATCTGATTTTCTGATAGTTGCTGTGCCGGAGTGATTGAGTGTTCTTGGGTGCAGACGTGGGAAAACATCCCTTGAGTGACCAGAGCTTTATCAGTGATAATGGTTTGACAGATGAGCCTCACCCTCTCCTGATCTAACATCCATACTCACATTTCTGTTAGCTAGGGTCACTAAACATTGAGCCATAGAGACATATATGGAGGATTTTTTCACCTTCCTTGTCCAAGGTGCTGTGATCACTTTCATTCCCATTGTTATAATTCTGGCAAACTCAGCATAAACCAGGGTTCCAATGTAGGACCTGTTTGGTCTAAATAGCTTTGTCTCCCATTGGACAATTTACCAATCGATGTAGAAGGGAACTCTACCCGCCCCCTTGATTTATAGTCCTTATTTTCAGGCAGAATTTATAGCTACAGCTCAAAATGAGATTGGGATCTTTGACTTGCGTTATCTTTATTTTTCCTTCATTTCATCTTCTCGTTTTCTTCGACTGACTGTCATTTCAGCTCCTTTTTTGTGTTGCCTGGCAACCTTCCCCTCCCATCCTCAACCAAAGCTGAAATATATCCTGGTCAGAAATATGAATCATAGCTTTAGTATTAGCATCTATTTGCCATCAATTTAAATGACACAAATAGTTGACACGTAGAGTCCACCCTCCATAAATCAAACAACATTCAACTTTTTGGCAGCTGTAAAGATTTGCACTGCATTTCTTGTTTTTAACTAGGCGACTCTTATGATTAAATGTACATTGGGGCGGCACGGTGGCACAGTGGTTAGCACTGCTGCCTCACAGCGTCGAGGACCCGGTTCAATCCCAGCTCTGGGTCACTGTCCGTGTGGAGTATACACATTCTCCCCGTGTCTGCAAGGGTCTCACCTCCACAACCCAAAGATGTGCAGGGTGGAACATAGAACAATACATCACAGAACAGGCCCTCGATGTTGTGCCGAGCATTGTCCGAAACCAAGATCAAGCTATTGAATTGGCCATGCTAAATTGCCCCTTAATTGGAAAAAAAGGAATTGGGTAATCTAAATTTATAAACAAAAAATAAATAATTAAATGTCCATTGTCATAATTGTTCACTGATTAATGTAATAAGTAGTGACAAAAGCATTCAAGCATCCTACGTACTTGCCTTCATGCTCTGGGATTAATCAGGCAATGTACTGGCTTGTAAGGAGGATTGAAAGCTATCACACGTAAAAACAAAGCTTAAATGCAGAGATCTTAATACATGTGCACGATTATATCCACGTCTGAAGTTGTGGAGTTGTACGACAGGGATACTGTTTGTTACTCACATTTGTTGTGGGCAGGACCAGCAGGTTTGCTTTCTTGAAATTCTGACTGAATATGTCTACTCATGCCAAGCCTGCACTGACCAACAGGGACTTGCGCGGCAAATCATTCAGACTTAAAGCATTGGAGGTAGAAAGTCAAAACTCAGCAGAAAATTTAGTTCCAACTGGAAATTTTGCCGCTACTTTCACAAGACAATCACTTTCAGGCTGATTCTTCTACTAATTTTATGCACAAAACACATGAAGAAAAAAAGAAAGACATTGCACTGCTATCGTTTCATTCACAGCCACACTAAGTTCCTAAGCCAGGACATTGCCAATTAATTGTATCTGAAGTATTGTCACTTGTAATGGAAGAAAACACACAATTTTACTAATTTTCAACTGAACTGCTTCGAGAATATTCTCAATATTTTATTACTCTTATTTTCTAATTTTTTTTTAGAAATTGCCAGGTGAATGCAGTGTGACAAATTCGGGGGAGAGAATTTACACCATGATGGAGTGTTGCAGATTGCAGAAAAACTGGTCATTCTGGGAAAAGTATTTTTATGATCATATATTTGTAAGGATTGATGAACAGAGCACATATGGCTTGTGGGAGGCATTTATGTCACAGTGTAATCTGGAGCATCCGACTAGTCTGTAAAATTTGGCCTTGCCTAATCAGGCTCTGCTGCCAGATTAGCTGAGGATAGGAATGTTAACACCAGAGCGTGCGTGCCATCCCTCCTGTTATTACCACATCATTTTAATATGCCTGCATGTATCAGGGTGGGTGCTCGCCATTACCACATCTGTGGTTAGTCTGATGCACGCATAAAGTGAGTGTAGACTTTGCGAAATGGATCTGTGATAACAGTTTTCACTGTTGCCCACTCCTGTACTGCCAGAAAAGGTGCAATTTAGAAAAGGAAAGCCTTCCCAATCAGAAAACAGAGCCATGCTTCATTCCTGAGTATCACTTAAAAAAGTTAACCTTCGCTGCCGCTTCCCCTGCGTCATGCCGACTTTTGTCCATGCCGTCCTACCAAGAATTATTTTACTTGATGTCACGTCGGCTAGATTTTTCCAGGCTCAACAACAGCGGGCATTGTTGCGGCGAGAATGGAAAATTCGGAGAGCAAAGAAACGTAAATTGATTTTTTGACGCTTGATGCGCAATCAATGGACACGAAAACGAAGGTGTAGTCCGAATCGAAGGCTTTAATCAGCAAGAAGTGTGCCCAGCAGCAGGAGTACAGAAATTACCTGGCTGCTGGAGAACGCGGGTTCTTATACCCCGCCTCATAGGCGGAGTTACCTTCCTCTTTACCAATGATAATACAGATAACACGATACTTGGGCCAATGGGCAGCGAGCCCTCTGCATCAATGGCAGCTCACATTCCCAGGTACCGTAATACCTCTAGTCATACTACCACAACGCTCTGCACATTTTTCACGCCACCCGCACAACGGTGGACTGGAAAATCCCAGCCATTGGACAGAATTTCATGCGTGACGTGTGCACTTGCCAGGTGGAACTCGCAATGGCTGCGAATCCTGGTCCCACCTGAGAATTGCGATATTACACTGGCTGGCCACTTCAGTGGCAGCCAACGCAAGCCATGGCTGCACTGGGCCAGCAAGGTCTGGGGGAGCTGCCAGTGGCAGCTCATCATGAAGTTTAAAGATGGCATGCAAAGGCCGCTAAGGCATCACTGTCTGCAGAACAGTCAGCGCTGCTGGGCACAGCAGGCCATTGGTGAGTTCCAGCAATGTCCTGAGAGCTCCACGCTGTGCTGAGCCCAACATTCTCTTAAAACCACAAAAAAACCACCACAGCGCGCTCCCTGAAACTCTCAACACCTCATCCAGCATTTCCTCCATTCCCCTTTTATCCCACCCTTGAATTCAAAAAGTTGAAAAATGGCTGGGCCACCTGCCTGTGTTTCATGTGCACACATCTTGGTCAATTGGGGATTTAATCCCCTCAACAAGCTGCAAAACTGCAGGCGGATGTGCACCTGCCCCCTGAAATATCGCACAAAAGCATGATGACATTGGGATACGTGCCCGATGTCATTACGTGCTGTTTAACACGCTTCTGGGTTCGGTTCGTGCCCTGCCGGCAGAGTGATAATTCCAACCCATAGCTTTTTTGATAGTAAAAGGCTTAACATGTTAGAAATGGACATTTTAATGTACGATATGTAACAATTTTACAGGAGGATTGTTTCCTAAGAACACATTTTGGGAGTTTAAAAAAAATCTGATTTCATTGTTAGAAAGATACTACGGATCTGTGAAAACATTTCAGCAAAATCTGACGGTTAATAGTTTCTTAAAAATATTTCATCGGAAAGATTTCAATGAAAAGTGGAAGGAAGAAGCAATAGATCAGACACCTGGCACAGACTTTTGGGATTTGGGTCATGTCACGCCCATGCAGTTATACCTGTGGATTCATGGAAAATGAACACCATTTTATGAAATGGTGTGACAAATGGACAATCTGCCTTGAAGCAAGAAGCAAGGTGACATGCCTTTGTCTGCCAAATTTCCAAGGTTGGGGGTAAGCCGGCTTGTCTGGTCAGGACAATAAAAAGCAAATGACCTGTGGGACTTTCCATTAAATAGACATTGAAACTCAACAGATTTTTCCCGTGGATTTAATGGCGACTATTGTCCAAATACCTGCAGACACTGGTCCTGTGGACTGGAATTCCACAGAATGGGTGTGAGAAGAGCCCTTTCCCTCACAAGGAGATGGAATGGAAATTGCTGAAAGGTTCAATCCCCCTACCAGCCTCCCCGAACAGGTGCCGGAATGTGGCGACTAGGGGCTTTTCACAGTAACTTCATTTGAAGCCTGCTTGTGACAATATTTCAAATTCATCCCCAGAAACTCCAACCTCCATTTGTTCAAAGAATCAAAAGGGGATGAAGAGGTCTGCAACATTTGAAGCTTCCATTTCAAAAGACCTGAGTATGAAGTGACTTTTTGGGCTTTTTAAAAACCTAAATGCCCGTGACCTATTTTGTAATCACCTTTTCTGATGTGTGCACGTATGAGTATGTGTGTCTGTGTGAGAGTGGGTGCTGTTGCAAATACATTCGGGCATTGAGACATTAACACTTATTGTTCCTTTTTTAAAAAATTGTTGGAAACCTGTATTTTGTCTTGAGTTGTGAGTCACAATACTTAAGGGGATAAAGTATTCTTTTACTTTAAAAAAACACATCTATCTGCGGTCAGTTGAAAGGTGGGAAGTGGAACGGGTGCATGGGGGGGGGGGGCATCCTGCCATCCCTCCCATGTGCGATATCAAGATCAACTCTGGTTCATGGTAGCACAGTGGGTAGCACTGTTGCTTCACAGCTCCAGTGTCCCAGGTTCGATTCTCGTCTTGGATCAGTCTGTGTGGGGTCTACACGTTCTCCCAGTGTCTGCATGGGTTTCTCCCGGGCGCTGCATGGGTTTCTCCCAGGCGCTCCGCTTTCCTCCCACAAGTCCCAAAAGACGTGCTGTTAGGTAATTTGGATATTCTGAATTCTTCCTCCGTGTACCCGAACAGGCGTTGGAATGTGGCGACTAGGGGCTTTTCACAGTAACTTTGTTGCAGTGTTAATGGAAGCCTACTTGTGACAATAAAGATTACTTTACTGAAACCTGGGAGACAGTCATCCAGCAGTCAGTTTCCCCAAGTTGGCTAATTAGTGGTGGGCAGGCTCACTAAGCTGGAGGGTCAATAGCACGTCCTCCATCTCAGAAGAGGCAACAGCTGGCCATTTCAAGTAAGGGAGAGAATGGATACCTCCTTGAGGAGCCCTCTCTGTAACATTTACATGTTTTAACTTAAAAAATGCCGACAGCACTTAACCCACTGTTATGGAGGGGGTCCTCCAAGTGTCCTGTGGCCACACAAGTGAGAAGGCCCTCACCACCTAGCCTGCCGCCAATAGGCCATTTCCAGGCAGATGGCCTAGTTCCCGACACCTTTGGGGTCTGCAGGCAGACTGGGCTACTCCTGTCCCTGCGTCCTATGTTCCTTTCAAAATTCCAGTTGGCCATTGACAATAGGACTTAGTAGACCATTAACTCCCCTTAATTGGCTACACACCACTCGTAGGCAGATTGCCTCTCGTCCCCCTGTGGAGGTAAAAATTAAGCCCCTATATGCACAAATTGAGGAAAATGAGTATGATATAATTGCCATTGCCCAGTCACGATTAGAGAGTGACCAAGATTGGGAACTGAATGTCAAATGATATTTGGCATTGAGGTATAGGCAAAAATGAAAAATAGGTGGGATAGCACTCTTAAAAAGGGACAAGATCAGTACATTGGTAAGAGAGGATCTTAGATAGAAGGGTCTGTGTGTAGAAACAGTTTGGATGGAACTAATAAACAAAAAGGGGCAGAAAATATTGGTGGGAGTTGTTAATAGGCCACAAAACTGTAGCGGTAATGTTGGGCATTGTATAAATCAGGAAATTAGAGATGCATATAACATGTAATACAATAATAATGGACAACTTCAATTTACACTGCACATTCTCACTGCCTTTATGTGGATTTCATCCCACAACCCAAAGATGTGCAGGCTAGGTGGATTGGCCACTATAACCTGCACTGTAATTGGATAAAAAAGATTTGGGTACTTTAAAATTAAAAACAAACTTCAATTTACACATAGACAGGGTTAGCCAAATCAGCAAAAATGCACTGAAGTGAAATTCCTCGAGTGTGTATTGATGGGCTTTTGGAGCAATTTGTTGAGGAACCAACTCGGCATCGGGCTAGTTTGGATTTTGTGTTGAGTAAGAGAAAAGGCTAATTAATAACCTTGCTGAAAGGGGCCTTTGGGAAATAGTGACCATAATATGATAGAATCTCACATTAAATTTGATTGCGCGATAGTTCATTCTGAAACTCGGGTCTTAAATCTGAAGAAAGGAAATAATGAAGGTATGAGGGGCAAGTTGGCTATGGTGGATTGGGAAAACTCACAAAAATTTGGCAGGCAACAAGCAATGGCTAGTATTTTTAAAAATACTGCATTCTTCGAATCACAAACGCCCAAAGGGTATGATAAATCAGCTGTGGTAAACAAAATAAGTTAAAGATTGCATTAGACTAAAGGAAGTGGTTTATCAGGATGCCAGAAAATGTGGTAAGCCTGAAGCAATTTAGAACCCAGCAAAGAATAACTATGAAACTCATAATGAAATGAAAAAGAGAATATGAATGCAAATTAGCAGGGACCATAAAGGCAGACTGTAAAAGCTTCTTCAGGTACATGAAAAGGAAAAGTTTAACTAGGATAAATGTGGGTCCATTACGATGGGGAACAGGAGAATATTTCACAAAGAATAGGGAAATGGCTTCACGGAAGAAGACACAGGAAATCCCTCAGAAATACTCGGCAACCCAAAGATGTGCAGGCTAGGTGGACTGGCCATGCTAAATTGCCCCTTAATTGGAAAAAATGAATTAGGTACTTTAAATTAAAAAAAATAAGAAATACTCGGCAACCAAAGCACTTGGGAAACTGAGGAGTAAATATAAACTAGTGTTAGTAAAGAGGTAGGATTTGAAAAGTTAACTGAGCTAAAGGTTGATAAATCCCCCGGACCGGATGAGCTATATCCCCAAGTGTTGAAGGAGGTGGTTAGAGAGATAATACACATTGGAGATATATCTTTCAAAATTCTTTTGATTCTGGAAAGGTTCCTGCAGACTTGAAAGCAGCGAATGTAACCCCACCAATTAAGAAGGGAGGAAGAGGGAGAATGGAGAATGACAGAAATGTTAGTTTGATGTCAGTAGTAGGGAAAATGTTGGAATCTATTATGAAGGATGTAGTAACTGAACATTTAGAAAATAATGTTAAAATTGGGCAGTCACCATGGATTTATGAAAGACCACTGTGGGTCCCTAACCCTTCTACACAGAGAAATCACACACAGCCTGGGAGTTGGGGAAAGGGTTCAGGCATTGGGGGCAAGCACCATTAATGTCATGTCTCTTTGAGCCTTATCCTTCCATCTGCATGGGCTCACCACTCTCGAGTGTGATGCCCCAGAACCCCTCTGGACAACTTGCAGTGCATCAATCACATGGCACAAAATCCAGTGCTTTATTTGTAAGATTGGAACCATGAGTAAGATACATGAAACCCAAAAGATTTCAACTCCGTCTTCCAGCTTTGTGCAGGAAACGCAATGGCACAATAGGAGAGAGGATGGGAGGGGATTGGCCTGTCATCAAGAACCTGACAGCTTGCAGGAGAGGACCCTGACCAAGTCTGCAGGAATGGAAAGATGAGCTTACAACCTCCATCCAGTATGAGTCCATGCATGCCATAGAAACCTAAGGGTCACATGTTCCTCCATGTTTGAGGCAGCTCATGTAGTCACTTACTCTCTCCTCTCTCACTTACAGGTACCAGCAGGAATAGAACGAGGATGAAGCTCTGTCCAGCAGTCACAGCAGCCCACAGAGGACTGAGGACAGAGATGGGAAAGAAGGTGCACCTGTAGATGCATCACAGCAGTCATCTGAACCCTCCACCTGCTTAAAAGCACACCTCAGTGGCTACTAGATGCAGTTCAGTAAGGGTCTCGCAGTCTGGTGGTCACTGCAAGAACATGTGCCTGAAGAAGGAGAAAAAAGGCTCACTGGCACTGGGAGGACAGCTGGGGGAGAGGCACTTACGAGGCTCGGGTCCAATGACGATTCACTGGAATCGGCCTCAGCAAGATTCTGGAGAGGCAGCAAGAGGCGGGGGGGCATCTGGCAGAGATGTCAGAGGCCCTGAACAGAGTAGCGCATGAGGTGGAGGAGTGCATCTGGCTGCTCTCTGGTGAAGTGGTGCCAATTTGTACACGCATGGAGGTCTCCATGGGGAGGGTGGAGGATGCCACAGGGAACCTGGTACAGAGGATTCTGCCAGACCTGCACCCCATCACTGTAGCCATTGGTGAGCTTTTGCAGTGGCTACGCAAGAGGGGGATGGGGTGCCTCAACTTCCCTCCAGGTGCTGCTTCTCCTTAAGGAGTTAGGCAGTGGCCCTGGGGCACCCAAGGAGGGAGGAGGAATGGCTGTTTGAGACCCTTGGGACTCTGGTCAGGAGGTTGATCTAAGGTTGATCGGCCCTTCTGAAATCATATTGCCTGTGACCCCTTCAGCCTCATTCTGTGTGACGGCAGAGGGAGCAGCTGCACCACAGCAAGGCAACAGAAGTAGTCGGGTCCTCCAGCCCTCGGATATCAGAGGATGGCCACCAAGGTCATCCAAGACAACAGGACAAAGGGGTCAGCACGTTGCCATCAGCTCTTCAGTTGATGTCAGCAGAGCACCTAGATGAAGTGGTAGGAATGAAAGATCAAAAAGTTTAATAAGGTTTATTTGCTATGTTGTCCTTAAGCCTGTGCATGATCCCGCCCATCCTCAACATCTCCTGAGGAATACCGCCAATCTTAGTCTACGTTCCCCATTTGTCAGAGCCCTTGTGAGCCATGCGCAAGAGTTTTCTCGGTCCCTCCCACTCAGCCTTTGTCTTTCACTGGATCATCTGTCCCAACGCCCTAGCATTGTAAGTGCTACATACTGGGATGCCCCTTCAGTTGTTCAGTTGAGGTGACCCCCATCTCCACCCACCCTCAACCACCCAACTTCCATGTCACATCTGGAGATTTGCACAGCAGCGAGCAGCCATGACATTGAATATTGACTCCAACACCTTTCTCACTGCCTCCCTACCCCGCGGTCATCCATCCATTCCAACCTACGCAACACCCATGCCTGTTCAATCTGCACAACCCCCATGCCCATTCGCACACGGTGCTATGTCTTTTCGTCCGACGTCATTTCGTCCAACGACACTTCGTCCACGTCTTTTGGTCCAACGTCTTTTTGTCCGCCCGTCTTTTGGTCCAATGTCACTTCGTCCAATTATCCAATTACAAAAAGTTTAATTTAGTTTTTCAATGTTACTGCTCAAGGATCCTCTCCACCTATTTCGCCTCTTGATGTTGAGTTCTGCATTTGTGCTGCTTGATCTCCAGACATTATTAAGAAAAGCTGCAGGATATTCACCCATGTATGCTCCAGCGTGATGAGAGCCATTGTATCTGATGGAATATTTGATCATTTCAGACCTGTAATGTCAGAACCCACTGCCAACCAGAGGTTTTAATCACTCGACGAAAATCGAGAAATAAATCTGCTTCTTTCAGAACTGCACTCATTGTCTAAATCCAATTAGACTCCCACTTATATCTGTGTCTGTCGGAATTGTAGAATATCAAATCATCTTGTCCTCTCCCCATTATTCTCTCTCGGGTACAGTTCTGGAAATCTAACTTTTAGGGAATTTCGGGAATTTACAATTTACATCAATTTTAAGTAATTTCGGGAATTTTATGTAATTAGTAAACTTTTAGATTTTTTAACTGCACGTTTAGATTTTTTAACTGCACTTTTAGATTTTTTAACTTTTTAACTGCATTTTTCAACTTGCATTTTACTTGCATTTTATCAATTACTTGCATTTTAACAATTAAATTAACTTGCTGTATTGTACTTGCATTTTATCAATTAAATGGTTTTATACGGAGTTAATTTGTAATTGGATAATTGGACGAAGTGACGTTGGACCAAAAGACGGGCGGGCAAAAAGACTTTGGACCAAAAGACGTGGACGAAGTGTCGTTGGACGAAGTGACGTCGGACGAAAAGACGCGACACGTTCGCACACTCCACACACCCCTAACATTCCAGCAATACACTTCCTGCCCTCCTGGCCCATACCGCTCTCCAATTCCATGACCCCTGCACCATCTCTCTCTTTCCCCTAACACCCGCAACCTCTCACTTCACTCGAGGCTGCGCTGCCTTGACCTCATCCGGCCTGAGTCAGGAAGATCAGGCCAGACAGGCATGGACAGAATTTGGCACAGGTAAGTGGGTACAGAATGGCAATCCATGCTGATTACCACACCGAGGACGTTATGGCCCAGGATCTTTTCCCTGGTTGGTACGTCTGAAACCAGGGGACATAATTTCAGATAATGGGCCGGCAGGTAGCATGGTGCTGCAGTGGGTTAGCCCTGAGGCCTCGCGGTGCCATGGTCCCAGGTTCGATCCCGGCTCTGGGTCACTGTCCGTGTGGAGTTTGCACATTCTCCCCGTGTTTGCGTGGGTTTCGCCCCAAAACCCAAAGATGTGCAGGGTAGGTGGATTGGCCACGCTAAATTGCCCCTTAATTGGAAAAATTGAATTGGGTACTCGAAATTTATTTTAGAAAAGATAATGGGCGGGCTATATAAGATGAGGAGGAATTTCTTCACTCAGAACCTTTGGAATTCTCGACCTCAGAGGGTTCTGGAAGTTCAATCATTGAGCATGTTCGAAACAGAAGTTGATTAGGGAAGCACGGTAGCATTGTGGACAGCACAATCGCTTCACAGCTCCAGGATCCCAGGTTCGATTCCGGCTTGGGTCACTGTCTGTGTGGAGTCTGCACATCCTCCCCGTGTGTGCGTGGGTTTCCTCCGGGTGCTCCGGTTTCCTCCCACAGTCCAAAGATGTGCAGGTTAGGTGGATTGGCCATGATAAATTGCCCTTAGTGTCCAAAATTGCCCTCAGTGTTGGGTGGGGTTACTGGGTTATGGGGATAGGGTGGAGTTGTTGACCTTGGGTAGGGTGCTCTTTCCAAGAGCCGGTGCAGACTCGATGGGCTGAATGGCCTCCTTCTGCACTGTAAATTCTATGATTCTATGATTGATTTCTGGAGATGAATGACATCAAGGGGGACGGGGATAGTGCGGGAAAATGGCGTTGAGGTAGATGATCAGCCATAATCTAATTAAATGGCGGGTTCAGGCTCATCGGGCCAAATGGCCTACTCCTGTCCCTATGTCCCTGTCCAATGACATGCAGCAAATATCATGTAACTGCAAATTGAAAACATTACAGCGGACTAAGTTCTGTTGCTGAAACATATTCTTGTTACTTTCAAAATGGAATTGGACGCCTTGCGAGTCCATTTTGTACAAGCTTTTTAATTAGCTGTGAATTCGGCTGATGTTCAAATCATGATATGCGATTGGGCTAGACTATTTCTTCTGATATTTTCATTTTCTCCTTTGAAGAGTGGCGTGGCGATGGGACACATGACTCAGTCAATATACATTCAAAACCTACTCGAGGTGGTGGTGATGGGGGGTAAAATCTGCACTGACACTCCGTTGCCAATACTGAGGAAGTGCTGCAATGTTGGGAGTTCTATCTTTCAGATAACATGGTAAACCGAGGTGTTTGTAAAAGACCCCATGGTACTAATTCAGAGGGTCAACATTTATCCCTCAACCAAAAATCATTCAAAATCAGATTCTCAGGACATTATCCCAACTGTCTTTCAGATATTTCTGTTTAAAAACCAGGGGAAAGATCTTGGGCCATAACGTTTAAAATCTGTTTCTTTATTTTCTAAATCATATCGATCTGTGACCTGTGCTTCAAAAAATGCTTCATCGGTGGAAAAGTGCTTTGGGTCATGGAAGCCCCTACAAGTCATTTCTTTCCCTATCTTGAAGGGCAGCTATCCAGTACCTTGCCCAAGTGCCCATTTTTTATATTTGATCCCAGAGAGCAAGCATTGGCAGAATATTCGACTGTAGAAGGTGTCACGACTAAACCTGATCCTGCTGACAGCCAGTGTCAACAGACTTAATGCTGAAGTGCTCACGGTAGAATGATTACAGCAGTAATCATATCTCATTTCAGGAACACAATAAGAGCAAATATTTGCACGTGTTTTATTTCTTGGCCATAATTAGGTTTCAAATGGGGATTAACAGCTTTCACGTTGCCTCTGAAATTGCAAATAAACAGATTAACTACTGTAAGATTGGGAATGTAAATAGATATTGCATTCAGCAGATTTATATTGAAAGGTTTCCCCGTATTTTGCAGCTGCAGATTTGCTTTTATGTAAAATAGATGTTAACTACCTTTCCTGGAAGCTGAGCACATTTGCCTTACATTTTAAGGAGTGAATTTGTTTTATTTGGAGTATAATAGTTATTGATCAGAGTACAGTTGATTCCTGCACATTAATATTTTCATCTATTAAAACAGGCCGTAACAATAAGAAACAGCATGATGTCCAATTGATAAAATTATGTCTTATTAAACAGGTTAAGCCTAATTGCTTTTTCAATCACTGCAGTCAGTGTCATTTTTGGACTAATTTTACAAATTAGCTTGATCAAACTTTTAAATTCTAAATTAGTTAATTTAACATGATATAGAACTGTACTTTATGCCTGATCCATTTATGTGCCATTTGAACAATCCACTAAAATATACAATGGTCTCCTAAAAATGCACTTGTCTATTTATGCATATATTGCGCCCTGAACATGGCAGTGCCATTCAACAAGTTGGTCTGGGCTAGCCCATTTAACTATCCATTGGCATTGACTAAATGCAACTCGCATGTAACCCAGAAGCCCTGGGAGAGGTGCAGGTTGTGGAGGCAGGCATTTAAATAGCTAGGAATGGTTGAAGATTTCAGTAGCAAGTAAGTCGGTAAATGTATGTCACAGTAAGTTGACCGTCAAGTAGCTGAAACACCCAAAGAAGGGATCCTGTCGTTTAAAGGAACTAAAAGTTCCCTTGTACAAAAATATTTAGATTGGTGGTGCAGTGATTAGCATTATTGCCTCATGGCGTCGAGGACCTGGGTTCGACCCCAGCCCCGGGTCACTGTCTCTGTGGCATTTGCACATTCTACCCGTGTCTGCCCCCACAACACAATTTTGTGCAGGGTAGGTGGATTTACCATGCTAAATTGTCCCTTAATTGGGGAAAAAATATTTAGATTGACTGCTTATATCACATAACAAGTACCCTAAAAAGTAACAATACACAAAGAATTGACAAATCATTATCTGCTTCCTGCTGCTTCAGCATAAAATAATCCCTCCCAAACAGCAGACAGTAAAATAAAACGACCTGCAATTTTATATCCCCTTTGGTATAGGTTAGTCACAGAGCACATTGCGGAGGCAAGGGATGAATGGTCACTGAGCTAAAGAAGGAGGGGTTAGTAGAGGTGGCCAAAGGCCTAATCGAAGAGGTAGGCTTTTGTGAGGATGTTAGCAAGTAGCCTGCCATCGGGGAAACAAAGGAAGTGTTGAATAAAGTGGCGCAGCAGAATAACTGACTGCTATCATCTATTATGTCACCAAGGGCAAATATATAGTTGAGAAGGAAAAGGTAACCAAGAAGATAAGAATGAATCTTCTGGGGTTTGCTGAAGTAATGATGCAGGGGTGGGAAGAGAAGACATTCCTAGAAATACTGTTGCTGCAATCCGATCGGTAAGAGTGGATCAAGCAAAGGCCACAATGTTAGAAAGTAAAGGCAAGGCATTGGAAAAGGATAGCATGGTCAACCATTGAAAGCTGCAAAAATATTAAGGAAGATCTGTACTGTGAAAATTCTGTCATTAAGAAGGAGAATGCTTACAATCACTATCAATGCTCTTCATGATTTTGCTTAGGATTGTTTTAGTGCTAAGGGAGGGTGGGTATGGTCCTGAATGGTTGAGAAACCATTCAAGAACTTGAAAATGAAAGGGAGGTTGAAGATGGTATGCTGAAAATGTAAAGAAAATGTGAATCTTATATTATCAAAATAATATTATCAGAATAATAATGAAGTATGTGCAAACTCCTCTTGCCTTCCTTGCGAGGCACAGCTAAGTATTGAGCTTATAATTTTGTTGTTCAACGAAATGAAGCATATTTCTTTCTTGCCTTTTGAAGATTTTCCCAATAACGTTCTGCATACAACTCCCAAAGACTTTTGAGTTGTTTTTTAGGACAGTGTTCTATTAGTGTCACTCCCTTGCTCAGGGCTCCATTATACATGCATGAGTCTCAACAGTGAGTGTTGACTGGTGTTTTGACTAAAAAGAGAGGGTGTCTTTATCACAGCTAAGTCTGTGCTTAACCTCATCTGACATCCACATGTGCATATTTCCAAGTGGAGTCATTGGATAGTAATTATGCGGGAAACCCGTCCAATCTTTCCTCCCTAACCACAAGCACTGGGGACTATTCTAACACCTTTCTTCCCATCATGGCAATGATGAATTTATGAAGTACAGATCAGGAATCTAAATTTGTACCTCCCTGGTTGTATGTCGTAGTTGCTCACAAAGATAAACTGCTGTTGGGTGAGCTGACTGCTCCTTTCATTTTTAAAATTAATATCTTACTATATGAATTTTCATATGGGTTGGATCATACTTTTAAGGAGCTATCTCCACATTAGATTACTGGTAATCTGAAGAAGCCTTAAAGGTTAAAATTATTTGTGTTGTTCCTCCCTCAAATCTACTGTACCTGACAAATTCTTAGGAATATAGGTGTGGGTTCAAAATTGCATAATGAAAGTAAGACAAATATTTCAAGTGACGTTCCCTCTTTGCACCTGTTATACTTTCGTGAGATGGCAGCAGGAAGGATGTAGGCCAGGTGGCTCAAAGGGCTACATCCTTTGCACCTGTCAGCATCGCCTTGACAACACATAGGTTTTGCCAATCTCAAGTGCATAATACCTTTCATTATTTGTTTAATAGGATGTTTGAGATAGACTTTTGTTAAGGGAGTATACCCGGAACAAATTAATCTGGGTTGAATTAAAAATAGTTGCTTGCCAAACAAATCCAATGCCTCTTTATCGACATTATCAGCTGCACTTCGTTTGTGTATTCAGTAAAGAAATGTCTAAAACATTGCCTTTGTGTAGCTTATACGCAATAACATCACAATTTCTTCCCAAATTAAAATAAAGACTATGTGTTAAACTCCAATGAGATTCTAATGTAATTCTTATTAAATATCTCTCCTGCTCGGTTGACCAGTTTCTTGGACAGAAAAGTCTTTGTGAGGTGATTTTCTGCATTGGGCTGTCATTAGCTGACTTCTCTTACTGGTTCCACGAGAAGAGTGCTTTGCAGTGTGAAGTTGTGGAAAATGCAATAGGGAGGGAAGGTTTTGTATAATCTGGCTGACCTGAACTGCAGCACTCCACCCTTGCATCACAAAGCTGATGACCTGTTCCCCCAAGACCAGGTTAGCAGCATGCACCTCACTTTGTTACTCTTTTCAATTTCTTCATGGCTGCCCCAATAGGGTAAGCACCATGGCCCATCCACTATTCCTGGCACTTGAAATAACAACGGCACTATGAATGGATGGGAAACAAATGAATCCTGGCAGCTGTTCATGTGCAAAATTCTATACCTGGTGTCACCGACCAAACGTACATTGATGAAATGGAGCCCCATTCTCATCCTAAAGTGGATGGCATTCATCCCAATGAGCATATACCTTCCGCCTAAATGTTTCACAGTAAATGTGCAGGGCTGCCTGATGTTGCAATGTGCTCTCATTATTTGCAAGGCAGATCTGAGCGAGAAGACTCTGAAAGCACTCCAAACCATTTGCAGTAAAGTCCAACAGATTTCTAGGTGGTGATTGCCCGTTACAACTTTGTCAGACTAGCCAGATGGCCTTTGACACAGGGAATGCTAAGGGCATGTATGAAAGGTAACAGGTTCATCAGCAAAGAAAATTAGTCCACTGAAAACAAAGGCAGTGGAGGTTAGCACTGACTGTAATCAACAGTTGGAGAGATGGGTGGGACATTAATGAGTTGTACTCCAGGAAGAACACAGTCAATGCTTTGGGCACCATAGAAAAGCTGCCTGCCGTGGCAGAGCTGAACATTGAGCCTACACTGGAGAACCTTGACAAAGTTATTGGTTCGCATGCCATGGGCAAAGCTCCTACACTGGAGAACCTTGACAAAGTTATTGGTTCGCATGCCATGGGCAAAGCTCCAAACGCTGATGCTGAAAAAGCACAGGAACTGGCACTCCTGCACCATCTGTAGAAACTTCAATTTCTGATGGAGCGAGGGAGCAGTGCCCCAGGATATATGTGATACAAATATTGTGACCCTGTTCAAGACAACTGCAATGATTGCAATAATTATTGAGAGATCTTCCCGATGATCATCCGATGTTGTCAGACTGCAGATCCTGGCTGGATGCATCTATCCCGAATCTCTGTGTGCTTTCGGAACTGGAAGATCTACAATTGATATGATCTTCTCCGCCCGACAGATGCAAGAGAAATGACGTTAATGAAGGAGATCACTATACACTACCTTCACCATGATGTGTTAGGCAGGTTGGTTCGATGTGGACTGCACTTGATGCAGTGAGACAAGAAACAGACCTCTAACACTGGAGAAGATCCAACACGATTTTATTCAATGATGGAACTAATATACATGCTCAGCTGTGGGTCGACACTATACTGAACTGACTGGAGACCTAGTACAAGCCTGACCAGACTTATTAGCTACCGCACGGTGTTTGCACTGGTTAGCTCATGGACTCTGACTGTCTCAGTGGCTGGGCCCAGAGAGCGCGGGAAACCCAGTGCCCTCTGGCTTTATAGTGGTAGTGTCCTGTCTGGTGATTGGCTGCACTGTGCTGTGTGCTTACTGGTCATCCTGTGTGTCAATCACTGCCTGTCTGCACTTCATTAAATACATGAGTGGATATTATGACACACCAGTCATGCCAAAGCATTTGACCATATGAGCAGAGACGGTCTATTTAAGCTGCTGAAGTAAACTGGTTGCCTGCTGAATCTGTTCAACGTGATCTCCTTTCTCCACTGCAACATAATGGGTAAGGTCAGCTTTGACAGGGCAACACCGGAATTCTTTTTGATACAGTCGGGTAAAACTGGATTGTGCTCTCTTTTGCTGTCAAATGCCATTACAGAGGGTGTCTACTTACATCCTTGAATTGGCAGAAAGCTGTTCAGCCTTGCTGGCCTGGAATTGAAGACAAAGGTTCACCAAGGCCTCAGCAGAGAGTTGTTCTCCGCTAACAATGCCACACTAACATCTTTTCCTTGCTCAGCTTCAATGGCAAAAAGATAGACGCTCTCAAATTTTGATTCTCCAGACCCCCCAGCTCGGCGGAATCGAGGTGCCCACCACGACCCGGAGAAACGCCTCAAGTGCCCTGAAGACCGATTCTCCAGGGCCCCAGCGATTCAGCGGCATGGATCGGCCGAGTTCCTGACGCCGTGGTTCTAACCACGTGTAACAATTTGTGCAGCCGGCGTGTTGGCTGAGGCAACTGCGGGAGGAGGTAGGGGTTGGCACAGAGGGGACTGCTGGCTCCTGAAACGGACATTGGCCGTGTGTTCTACGGGGGGGGGGGGGGGGATACTAGGGTTGGGGGAGGGGAGGGGAAGAGTGGGGGGACAGGTTGAGCAGTCGGGGAGCCCCTGACATGACAGGAAGGTGCCCAAGCAATGAGCGCCATTATGGCGGCCATCTTGTTGGATACCCACCCCGGCCCCTGGGTGCACACCGAGGAAATGGCCATATGAGTGGGTTCCCCCCCCCCACCCCTGGCAGCCCCACTCAATTGGCGACACCCACCAGGGGGACGACCCATGGCCATACCGATGGCAGCCCCGGTGAGGGCAGTGCCATCAAATGGCAGCCCTGGCAGCGGGGGCGGGCGTGAGGAGTGGGTGCACTGACAGGGGAGGGGCATGCGTGGCTGGGGTGCGGGGTGCAAACTGGGGCCACCATGCCACCCATGGCATCTGGGCATAAACGGATCCATTCCCCACTGGTAACATCTTCACCCTTCACCCCCTGCAGATTGTAATGTTTGGGAACCACCCAGCCATGTTGGCCGCCATGGCGGAGGGCGCCGCCCTGCATGCAGCCCTGTGGCAGCATCAGTGCAAGCGGCTCAGAGAGGAGGCGGAGGCTGCAGCAGAGGAACGGGCCGCAGAGGGGCAGGCGGCAGCAACCCAGGCTGGAGGGCCGCTTGGCCGACAGGCTGAGGAAGGGAAGGAGGTGGAATGAACAAGGCGAGGAGGAGGGGGGGAGGAAGGGGTGGTGGCACCAAGAATAGGCCTGATGAGGCCCTGCGTGTACCGGCGCCGCATGTCCTTTGAGGAATTCCCGGACCGGGCATGCAGGAGGAGACTGCGAATGAGCCGGGAAAACGTTGGACACATCTGTCATCTGGAGTCCCCCACGTGGGACAGGGGGTGGACACCCGCTGCTGGTGGCCATCAAGGTGACGGTCGCCCTGAACCTCTATGCCACGGGGTTGTTCCAGTCGCTGAGTGGGGACCTACCGGGATATCGCAGGCATTGGTGCACAGGTGCATCCCGCCGTCTCAGACCTGGCGGACTAGTACATGCAGTTCCCTGTGGACCGCGCCCACCAGAATTCCAGAGCAGTGGGGTTCGCTGTCGTCGGCGGAAAGCCCCGGGTCCAGGGGTTAATCGATGGCTTGCATGTTGTCCTGCGGATAACATGCCACTGCTCACCAACCGAAAGAGGTACCACTCTAAATGTTCAGGTAGTGTGTGATCACTAGATGAGGATCCTGCACGTCTGTACCCGGTACCCGGGCAGTGTGCATGACTCGTTCATGTTGGCCCAATCTGTGATACGTGGCATGTTCAAGGGACGCCTCCCCCCACCGCCGGGCTGCGGGGCTGGTTGCTGGGCGACAGGGGCTACCTTTTACGGTCGTGGCTAATGACATGGAGGCCACAGAGCGACGCGGAGAACTGCTACAATGATGTCCATTGTGTGACCAGGGATGTGGTGGAGAGGTGCTTCGGGATGCTGAAGAATCGCTTCAGGTGCGATCAGACCCCGGGGGGTGCCTGCACGGTGGCCTGGCCCGCGACCGGGGCCCACCGATCAGTGGGCGAGCCAGTACCGTGGGGGCACACTCTTTTTCTTCCACCGCCGCCACGGCCTCCAACATGGCGGAGGCAGAAGAGACCCCCTCCACCGCGCATGAGCCGGTGGCCACATCAGCGGCCGCTGACGCTCCGGCGCATGCGGGGACTCACGCCGAACGGCAAAGCCCCGATGCCGATCGCGTAGCGCCAAAGGCTGTTGTCACCAGTTTTGGCACCAGTCGGTGGAGCGGGAGCCATTCCAGCGCGGGCCTAGCCCCTAAAGGTTGGCGCCACTCCGCTATGCCGGGATCCCCCGCCCCGCCGGGTAGGGGAGAATTTCGGCCCATATTACCACACAACCTCACCAACAGGCACCCTCTGCCCGCCCACCACTGACCACCCTCACCTAACACACCACGGGCCACCCTCACCTACCACACCACCGGACCACCTGCGGTACAACAAGCTAGGGGGCACTGGGTTGGCAGTGACAGCGGATCTGGTCCATGCGATGGAGGATGGGACAGCCTGCTCTGCGATGAGCTCCATGCTCCACAATGTTAGACAATGTCTGACTCATGCTCACAGTAGCAGCACCCACCAGGGTGAGCGCCGCATGCGGGCTGCCCATTCCATCACATGGCCCTATCGAATGGCTGGAGGCGGGTGATTGGGACGGTCAGGGAAGGGCAGGAGGCTGCACGTCCCACCGCTGGACCTCATCCGTCCACCAGCCCTCACCCTCAGTGGCCACCACTGAACACCCCACCCCCACACCCATCAGACAGAGCACAGAGGCAGCTTGCAACGGTGATAATAAGTGTTTAATATGAAGAGGTATTTACAGTCTGTGCCCTAGCCCCTATAACTGAACGGCGCCCTGAACTCGTGCCAACGTAGCTGGTGTCAGTTTTCTGGCCTTACGGGCCCTATCACTACGCCTAGCAAGTTCCCCAGACGGTACAGCAGGAGTGGGGGTGGACTGCTGTGACACCTGCCCTGCGACTAGGGTCCCCGTTGGCACACGATTCCTGGGGCGGCCAGGTCTGGATGGGGCCCGCTGCTCCTCTGAAGCCCCGGGTGGTGTGGTAATGGCCCATTCTGCCCGCTGACCACTTGATGCACCAGGGACTGGAAGGGGGGAGTCCGAGGTGCTGCGACGCTCCAGCACCTCCCCTGCAGGAGTCACCGGCACGGGCCCCAGCATTTCTTCCTCCCGCGAGGTGCCCGATGGCCCCCAGGCTTCTCCATAGGATGGGAGTGCGAGCTGAGCCAAACCCTGAGGCCCCCCTGACACCTGGTGCTGCCCGTCCTGGTTGCCTGCTCTGGTCGTGACCAGGGTCTGTATGTTCGCGGCCTTGGCGCACTGGGAGTGGGCTACCCCTGACTGGGACTGTGCCACCTCCCTCTGGGACTGTGCAACCTCCCTCTGGGGCTGTGCCACCTCCCTCTGGGACTGTGCCACTTCCCTCTGGGACTGTGCGATGCCGGCCAGCACCTGGGCAATTGCACAGATGCTCTCAGGCATGGCCTGCTGTGACACCACCACACTGAGGAGCGCCACTGCAAACTGCAGGTGGCTCTGGCACATGGTTGCCTGTGAGTGGGCAGCCCTGTCCTGGGCCACGGCCCCGCCCCAGGCCTTGCAAAACCTGACCCATGTCTGACACCGTCGCCCCCCCCCCCCCCCCCCCCCCCCCCCCCCCCCATTGCCTCCACTATGGATGCCACCCGTGCAGTTTCGGCCTGGGTGGCACCCATGACCGGCACCACTCCCGGCTCCTGCAAGCGGTTAGACTCCGCCTGCATCTGCAGTTGCTGGAAGCCGGCCGTCATCCTCTCCACTGGTCCCTGTGTCTCTGCCTGCAGCTGCACTATGGGTGGGAATGGAAATTCCAGGAGCCCGGGACCCGTCTGAGCGGCAGCTGGTTGCTGGGGCCAGGCTGACCCCCGACCGTCAGGCCCCTCGTCTGCTCCTACCTCCGCCTGTTGTACTGGTACGGTTGTGTGGGGCGCAGCAGAGAGTGTCCCAGAAGCCTCGCCACCAAATTGCCCAACCGAGGTGATAGTCTCTGAGATGGTGGATGGTGTAGGAGATAGCAGTGGCAGAATGTCTACGTCCTCATCGGTCCCGAAGTCTGGTGACTCCTGTGTCGCGGTGTGCTGTGCATCTGTCCGCTGTGTCTTCGTCCCTTGGGTCGTGGTGTCATTTGTGTTTGTCCCCTGGGTCGTGGTGTGCTGTGTGTCTGTCCCCTGTGTTTATGTCCCCTGGGTCGTGGTGTGCTGGGTGTCCTGGGTAGTGTCGGCCAGAGGGCTGGTGGTCCGGCTGCTCACACCGTCCGTGCATGGGTACCTGGCACTGGCTGGGGTTGGAGGGCTCGGTCCTATAAGACACAAGAGAGCATGTATGGTTAGACAGGCAGACGTGGTGAGGGATGAAGGAGCAAGGGCTGTTGGGGGCGGGGGGGGGGGGGGGGGGAGGGGTGGAGAGGTGGAGGTGTGAGTGCTGTTGGTGTGAGTGGTGGTAGGGTGAGGGATGAGGGGTGGAGGGGTGATGGGTGGAGGGGTGATGGGGTAAGAGGTGGGCACATATATGTCGTGAGGAGCCGCAGCCAGGCAGGGGGTCTCGCTTGGTGGCACACTTCCGACCGCCGCATCTGCGACCTCCCTCTCCTCTGGCCCGCTGACGAGGTCGAGTGCCTTCTGCTCGGGCACGATGAGGGGACGCAGGTCTTCTGGTCTTCTCCTGCTCCCAGCGGTTATGAGCGGACCTCTCCTGGGCGGGGTGCAAACACAAACAGCAACAGTGTTAGATAGTCGGACGCATGTAACCCATTGTTGGGTCTCTGATGGCACTGGTGCACAGGACACTCGGTCAGGTTTGGGAGTGGGACTGTCCCTTGGGGGGGGGGGGGGGGGGGGGGGGGGGTCACATGTGTGTGGGGGTAGGGGTGGTTGGTGCCAGGGGCACAGTGCTTCTGGCACTGGTCAGCTGTCCTGGCCCCCGCCCCAACGGCGCTGACAGCGTCGGTCACCTCTGCCCACGCACGCCGAACAATGGCGCCTGCCGTCCTGCACCCCCGGTCCGGAGTATAACACCTGTCTCCTCTCCTCCATGGAGTCCAGCAGGGTCTCAAGCTCCCCGCCCCTAAATCGCGCCGCTGCTCTGCGCACCGCCATCTTGCCTGCGACGGCTGTGTGTGAGGGGAGAATGTTTAACAGGAGCCGCGGCGCCGCATCAATGACGGAACCGGTGAATGGGCATGTAATTGACAAAAGAATTTCAACACAGATAAGCGCAGGTCATCATATTTTGGTCAGAAAGATAAGGAGGTCACATATCACTTGGAAAGTAAGAATCTAAACGGGGTAGTGGAGCAAAGGAATCTGAGAGTACAATTACACAAATCACTACAAATCCTCGAATCCACAGTGCAGTAGCAGGCTATTCGACCCATTGAGCTACCCAAGCCCCACACCTCCACCCTATCCCCGTAATCCAGCAACCCCACCTAAACGTTTTTGGACACTCAGGGCAATTTAGCATGGCCAGTCCACCTAACCTGCACATCTTTGGACTGTGGGAGGAAACCGGAGCACCGGGAGGAAACTCACGCAGACACGGGGAGAACGTGCATACTCCGCACAGACAGTGACCCAAGCCGGGAATCAAATCTGGGACCCTGGAGCTGTGAAGGAACAATGCTAACCACTGTACTACTGTGCCACCGAAGTCGCAACAAAGGTTAATAAGACTATTAAAAAAGCAAACTGAGAACTAATATTTATTTCCAGAGGGGTAGGAGCGCGTGCACCATTTCCCTTCAGCTGCACCGCAAAGGAAGCAGCCAACAACGCGTCTCGTGCAAGAAAACATCAGATAGGCTTTTGTAGCACCCCAAAGCGAATGTATTTTACACCCAGAGAGCAACTCCACTTGTGGTCAAGAACAAAACTAAAGGGCAGCACGGTGGCACAGTGGTTAGCATTGCTGCCTACGGCGCTGAGGACCCGGGTTCGAATCCCGGCTCTGGGTCACTGTCCGTGAGGAGTTTGCACATTCTCCCCGTGTCTGCGTGGGTTTCACCCCCACAACCCAAAGATGTGCAAGATAGGTGGATTGGCCACACTAAATTGCCCCTTAATTGGAAAAAAATAATTGGGTACTCTAAATTTATAAAAAAAAAAAAAGAACAAAACTAAAGGCCTTCAATAGAAGATGGCCACCAACAGGGAATTCAGAAGAATGTCTTTACCCCAGGAGGATCTGGAGCTCGAAAGAAAGTGGTTGAGGAGAATCGCATTGATGTGCTTAAGTGGACGCTGATCGCTAACTGAAAAGTGCGAGCGTTCTTAATGTTTGGGAAAGGGGTAGGGCCCTGTGTTGGGAGTGGGGAAGGTTAGGGTGAGGGGTTGTGATGGTGGAGGAAATTTTCTCTATTGCTAATTCCTGTGAAATCGTACAAGCTTTTTTTAAAATTTAGAGTACCCAATTCATTTTTTCCAATTAAGGGCCAATTTAGTGTCGCCAATTCGCCTACCCTGCACATCTTTTGGTTGTGGGGGTGAAACCTGCGCAGACATGGGGAGAATGTGCAAACTCCACGCAGACGGTGACCCAGAGCCAGGATCGAACCTGGGACCTCGGCGTCCTGAGGCGGCAGTGCCAAACTTTGGGCCACCGTGCTGCCCCACAAGCTTTTTTTTAAAGAATTAATTTAAGATTTTTCTCCAAACGTGAAGGAAGCCTTTGCGCTGTCCTGGCAGTGTTACTGACAAATGTCAACCAAAGGCAGTGTTCTCCCATGCAAGGACAAGATTAAGCTTGCATGTGATGAACATAGCTAACAGGCTCACACTACTTTACACATTAAACTTGTTCAATGGAACTGAGGTATGGAGAGCAACTGGTACCACATGGCACTACACATCAGCATTATTCAGTGACTTTGGAGAGAAGAAAAGAATATGGAGAAGAAATTAACTTTTTTTCCAATTAAGGGGCAATTTGGCATGGCCAATCCACCTTCCCTGCACATCGTTGGTTTGTGGGGGTGAGACCATGCAGACACGGTGAGAATATGCATACTTCACACTGACAGTGACCCAGAGCCGGGAGCGAACCTAGGTCCTTGGCTCAGTGAGACAGCAGTGCTAACCATTGTACCACCGTGCCGCCTGAGAGGAAATAATGTAAAGAGATACACGTAAAACTAATTACTAAGATTTTAGTTTACTATGGTGTCAAAAGGCTAGCGGTCAGATTTTAAGCTTTCCTAACTGCTCAACAATTATTTTTTTCCTTGTTCATTTCTAATCAATGTTTTTTTTTTGGAAATGTTTTTTATTGAGTTTTCATATTTTATATCCAACAAATTACAAATTATTAGAAAAAAAACACGCAAAAATTAACACTGTATATTTACAGGTAAACATCTTCATAATAACAACTGTGGCCGCCCCCTTTAACCGGCATACATATTTTACATTCCCCAATATGGCCGAGGCACATGTTTATAGGCATTTATTTACAATTTGGTTTTGGGCCTTAGCTTGCCATCAGACTGTCGCTTGCAGCTTTGTCCTTCCTTTTTTGTTTGGAATAATTTTTATTCAAGTTTTCAACAACAAATTTTTATCACAACAGAGAAACACAGTAACCCCTCCCCTCCAATACAAAAACAATAAATTAACAAGAAAAAGAAATAAGCGTAAAACCATGCGAACAAACCCCCATAATGAACCCGTAGCCCTCCCCCCCCCCCCCCCCCCCCCCCCCCCCCCGCTACCTTCCCCCGATTACCGTCCATTTTCTCCTGATTCTTGGCCACCTGACTATTCTTCCTCTTGTTCGTTGGCCACAAACAGGTCCCGGAACAATTGCATGAATGGCTCCCACGTTCTGTGGAAGCCGTCGTCTGACCCTCTGATGGCGAATTTGATTTTCTCCATTTGGAGAGATTCCGAGAGGTCGGACAGCCAGTCTGCAGCTCTGGGCGGTGCTGCTGACCGCCAGCCAAACAGGATTCTACGGCGGGCGATCAGGGAGGCAAAGGCAAGGACGTCCGCCCTCCTCCCCAGGAATAGATCTGGCTGGTCTGAAACCCCGAAGACCGCCACTATCGGGCATGGTTCCACCCTCACCCCCACCACTTTGGACATAGCCTTGAAGAAGGCTGTCCAGTACTCCACAAGTCTGGGGCAAGACCAGAACATGTGGGCGTGGTTGGCCGGGCCTCTTTGGCACCGTTCACATCTGTCCTCTACCTCCGGGAAGAACCTACTCATACGGTTTCTTGTTAAGTGGGCTCTATGTACCACTTTTAGTTGCATGAGGCTGAGCCTTGCGCACGTGGAGGTGGAGTTGACCCATTGCAGTGTTTCGCTCCAGAGTCCCCACCCTATCTCAATCCCCAGGTCATCCTCCCATTTCTTTCTTGTTGCGTCCTGTACGGTGTCGTCCCTTTCTACCAGTCGGTCATACATGTCGCTACAGTTCCCTTTCTCTAGGATACTTGCGTCCAGTAGGTCTTCCAGTAGTGTCTGTCGTGGCGATTGTGGGTACGTCCTTGTCTCCTTTCGTAAGAAGTTTTTGAGCTGCAGGTACCGTAGCTCGTTCCCCCCGGCTAGCCGAAATTTCTCTGTCAGTTCGTCCAGTGTTGCGATCCTGTCATCCGTGTATAGGTCCCTGACTGTCAGTGTCCCACCGTCCTGCCTCCACCTTTTGAAGGTGGCGTCAGTCAGTGCTGGTGTGAACCTATGGTTGTTGCAGTTGGGAGTCTTGTCCAACATTTTGGTCAGGCCAAATTGCTGCCGCAGTTGGTTCCAGGATTGGAGGGTGGCTGTCACCACTGAGGCTGCATGGAGTGGTTTTTTGGGTGGGGATTGGAGTGCTGGCCATGGGCGAAGGGCCTGGATGGAGGTCCCCATACAGGAGGCCTCCTCCGCACAGCACCCCTCCGCTTCTGGATCCTGGATCATCCCCTTACAGCTCGCTTGCCGTTGGCCCGCCCCAGTGTTAGAATTGGGTTTGGATGTGCAAACTCCAAACGGACAGTGACCCGAGCCGCCCCCCCCCCCCCCCCCCCCCCCCCCACCTGGATTTTGTTTTTTGTAGGACCATCTTTGGGATCCTAGCATTTTTTAAAATTTTTTTTTTATAAATTTAGATTACCCAATTATCTTTTTTCCAATTAAGGGGCAATTTAGCGTGGCCAATCCACCTACTCTGCACATTTTTGGGTTGTGGGGGCGAAACCCACGCAAACACGGGGAGAATGTGCAAACTCCACACGGACAGTGACCCAGAGCCGGGATCGAACCTGGGACCTCAGCGCCGTGAGGCGGTTGTGCTAACCACTAGGCCACCGTGCTGCCCTGCATTTTTACCCCCCCCCCCCATACGAACGCCATGATAAGTTTGTCCAGCGCTTTGAAAAAGGCCTTGGGGATGTAGATCGGAATGGATCTAAACAGGAAGAGGAACCTGGGCAGTACGTTCATTTTGATCGTCTAGACTCTCCCCGCGAGGGAGAGTGGGAGTGTGTTCCATCTTTGCAGGTCCTTTTTTACTTCGTCCGTCAGGCTGGTGAGGTTCCATTTGTGGATCCCTTTCCAGTCATGGGCTATTTGGATCCCCAGGTAGTGGAATTTGTGTCGGGCTTGTTTGAACGGCAGCCCCTTTAGTGCTGCTGCCCCCCCCCCCCCTCCCCTTGCGGGTGTACTGGGAAGATCTCGCTTTTGCTCATGTTGAGTTTGTAGCCCGAGAAGGCTCCAAACTCTTTCAGGAGCGCGATGATTCCGTCCATGCTGTTTTGTGGGTCCGAGATGTAGAGGGCCGATCATCTGCATAGAGTGAGACTCTGTGCTCTCTGCCTCCCCTTCAGATCCCCCTCCAGCGCGATTGCTAGCGGTTCGATTGCTAGTGCGAACAGCAGTGGGGACAATGGGCATCCTTGTCTGGTGCCCCTGTGCATCTGGAAGTATTGGGAGTTGGTATTGTTGGTCCGTACGCTCACCATGGGAGCGTTGTATAGGAGCTTTACCCAAGCGGGGAACCCTGTTCCAAGCCCGAACCGCTCCAGTACCTCTATGAGGTATTTCCATTCGACTCTGTCGAAGGCCTTTTCTGCGTCCAGGGAGATGATCACCTCTTGTGTTCTCTCCCCGGAGGGGGTCATTATCACGTTCAGCAGGCGCCTGATGGTCGAGGTAAGCTGTCTACCTTTGACGAAGCCCATCTGGTCCTCTGTGACCACCTCAGGTACACAGTCCTCTAGCCTTTTGGCTAGGGTTTTGGCCAGTATTTTGGCGTCTGCGTTCAGCAGAGATATGGGTCTGTATGACCCACATTCCGTTGGGTCTTTGTCCTTCTTAGATATCAGCGAGATTGAGGCCTGTGCTAACGTGGGTGGCAGTGTGCCCCTAGCTAGCGAGTCTGTGAATATCTCCCGCAGGTGCGGGGCCAGCGCTGTCGCAAATTTTTTGTAGAAGTCCGCCGGGAATCCGTCTGGTCCCGGCGCCTTCCCCGTCTGCATGGAGCTAATGTTGTCCATGATCTCTCCCAGTGCTAGTGGTGCTTCCAGGTCCCGTTTTCTGCCCTCTCCCACGACAGGTATGTCCAGTCCATCAAGGAACCGGTTCATCCCAGCCTTCCCCGTTGGGGGCTCTGAGGTGTACAGCTCTTGGTAGAAGGCCTTGAAGGTTTTGTTAATCCTCTCTGGTTCTGTTTCCAACGTGCCTCCGGTACTCCTGATTTGCGCAATTTCTCTGGTGGCTGCCTGCTTTCTCAGCTGGTGTGCCAACAGGCGGTTGGCTTTGTCTCCGTGTTCGTACAGGGTCCCGCGTGCCTGGCGGAGTTGGTGCACTGCTTTCCTGGTGGAGAGCAGGTCAAAGTTCCTTTGTAGTTCTTTCCTCTCCGCCAGGAGCTCTACGGTCGGGGCCTCGGAGTATTTACGGTCTACCTCCAGTATGGAATCGACCAGCTTCTGCCTAGCCACCCTTTCCTCCCTATCTCTTTGCGCTTTGAAGGCAATGATTTCCCCTCTTAGTACGGCCTTAAGCGCTTCCCAGAACGTGGAGGGTGAGACCTCCCCGTTTTGGTTGTTCTCCGTGGACTCTGCTATGGCCCGCGCAATCCTTTCGCTGAAGGCCTTGTCAGCTAGTAAGGCACCGTCCAACCTCCATGTGGGGCGCTGGGCCCTTCCCGTCTCTAGCCGCACGTCCATGTAGTGTGGAGCGTGGTCTGATATCACAATTGCGGAGTATTCCACTTTGTCTATCCCTGGAAGCACCGTTTTCCCCACCATAAAGAAGTCAATTCTGGTGTACACGTTGTATACTGGGGAGAAGAAGAATTCTTTCTCCCCGGGTGGGCGAACCTCCAGGGGTCCACTGCTCCCATCTGCTCCATAAAGTGACTGAGTTCCCTTGCCATGCTTGAGGTTTTCCCCGTTTTGGGGTTTGATCTGTCCGTCTTTGGATCCTGTACACAGTTGAAGTCCCCCCCCCATGATTAGTCGATGTGTCGCTATGTCTGGGATTTCTGCCATGGTCTTTTTGATGAAACTCGTGCTCTCCCTTCTCCAATACTCTTGTTCCCTCGTGCTGGGGCCTGGCCTCCCACCTGGAGCGGTCCCTTGGGCAGTGGTTTGTTTTTTGCTCTGGGTGTTCCTGCCGGGGGGGGGCTGGCATTTCCTCGCCCCTCCCCACCCCCCCATCGACGTGTCATTGCCCCTTGCCAGGGGCCCCTCGTCCCTACCCCCGCTGGTTGTTTTCCAGCCCGTGCTCCTCGACGAACCTATTCACCTCAGCGGGGGATGTAAAGAAATATTCCCTGTTTTGGTATGTGACCCAGAGTTTCGCTGGGTACAGCATACCAAAACGCACTCTGCTCCTGTGGAGAGCTGCTTTCGCTCTGTTGGACTCAGCCCGTCTCAGTTATGTCTGCTCCAAGATCCTCATAGATTCGGATGGTGTGCCCTTCCCATTTGCAGGCTCTATTTTCCTTGGCCCAGCGCAGGATTGCCTCCCTATCCCGGTACCGGTGCAGTTTGGCTATGACTGCTCTCGGTTGTTCCCCTGCCTTGGGCTTCGGGCGCAGCGACCGATGTGCTCTGTCCATTTCTAATCAATGTTTTGAGGTCCCACAAGAAATTCTATTTATTCAAAGGGTGTAACAAGCGTCACAATATGCTCATGGCTTTCCTGTGTGTGCTTTATTACATTAGGGCCACCCCTTCATCAAATATTCAGTACAACAAACTTCTGACGTATCCACTCTTTATATTGCAGGTGATAACTCTTAGGCGATGGACCTTCAGACAGGGAGCAAAGTTTTTCTGACTGTCTACTTCAGTTTTAACGTCTGCTCCTGGCTATGCCATGTTATTGATATTCCTGTTGTTAAACTTTTGGTTCACAAGAAAATGAGCTGAGCTTCGAAGAATGGCAAGCAGGTGTGACTGCATACTGCTGAAATCCCTTGAGAGAGTTTGAGTTGGCAACAGCTGGGCATAAAATAATCATACAATCATTACCAGGAAGAAAGTGATAAGGAATTAGAGATGATATTTTACTGTGTCAACACTGTGGTTGAAGGCTGGGTGGGTCAAGGTTTACTAAAAGCATATGAACCAGTGAACTTGGCTCTCCTCAACAAAGGCATACACGCAAGTTATTTGAAAGTTGGACTGATGCCAGCATATTATTGCCTTGTAAATTGTCTTCGGAGTTCAATGCACTGAAAGGTGCACTGGAAGGAATGTTATAAGTCAGTAATTTAAGAGGCAACAACAGACATTTCTTGCATTTCTAAAGCAATGTTAGTGTTTTTGGAGCTGTGTAATATAATCACAACCGGCACCTACGATATAAATAATGCTTTATTCGCACTCATCAGGAATGGCCATGCAATTGCATAAGAAATAAAATTAAAGCACAATATTTCTTTACAAATTTCTTGAAAGCTATGTAGACGATGGCGTTGCATGTAGTTTCACCCATAATAAAGCTGGTTAGAAGAATGTTGTTTGTTCCCGATGCTGTAATTCTGAAATCCTGCACATTTGATTATACCAAATAGCAAAATGGTCCGCACTCCTCCTGTGTTGCCCGTAGACCCTCCGGCCAGAGGAACATTTTTCTGGTGGGCAAAAGGACCACCAATTCAGAGATATAACCCAATTTAATTGAATACAAATATATGGGCCAGTTAATCTTTTGGATTGAATACATAGGTTTCTTTAAACATTAAATGTGACAGTCACCAGAGGACCGTAGGCTTGAACCATCAGTTCCATGAAAGGAAAGCAGTGGGTGGGCAGTGGGCGGTGGAGGGGGTGGGGGGGGGGGGGGGGGGGGGGGGGGGGTTAATGTGTTTTGTACTTGTGCGTGGTAACAGTGGTAAGAGGGGTGAGTTTCCAGGCAATTGTTCAGACATGGATGATATTTTTAAAAATTTAATTTTTCCAATTAAGAAGCAATTTAGCGCGGCCAATCTACCTACCCTGCACATTTTTGGGTTGTGGGGTGAGGCCCAGGCAGACCCGGGGAGAATGTGCAAACTCCACTTGGACAGTGACCCGGGGCCAGGATCGAACCCGGGTCCTCGGTGCAGTGAGGCAACAGTGCTAACCACTGTGCCACCGTGCTGCCCTTAGCCATTAGATAATATTAACAAATGGTTTAAGTTTTTGCTCTCATCATTTAGCCATCAGGACTACTTAGTTTGGAACTGTTATAGTTTAGAAAATACACTTCATTGGCTGTGAAAAGCTTTAGGATGTGAAAGACACCTTTTAAATGCAAGGGGAAGAGTGTGCTGGTTAATTTCAGATCAATTCACCCAGAATTGGCAAAAATCGCACAACATAGTGGAAATACAAGCACAAATTCTGTGCAGCACACATAAATTTGGCCCCATCTTTTGTGCTAGTTTAAAAAGCATTGCCTTAAAATTGGCCCCAATCCACAAAACTGATGAAATCCTCTCAGGATGAAGTAAACTACCATTGGGAGATTTTAGGCTATTGAAAAGTCTCTAAACATTAAATTGATTTTTTTCTGGGGCGCAAGCTAACTAATAGGCGTATTTTACAATCTTTTGAATATCTCCTTGTTTTCATTTCCTAAGGAACTGAACACTGTACCCTAATATAACTCACAAATCAGTCTTTATATATGTTGGAAGTCATTTTAAGCCTTTAAAATTAGGCTTAATTTTGCAAAATTTCATTTCCAGCTGTATTAGGCGAACTGCACCAAGCTACTGCATTTATACATCAAAAGAGTTTTATTTGCGTAAAGTTTCGAGGAACAATGTTTCAAAGCACCGCCCAATGCACTGCTTCATGGCAGAGTTCTTATTTGGGACTATGTAAATGAATTTGAATGGAAACTTGAGAGAAAAGCACTTGGCAGAACAGATACAATTTTGGGTGCAATTTTCTTCCAATCACCAATTGTATCTTCGGCGTAAATTCTAGGGCAGGTTCGCAAAAGCAAATCCCGTAGTTCTGCCCATCCTTCTATGATCTATGATCTACTGCAGGGTGCTTCATCATTCCAGAGTGATGGGAAATGTTGGTAGTGGTCAAAATGATTCACTTGTTCTTTGGAACCAAGTAGTTTCATCAGTTCTCACAGAGTTAAACGTAACACTGAAGAAATATTCTTGCTGAACGTTTTTGAGCAGTTACACATGTTGGCACTAAGCATTGGTAAAATTCAAATACACCAATGCATTTGGATTGTCGCCATCTGCCCTGCAAAAGCAGATCTAAAGCTGATGAATCTTATATTTCTAGGTAAATCATTGGAGCCCACCATGAGACTGCAGCTTGACAAGAGCAATGCGGAGAACATTCTTTTGATTTGCATAAGGTGGCTACTCCTAGTTCTGGTATTCAGTGGGTGAGTATCTTTTACATTGTTGAACAATGTACCTTCCACCCACCTTGTAATGATATCTTAAGGTGACATTCCCACACAATCTTTTTAAATCGCCATTTCGGAATACTAGCAGAAGACAACATGCTCCTGTTAGGAAAATTATTGATTTCTCACAATAATCTCTGATTAAGAAACAAACTCACATAGATCATTCACTTTTACAATTAAAAAAGTTGCATAAATTTAAAAAATGCTGTGACCCATATTTTCAAAAGTCAAATGCTATAATTTGGGAACAGCTTAAATGCTATGACCATGGGCGCGATCCTCCGCTCCCCACGCCGGGTGGGAGAATCGGGGGAGGGCTCCCCGACTAATTTCACGACACCCTGGTGCCCCCCCGCGATTCTCCCCTCCCCCCGCTCGGAAGAATCGCCGCTCGCCGTTTTTCACGGCGACCGGTGATTCTCCGACCCAGATGGGTCGAGCGGCCTGCCGTTCACGACCATTTCACGACGACGGCAACCACACCTGGTCGCTGCCATCGTGAAATCGCCGTGAGATGCCCGTTTTGGGGCTTGTAGGGGGCCTGGTGGGGAATGAGCACCACATCTGTGCTCGGGAGGGGACAGGCCCGCGATCGGTGCCCACCGATCGTCGGGCCGGCTTCTCAATCGGACGCACTATTTCCCCTCCACCGCCCCGCAAGATCAAGCCGTCACGTCTTGCGGGGCAGCTGAGGGGAAAGACGGCCATCGCGCATGCTCGGGTTCGAGCTGTCAGCCGGCATGACGTCAGCCGCGCATGCGCGGGTTGGAGCCGGCCAACCTGCGCATGTGCGGCTGACGTCACATAGGCGCCGCCGTCGCGTCACTCTCGGCGAGCCGCCCGGCGGTCATGAAACTCAGCCGAGTTCACAACGGCCCTCCCGATTTTTCCCGGGACCGGAGAATTCTGCCCCATTTTCCTATCATAGAAAGAAAGAGAGTGAAAGACTGAACGAAAATCACTTGCATTTATTTGGTACCATTCTTAACTTCAGGAAGTTGGTCGTGGTCAAAATGATTCACTTGTTCTTAGATGACAATTAGATTTAGATTTATTGTCACGTGTACCGAGGTACAGTGGAAAGTATTGTTCTGCGTACAGTCCAGTCATAGAAAAAACATAGACTATACGATAGATACACAATGTAAATGCACAGACATAGGGCTGGACTCTTCAGCCCCGCCCGCTGCAAGATCACCACGGATGGGACGCGGAGCATGTAAAGGTCCATTGACCTCAGGTGGGAATTTCTGGTCGCCTAGTGGGTGCCGGTTAGGAATCCGGCTCATAGACATCGGGTGAAGCATACGGAGTGTAGTGCTGGACAGTAGAGAAGATGCGTGGAGAGATCAGTTCTGTCCATAAGAGGGTCATTCTGGTGTCTGGTAACAGTGGGGAAGAAGCTGTTTTTAAATCTGTTAGTGTGTGTTCTCAGACTTTAGTATCTTTTGCCTGATGGAAAATACCTTGAATGGGAGGGGCCTTTGATAATGCTGCCCGCTTTCCCGAGCAATGAGAGATATAGACAGAGTCAATGGATGGGAGGCAGGTTCACGTAATGGACTGAGCTGTGTTCGTGACTCTCTGTACTTTCCTAGGGTCTTGGGCCGATTAGTTGCCATACCAAGGCAATGTTTTTGAACTGTAATAATTTTCATCAAATAAGGAAATATTGCAGCCGGTACAATACCCAGAAAGGTCTCACAATAGTCAAGTGATGATGAATGATCAAGTAATCTATTCTAGTGATGATGGCTGAGGGATAAATATTAACCAGTTCATTGGGAAAGTTTCCCTTGCAAAGAGCAATTCAGTTCCTGGCCAACTTTACTTGGGGGGTGGGTGACAGTGGACAGTCCACTTTCCTATAAAACACAGTCCATGGGATTTTTAGGAGCCGACTTGAGAGGGCAGATGGCGTTTCATTTGGGAGATAAAAATGTAGGGAACTGCTCATTGGCCTTTGGAATAGTAGGAATAAAAATATCGAGAATAGGAGCAGGAATAGGTCATTTGGCCCTTTAAACTTGCTCGACTATTCAGTAGGATCATGGCAAATCCTCTCTCCCAATGCCATATTCCTGCTTTCTTGCCATACCCCTTGATGCCTTCAGAGTCCAGAAATCTACCCATTTCATTCTTAACTATATTCAGTGACTTGGCCTCCACAGTCTTTGGTGGTAGAGAATTCCACAGGTTCACTACCCTCTGATTGAAGAAAATTCTTCTCATCTCGGTCCTGAATGGTTTATCCTGTATCCTCAGACTGTAACCGCTTGATCTAGACTCTCAAAGCAGGGGACATACCATCCCTGCATTCAGATTGTCCAGTCCTATCAGAATTCGAAACGTTTCAATGAGATCCCCTCTCATTCTCCTAAATTCCAGTGCATTCGACCCAATCTCTCCTCATATGACAATCCTGCTATCCAAGGAATCAGTCTGGTGAACCTTTGTTGCACTCCCTGTGTGCCAAGTATAACTGGAGCGGTGCAGGCTTGGATTGAAATGACCTATCCATGTGTCAAAACAGGCTTACATAGACACAAATATGGATTTTTTTTGTTTGTTTTTGGCAGAAAGAAGGATAAAACAGCAATGCCATTTTGCTGAAAAGAGCCATTGAGGTCCATTTAGGGGAATTCAAAATGGCAGGTATCAATTAGGCTGATGTACTTTCTGTGACTTCTATGAATTTGTCCTTTCTCTTTCTGGTGCTGATTGACCTCCTGCGGACGATTTTCCACCGATAGTTTAGGCTCAAAAGAGTCTCTGATGTGGCCAAGACATGATCTTGAGCTGAAGGCGCGATTGAAGGGCCTCATCGCGACTGACCTGGTGATGCAAATTGGCCGTAAATCTTCTTGTGAGATTTGTGACACTTGGAATGCCTCGCAAGATCTAACGAGATGTCGCCATCTAGATCTTGCCCTCACTGGATTTACATACTTTAATGAGCAGCTAGGCTGACTTAAATATGTTGCCATCTGATGCTCCCGAGGCTCAGGAATGAACATCCATGCCTGGGAATCACACCATGGCACGTTTTATCGCTGGTCTGCGCAAATGTGGGCCAGGCGTAACAATGTCTGGAGGGGGGAGGAGGGTGTCCTAGGCCACAGGTGGTACCCTGGCACTGCCGTTGCCATGTAGGCACCTTGACCCTGCCAGCCTGGCACCTTGGCCCTGCCACCTGGGGCCCTGGCAGGGGCACTGCCAGGGTCCCAGACTGGCAATGCCAAAGTGCCTAGGTGCCAGGGCTCCCATGCCATGGATCGAGTCCAAGGGTGAGCTGTCCTTATGAGATGGGATGGGGGGGGGGCTTGAGGACCCCCTACTAGGTAGTTTGGTGCATTGCAGGAGTCTGGAGGTCGCAGTGGGGAGTCAGAGGGCGTTGAGAGATTGGGGCGTCATTTAAAAATGGCGCCCCATACTCTTCCTGCATTGACAAGCTGAGCTCGAGAAACAGCCTGCCAAATGTGTCCACAACGGCACCCTGGGCTGGATTCTCTGTTCCTGAGGCTAAGTGCTGATGCCAACGGAGAATCCATGGTGTTTCACAAAGGGAAAATTGGCGCGAAACCCGCACCGATTCCGCTACCGATGAGGGGCTAGCACCGGTGCCACGTGAAACACCCATGGAACGTGCGAAAAATGGTTGGAGAATTGGTGGGTCTGTGCTGCACATGTTCAGGGCTTCCCCCCCCCCCCCCCCCCCCCCCCCCCCCCCCCCCGCCACACACACTGATCATGCCAGAAAAAATGGCGTTGGCTGTTTGGACCATGTACGTCCCCACCCCGACCCCATAGCTCACCTCCTGGCCACCACCCACCATTACCCCCAGCCCTGGCAGATGGTCCCCGGCCAGCAGCACGGGTCTCTGCTGAGTGGACACTGTCCGCACGCCCTCTCTCTCTCCGCAGGCGCCATTCCGGGCTCATGCCCGCTGAGACCACACGTGGCCCACGCCGTTGGGAACTCGGCCCATCGGAGGCAGAGCATTGCAGGTGGGCCCACTAATGACATTCTAACAGGATTGCAACTGCACGCGGTGCGGGTCGCGATGATGCCGATTTGGAGGGGGTGGAGTATTGCGACCCGGCGTCAAACCGGCACTTACATCAATTTCGGTATCAGGAGCCATTCTCCACCCGATCGCCATTCCCTATTTCGGCATCGGGCAACGGAGAATCCCGCCAGAGTTTTTTCCCCATTAAATCATGCCTGAAATGTCAGTTTAGCCCATGTTTTGCACAAGATCTGATCTTAGCAAAGGTGTTGAAACCAATGCTAGGAATCACTGCCCAGAGAGTTGCTAAGCAACTACTTGTAACTTAGATTGCCTATTACGATTCATTAAAGAGTCTGCACAGATTCTCGTGGATAGCACTTGAATTAGCATTCTCTCCTAGCTGATTGGGAGTAGTCATTGCGGAGGATTTAAATTATTACTTCAAGGTATGTCAGCATTTACTGTTCACTGGTTGCTGGAGGTTTGAAGAGGTTTTTTGAAGTGAATCGGGAGACATTCTGGAGCACTTTATCACCAACACTTTGTCAACATTCATTCTGGGAATTCTCTGAGGATTTCATCTAAAAAGAGTCAATGCTGTGCTATTCTGTCTTATTTCACTTGTTGGGATACCTCAGAGGAGTCAGAAGGAGTACTTGGTCATCAACATCTGACAAGGGTCAGCAAGGGAAATGGATGATGAAGATTACTAAGCAGAGCCCGATCAGCTGCAGAAAGAGAGAGAGAAACAGGAGACAAAGTGTTGAAGGCAGGATTCCTTCACCACTTTGCTCCATCCACCAAAACCAGTGTTGCGTTTGAGACCCTCTCAATTGGTCCCTCGGCCATCGTGCAATATGCCGCTGTGTGTCAGTCAACGCATTCTACAACTAAGGTGGAAGTGAGTGAGTTCTTTTGATTTATTCATTCACAAGACGTGGGCATCAGGCCAGCATTTATTCCCCATCTTTATTTGCCATCCATTTCAGAGGGCATTCAAGAGTCAACTACATCACTGTGGATCTGGAGTCTCATGTAGGCGTAGTAATAGAACAAGAACAAAGAACAAAGAAAAGTACAGCACAGGAACTGGCCCTTCGGCCCTCCAAGCCTGCGCTGACCATGCTGCCCGTCTAAACTAAAATCATCCACACTTCGGGGGTCCGTATCCCTCTATTCCCATCCTATTCATGTATTTGTCAAGATGCCCCTTAAACATCAGTACCGCGTCCCTGCTTCCACCACCTCCTCTGACAGCGAGTTCCAGGCACCCACTACACTCTGTGTAAAAAACGTGCCTTGTACATCTCCTCTAAACCTTGCCCCTTGCACCTTAAACCTATGCCCCCTGGTAATTGACCCCTCTACCCTGGGAAAAAGTCTCTGCCTATCCACCCTGTCTATGCCTCTCATAATTTTGTAGACCTCTATCAGGCCGCCCCTCAACCTCTGTCGTTCCAGTGAGAATAAACCAAGTTTATTCAACCTCTCCTCATAGCTAATGCCCTCCATACCAGGCAACATCCTTATAAATCTCTTCTGCACCCTCTCTAAAGCCTCCACATCCTTCTGGTAGTGTGGCAACCAGAATTGAACACTATACTCCAAGTGTGGCCGAACTAAGGTTCTATACAGCTGCAACATGACTTGCCAATTTTTATACTCCATGTAAATGTAATGGGGGCTGATTTCCTTCACTGAAAGACATTAGTGAACCAGATGGGGTTTTTGCAACAGTGGTTTCCCGCCCATTGTTCGACTTTTAATTCCAGACTTTTAAAAAATTGAAGTCAAATTTCACCATCTGCAGTTGTGGGATTCAACCCCGTGCCCTCAGATCTTGCCCTCCATCACTGGTCCAGTGGTAGTACCTCTCCATCACTGCCTGCCCACAGTGGAGTCTGTGTACACTGCTTCATGAAAATTGTGTTTGATAACTGGAATGCTAAAACCGCAGTGTCTGTTTTGCACCTCCTTGCAAGGTCAAATTATGGTAATCAATCAATTGAACCAAAATTGCACGTTAAAACGCAAGTTTGTTTCAAAGGTGTGACTTAATTAGCACATCACCCATTTAGCCGTAGTTTGCACCCTTTCACCAGAGTAACCTCTGCCATTAGAACACTTTTGATTTTTTTTACTTATATTTTCCAACAGTTAGAGCTTCTTTTTGTGCCATCGTTGTGTTAGATCAGTTTTGAAATGCATTCAAGGCCAGACCGGAATTTTTATTGTTGCCAGCAAGACATTTAATTGGCTCAAGCTCATGTGTATGTGAAATTTCTGGTCAGTAGGCACTGATTCCGTGCTCCTGTCTTCTGAGGCTGTATTTACTATTTGAGTGGGCACTGGATTCCATGGAATCCCCACACGAACCTGATGTTCATTTTACTGGCAGCAATAGAAAAACCACCTTGTTTAGACTGCTGGTTGTTTTTGGAGCCAGTGGGTAGAGGAAAATGTAATGGCTGGCTCTCCAGTCCTCCTGTAGCTGGCTCACATCCTGTGCACCACTTCATCGCCACAGTTACTTCGCAGCTGTGTGGAGAACAATGTGAGTGCTATGTGAAAACATCGCAAAGTTAAGCAGACAGAGTCCACAGTTTTCCATCCATTACGTCTGGTCAACAAAAGGCACAGGCAGTGGGTGGGCAATTTTCATAGAATCATAGAATCCCTACATTGCAGAAGGATGCTAGTTGGCCCATCAAGTCTGACCCGTCCATCTGAAAGAGCACCCCACCTGGCCCACTCCCCTGCCATACCCCCGGGACCCCACCTAATCTACCTAATTTTGTGATATGTACCCATGGTATTTCTTGGGGAGCATATAATTGTGAATTATTATCCCTTTTGACAACTTGTGATATTGGGTGCGATCTACCGGCCGTGTCCCACTGGAATTGGAACAGGAGATGGCCGGTAGATGCAGGGAGAGGCTTCTCGACAGGTGTTGCACCTAGCGAGATCGAACCACAATTGTTGGGACCCAGTCTTGCACAGCCACTTAACCGTGCTGACACCAGGGGCGGGATTACCCGAGCCCCCCGCCAGGTGGGAGAATCGCCGGGAGTCGGAGTGAATCCCGCCCCCGCCGTCCTCCCAATTCTCCCGCTCACCAAATGGCGGGAGAATGGCGGGGTCCAGCACGACTCAATGGGCCCCGGGGCTGCCCGAATTCTCCGGCCCGCAATGGGCCGATATTCCCACTCATCGGTTGCCAGTCCTGCCGGCGTAAATTAGAATAGGTCCCTTACCGGCGGGACCTGGCGGCACGGGCGGTCTCCGGGGTTCTTGGGGGGGCATGGGGGGATCTGGCACTGGGAGGTTCCCCCATGGTGGCCTGGCCTGCGATTGGGGCCCACGGCGGTCCTGTGCCGTGGGGGCACTCTATTGTTTCGCACCGGAGGCTGTGGTCCTCCGCCATTCCCGGTGCGGAAGCAAATCCCTCTGCGCATGCGCGGGGATGATGCCAGCAAGCACTGGCGCTCCCGCGCATGTGTTGACTCGCGTTGGCCGGCGGAGGCCCTTCGGCGCAGGTTGGCGTGGTGCCAAGCCCCTTTCCCGCTGGCTGGCGGGGTGCCAACCACTCCGGGGCGGGCCTAGCCCCTGAAGGTGTAGGGGTGAATCTCACCCCAGATCAAACCGGCTCCCGGCATCCATTAGCTTCCCCAGGGAGACCTCAGCCAGGCACCCATTATTACTGGTCCACGCAAAAGGCCATTGGAGGCCCCAGGGTGGTCAGAGGCAGGGCAGGGTGGCAAACTGGCTCTCGTCCTGACACCTGGGCACCTTGCTGCTGCCAGACTGGCACCTTGCTCTGCCACCCTCGCCAAGGTACGCGGGTGGCCTTGCCAGGCTGACAGGACCACTGCCAGGATGGCAGGTCAAGGGTGCCAGGTCCCAGGGTGACACCTCCAAGGGTCAGGGCCTGAGGGGGGCCATGCCCATCAACAGAAGGGAAAGGGGGGTGTATAAGGGATGGAGTGGTGAAGGGTGGGTATAAATGGACCTCTGGTAGTTTGGGGGGAGTGAAGTGTGGAAGTCCTGGAATGGGGGGAACAAAAAGGGGACAATGACCCCTTGAGGGGTGTGGGGTAGTGCCCATGTAACATTACCCTTGGGTGGGGGTTGTGGGGGACCCCCCCTCAAACTCGCTTAGAGATCAGGGTACCCTTTTAAAATGGTGGCCTGAACTCTGAGGAGCCGACCTGGCAAATGAGTTTTGCTTCCCAGCGACGGAAAAAATTCTAAGTGTGGTATAGCCCAGAGATACACTCCCCAGGGTCCGAAACGGTGACTCTGGGTGCGATTTAATGGTTGTGTTGCACTCGCGAGGAGCCGTGCGGGCCGGTTAGATTGTGGGGAGGTTTTAATCAGGAACCACATCGGGTGCCAGCGGTTTGCAATCTAACGGGCCCGCTCCTGTTGGTGGGATCTGGATCCTGCCTCGACACGGCGTGAAGCTGATAGAGGCCAAATAAGGGCAATCTCCATCTCATTAGTGAAATCAAAGGCCTCCCATGATCTAATTGGCCCCACCAGTTGGAGGCCACGTGGGCGCCGATTCCACGCCCACAGGCGGCACAGCACCAGAAGGATCTCCCAGGCTATTGGAAACCCCTGGGTGGTCTGAGACAGGGCAGGGTGTCACCCTGGCTCTCCCTTTGGCACCTGGGCACCTTGGAACCACCACTCTGGCAGTGCTAAGGTGTCAGACTGGCAGGGACACTGTAAACATGGCAGGATGGCACAGCCAAGGGCCGGGCCCTGAAGGAGGCCATGTCCATGAAAGGAACATGAAAGGGTGGGGTTGACGAGTGGGGGGTGAAGCGCGGGTATGAAGGGGCCTCCCGAAGGTGGGGAGGAGTGAAGGGCGGGGGTCCTGAATGGCAAGGGGGGAGGGGCTGAAAGGGGATGGGGGAAGGCCTGAAGAGACCTCAGCGGGGTGTCCTCACTTGGGTGGGCTGCGGAGTAATGCCCATGTGTGTGTGGGGAAGGGGGAGGTGAGATTGTCCATGCATGGGGAATGTGAGGTACCTGTGCACCAGCCTGATACTGCCAAGGTGTCAGGCTAGCAGTGCCAAAGTGCCAAGCCAACATTTTTCCCACAGTGGGGACTGGGCCAGGGGGTGCACTGCATGGGTGTGGTGGGGTGCCGGGGGGCCCGAGGATCCCTAATCGGCGAGTTCGGGCTTTGGGTGATTCGGGGTCACTTTAGGGGGGCGAGCGGAGTTCCTCAGTGCAGGAAATGGGTCCAAGTGCAGCCTCAGTGGAAGGTTCCCCACTGAAGCCCCGAACAGAGCCAGAGTCCTGGTACGTAGCATGGTGTTCCTCGGCACTGCCAGCACCGGTAAACACCCCGCTAAATGCGTTTGTTACGGGACTCTGTTCCCATTTGGTTAGATTGTGCCCAGAAATCTTTCCATTAGATCGCACCATAATTGTGGTTAAATAGCGATGTGAAACCCGCTGACAGAGCTGGGGAGACACTCCCATCCAAACCAGCCTGAAATGACACTTGGAAACTTTTCCACTTTGGCACTGTACCTCACATTCCATTTGGGGCAGCACGGTAGCATAGTGGTTAGCATCAATGCTTCACAGCTCCAGGGTCCCAGGTTCGGTTCCCGGCTGGGTCACTGTCTGTGCAGAGTCTGCACGTCCTCCCCGTGTGTGCGTGGGTTTCCTCCGGGTGCTCCGGTTTCCTCCCACAGTCCAAAGATGTGTGGGGTTAGGTGGATTGGCCATGCTAAATTGCCCGTAGTGTCCTAAAAAGTAAGGTTAAGGGGGAGTTGTTGGGTTACGGGTATAGGGTGGATACGTGAGTTTGAGTAGGGTGATCATTGCTCGGCACAACATCGAGGGCTGAAGGGCCTGTTCTGTGCTGTACTGTTCTAAAGTGATCACACCCATTGTTTTGCTCTTTGTATATCATCTGGAATGTTAAAACCCATTCAGACCAGGGATGGGCAGTAAACACTGATCTTCCCAGCCAAGCTCCTGTAAACGATCTAAAAAAGATGCATACCATCACTTTCATAAACTAATGCATCTGTTTTCTCTTCTGAAGGGTAAGTTGAAAACTGTCTTCTAAGTGACACATCCATGTGGTTCTTTTTGTTTACAATGTTTGAGTGTCATGCTGAAACTAATCCTGTCCACACATGTACTTTCACAGTGGTATGGTCTTCTGGAGAAGTCACTGATAACAACCAAGAGCAGACACCTGGCTCGTAACCTGGAAGATCTCTAGACTGAATTGTTCACTTCATCATCATCATTAATGACAACAATAACAAGATTTCACAGCTTTTAATATAGGGAAGAATGCACAATTCACCAGGGTAGAAGAATACAATGTAATGGAGCGTGTTGTAAGGTTGGAGGTTACAGAGAATTTTAAATTGGAGGCATTGGGAGACTGAGACCTAATGTAGGCCAGGAAGGACAGAAATAATGGACAAAGCAGGTTAATATGCAGGCAGGAGTCATTTGAGGTAGTTGAGAGGAGATTCACTAGATTGATCCAGAGATGAGGGGTTTGTCGTATGAGGAGTGATTGAACAGTTTAGGCCTATACTCACTGGCGAAAGAAGAATGGGGGAGATCAAATGGAGGTATACAAGATGCTAAAATGTATGGGTAAAGTAGACGTGAAGCAGAAGCTTCCTCTTGTGGGCATTCTAAAACGTGAGGTCATAATCTCAGAATAAGAGGTAGATTTTTAATTCGTAATGGGTTCAAGGGTTATGAAGAGTGGGCAGGACAGTGGAGTTAAGGCCATGATGGGATCAGCCACTATCAAAAGGAAGGTATTTAGGCTTGGGAGGCTAAATTGCCTACTCCTGCTCCTAGGTCATGTGTTCTAGGGAGGAGATGCTCTGGCTGATTTTGCAATCCAGCTTTTGGTCTGTAACATCGTAGATAACAGATGAAGGACATATTAGCCATGATAGAATGACGAAGCAGACACAATGGGGTGAATGGCCTAATTTTGCTCCTATATCTTATGAACTTATGAGATCTTTGGAGGAGATGAAGCTACAGGTGATGACAATTGGATTTAGAAGATAAGTTTCAGCATCAGAAGATTTATAAGATGATCAGGGGAATAGAGTAGACAGTCAAAGACTTTTTCCCCGGGTGGAACAAACCATTACAAAGGGACATAAATTTAAGGTGAATGGTGGATGATATAGGGGGGATGTCAGAGGTAGGTTCTCTACCCAGAGAGTAGTGGGGGCATGGAATGCACTGCCTGTGGAAGCAGTTGAGTCGAAAACATTAGGGACCTTCAAGCGGCTATTGGATAGGTACATGAATTACGGTAGAATGATGCGTTGTAGATTAATTTGTTCTTAATCTAGAACAAAAGTTTGGCACAACATCGTGGGCCGAAGGGCCTGTTCTGTGCTGTATTTTTCTATGTTATGTTATGTTAAAGGAATCCATGTACATCCTCAGCTTGCATAGGAAGCCAAATTGGGTGCTCAACCGTTTAGTGGGATTCGGGCCATGTGATTAGGATATAGGCACAGCAGAGCAAAGAAAGGACATGAACAAAAATGGATCAGAAGCCGGACAAAGATGCAGGTTCAAGTCTAAGTCAGAAGAAAACTTGGAGAAAGTTAAGATTGCAAGACAAGGGGAAGAAAACGGGAGGTAGTTCAACAGATGGCCTCAACTTCAGTAACAAAGAAGTGCTCCGAACACTTTTTTCCGATGGTGGTGGTCGGGCAGAGGTGAGGGTTTCAAGAAATTGGTTCACAGTGAGAAAAGAACCAGGAGGGTTATCTTTGTGCCCCTGGAGTGGTGGCCAATTTCAATAGAGTGGAGTCTACTAACATTGGAGATGGTGAATGGCTCAACCAGTTATGGGTCAGTTGTGTTCAAGTCTCTGTCTCTTGTACTTGAGGGAGCGACGATGTGGTCTGTATTGGGGCAACAACTGGGATGGAGACCAGCAAGGACTTGCTGGGAAAAAGCATCAAAGGTGAAGGTGGGGAAGTGGTTGAGCAGATCAACAGCTACAAGAATGTTGTAGTGAATGGAAGGCCAAAGATTTAACAGTTGGCAATCAGAAGTTAGTGTTTTGGATAGAACGTTTCTGGTGGAAGTTACAAGTGCCAGTTAAAATTGGAAATGGTTCAGAGGGATACAAGAAAGTAGTTGTAAATGGTCTGATAAGAATATAAGAAGGAAAGAAATAGGAGTAGGAGATGGCCATTCGCTCCCTCAAACTACCTCTGCCATTTAATAAGATCATGGCTGATTTGTTCTTGGCTTCATCTCTACTTGTCTGCCTGCTCTCCAATTATCCTTGATATCCAAGTCAGTAAAAATCTGTCTAACTCAGCCTTGAATATGTTCAATGACACAGCCTCCACAGCTCTCTGGGGTAGCAAATTCCAAAGAATAAAGATCCTCAGAGAGAAGAAATACCTCACCATGGTCTCAAATGGAATTTCCTTTATTCTGAAATGGTGCCCCCTGGATCTAGATTCCCCCACGAGGGGAAATATCCTCTCAGCACCGACCCTGTCAAAACCCCTCAGAATCTTATACAGTTCAATAAGATCACCTATGGTTATAGTTAGCATTGGCTTTACTAACTGGAACACTTTTATCTTGATGCCCCGACATTTGAGTGTAGCCGAACTGTGAGGGGAGAAAATTCCAATAAATCAAGGTGAACACATTAAACTGCTTAAAAATATCCAAAAAAAGATTCATCTACGATGTGGTAAGCTGTGCAAAAAAATACATAGGGGATGCCTTATAACATAATTGGCACTGTATGCTTGTCTCCAGCACCGTTGCTAGTGGTTTCTACGCTAAAATATGTCAACAGGCCCTCCATATGTTTACTTAAAAGATGCCTTTATGCATTACTTTCCACAGCTACAAGGCATTCCAAAGTTCTTCAAAATAAATTAAATATTTTTGAAGTGTGATTACTGTTGTAATGTAAGAAACAACAGCCAATTTGCCCATAGTCAGCTCCCCACAAACAACGATAAGATAAATAACATTGATTGAGGGATAAAGATTGGCCAGGATATCAGGGAAAACTCCCTTGCTCATCTTTGAAATAGTGTCATGGGTTTGGTTGTGAGAGAGCAGATGACATTTTGGTTTAACATCCCATTAGAGAGACAGCACCTCCAACAGTGCAGCACTCAAAGAGTACTACATAGAACAAACATAGAAAATAGAAGCAGGAGGAGGCTACTCGGCCCTTTGAGCCTTCACCGCCATTCATTATGATCATGACTGATCATCAAGTTCAATACCTTGAGCCTGCCGCCCCCCCCCCCCCCCCCCCCTCCCCCATATCCCTGATCCCTTTAGCCCCGAGAGCTATATCTAATTCCTTCTTGAAATTACGCAACACTTTGGCCTCGACTACTTTCTGTGGTGGTGAATTCTACAACTCACCACTCTCTGGATGAAGAAATTTCTCCTCACCTTAGTCCAAAAAGGTTTACCCTTTATCCTCAATCGATGACCCCTAGCTCTGGACTCCCCCACCATCAGGAACATTCTTTCTGAATCTACCCTGTCTAATTCTTGAAGTGTCAATCTACATTCTTTTTGCTCAAGCCCCTAAAGTGGGACTCCAATTCGCAGCCAACTTAGCCACAGCTGATACACACAGATGTTAAAATTACCCAACATACAATGTTCCACATCTGGGTGTCTTTTTGGGTTTCTTTTTTACATGTTTAGCCTCAGGATTCTGAATCGCTGCCAAGGTCAGAATTTACTGGCCATAACTAAGTTGCCCTAAGACTTGACACAACTTGCTTGAATATCTTGGAGTGCTGGTTGGTGTGATACTGTCACATACAGGCCAGATCAGTTTCCCTATTCTCAAGACCATTAGTGAATAACCTGGGTTCAATGACAATCTAGCCGTCTCGTGGTCACAATTACTGATACCGACTCTTTATTTCCACATCGTTTTTTAAAAGAAGAACCAAATACAAATTCTCAAAGAGGCATGATTTATTGAGAGAATTACAAACTGTTAGAGTACATCATGAATGGCTGAAATATTTCAGCATGTGGAATTCAGCATGCAGGCCTAATTATGTGAAACACTGAGAATGAATATTGATGAGGTGTGCTCCAAAACCATGGTCATTTCTCACACACACTCCCAGGCACCATCCTTCTGATACAGGAGTCCAGGAGTAATGGTGATTGCGTTCTCTTGGGCTTTACACAGATGAAAACACTTTCTGTTCTGTTTGTAGTGACAGTTAGGCTTCATTCAGAAATCACAGCTGTTTCAAATCAAGAGCGCACAATTAAATGATAAAATGCTTGTGGTCCAATGGTAGATTTAAGTTGAAACTCTGGTCTAACAATGAAATGTACAACTGGCTAAGCAAATTGATTTGAATCAAGCAGTTTGAAGCCTGTGTTGCGGAGCTTCAGTTTTCACCAGTCTCCCATTCATCCAGACCTATCAACCTTTTCCAGACTCCCAGAGCAGGTTTAGGAGACGGGACCGGGAGCAAATTTGGAAAATAGTACGTTGGGTCAACTACCTGCCTTCCACTGACCTTGCGAGAGGTGGGGTCACCGAGGCAGATGCTACTGGGCCAGTTGGGGGAAAATTGATGACGCTGCCAGGATTTTCTCGCTGTGATAGATCTACTACTGAGACTGGAGACCAGGAGGTCACTGGAGGCAACCTCACAGCGAAACATTAGGGGACTGTGGGTACCCCAGGATAGAGCTACTGGCGTACGAAGGCCTCTCCTGCAGCCCAATACCATCCAGACAGCTCTGGCAATGCATAGTTTTTCCTTTTCCACAATGTTGCCCAGGGCACCCCCATTTTGAGCACCCTCATGGCCTCCTGCCTGCTTCGGTAGTGCCCACCTCTACCTGTGTGGCTGTCAGCCAGACATGGTTCCAGGCCCTCCGATTGTCCACCAGCTGTCCTTAATTGGGCTGGAGCCCGAGTGGCCTCTTCTCAGGTGGCCACCTCCAGAAACATCACAACACTCTGCCTCGGCCACTTCCGGGTTTCTGACCTGGAATTGAGGATGACACTAGGATCGTAATCCATCTCGGAAAATGCAGATCATGGTGTCAAATAGCAGATATTGTTGCAGCCTTGGGCTGAAATATTAACTGTGATTAGATGAAGAGCCACCAGGTGTAAGGAAATACTTCACACTACTGCCAACTAATCACCAGGCAAAAAGTGCCACAAAGCAAAAGTAGCACAAAAATGAAGGCAACTGTTACTCATTTCAAAATAAAGCTGCATTGCAAACAACAATTAACTGCACCTTTCAAAATTGCTCAGTTTGCACTCATTTCTGAAAACCCATGATAAAGTCCCTGCTCTATTTTGAGAAAGTCTAGAATGGTTTTGGTTAAATCAAATCTACCCAACTAAATATGTAACCAAACCTATTCACACATCGTAGTGCAGACATAAAATTAAAGAAGCAGTTATTCCTGGATGCTACCTAATCAAACCGACAGTGTGACGAGCAGCAGCTCAAGTACTCAACTGACACCTGTAATAAACCCTACTTTAATGTACAAATTGACTGGAGCACATTCACTCCTCTAACTTCGTCTTGCTTTGCTTTACCTCACAAGATCTCACAGAATTGACTGCTTCTGGAATATTTGCCGAAATAATAATAGGATTCATGTCACCTCTGGCTCTGTGGGTAGTATTTCATTGGCTATGAATTGCTTTGAGATGTCCAGTGGTCATGACGATGGCCATATGAATGAAAGTCTTTTTTTTTCTACTTGTGACATTTCCCCCACTTGCTCAGTTGGTAGGTGTGCTGTGTTGGCACCTCTGCTCCGCAGGCCAGGAGTGGTCCTGATAGGTTGCCTTTTCTGTGCTGAGTTGGCTGATTGATTTTGGGAGTTCTGGAATTGTACTCCAGACTGGGAGGCATAGGTAGGCCAGATTGTCGGCTTCTGATCACCATTGTGTAATTGTTTATGTGAATTTGCGAAGATGTCAGAAGAAAATGGAATCTGATTCAACTGTAATGATCTCCTCTCCCTACACTTCAAGCATGGTCAAACAGTCCCAATACTCACTGCACAAGAAGAAAGGCCATTTTGCGCACTGCATTGCTGCCACTTATGGAACCAAAGCATAAGCCAGCGAGTGGAGTGTAAAGGAGTAAAGAGAGATCGAGATAATATAAGGCAAATCTCTTGTTTCATAATAACATTGTAAATAGAGCTCCTGCTAATTCTATGACCTTTGGTCAACAGAAAAGCATTAGAACCCTCTATTGAAGTCAATATTTGCATAGTATCTGATTCATGCTTCATTTCTGGGAAGAGGTGGTTATAAATATCAATAAAAGTGAATTTACTATGAGTTGAATTTACACCAGGTGTTAATTTTCAGGTATAACTATTACTCATTGAGTTGACAATTTAGCTTTTTCCTGCCAACGTCTCATAGAGTAAAACTCCACAGGCTCAATATATTGGAAGGAATTTTAACTGTCAGCAGGAATCTGGTGGAAAGATCACGGCCGGGATTCTCCCCTACCCGGTCGGGTGGGGGGTCCCGGCGTGTCGGAGTGACGTGAACCACTCTGGCGTCGGGCCGCCCCAAAGGTGCGGAATTCTCCGCACATTTAGGGGCCAAGCCCTCACAATGAGGGGCTAGGCCCGCGCCTGAGTGGCGTGAACAGCCTTTGGTGCCATTCCAACCGGGCCCAAAAGGACTTCGCCGGCCGGCGTAAGTCTGCGCATGCACCGGAGCGTCAGTGGCTGCTGACGTCATACAGGCGCATGCGCAGGGGAGAGGGTCTCTTCCCCCTCCGCCATGGTGAAGACCATGGTGAAGGCGGAAGAAAAAGAGTGCGCCCACGGCACAGGCCCGCCGGCCGATCGGTGGGCCCCGATCGCGGGCCAGGCCACCGTGGAGACACCCCCCGGGGTCAGATCGCCCGCCTGTGCCACCAATCCCGCTGGTCAGGTAGGTGGTTTAATCCACGCTGGCGGGATTGGCCTGTCAGGGGCGGGGCTTCGTCCCATTGCGGGCCGGAGAATAGCAACGGGGGGCCCGCTGACCAGCGCGGGGGGCCTGTCGACCGGCGCGGTGCAATTCCCGCCCCCGCCGAATCTCGGTGGGCGGAGAATTCGGGACACAGCGGGGGGGGAGGGGGGATTGACGCCGGCCCCAGGGGGTCGGAGAATCCCGGCCCACTTGTTTCACCCAGCCTCCTGCCTGCGCAGCGAGGCCACACAGTGCCAATCCACTTCCTGCTCATCATAGGTCAGTGTTCTTGATGGTTTGCGATAAGGAGGGGAGGGAGAGTGAATGCCCAAATGAGGCCTGAATTTTCCTCCAGGGGCCTGGAGAACATAGAACATAGAACAGTACAGCACAGAACAGGCCCTTCGGCCCTCGATGTTGTGCCGAGCAATGATCACCCTACTTTAACCCGTATACCCAACAATCCCCCCATTAACCTTACACTACGGGCAATTTAGCATGGCCAATCCACCTAACCCGCACATCTTTGGACTGTGGGAGGAAACCGGAGCACCCGGAGGAAACCCACGCACACACAGGGAGGACGTGCAGACTCCACACAGGCAGTGACCCAGCCGGGAATCGAACCTGGGACCCTGGAGCTGTGAAGCATTGATGCTAACCACCATGCTACAGTGAGGCCCCCTCATAGAGAAGTATTCCCTCCTCTAAATTGTTCTGCTTCTCCATCTTTCTCTCACACATTGACACTATCCCTCCCCCCACTTCCTTATAACCTACCTCTATGATCGGGTTATCCCTCCCAGTATCACCTTTGTCAAAGCTAGGAGGAAACAAAGTACATGAGGGAGAAAGGAGCAGACGTATCTGATGATAATACTTGATGAAGTAGGAAGGGAGGAGGATTGTGTGGTGCATAGATCAATTGGGTGCAATGGTCTGTTTCTGTGCTGTAAATGCCGTCTAATTCTATGTCTGATTATACCTCTGTGAACTGTGATGGAGTGTTTCTCGGCATTAAAGACTGCATAAATGCCTTGTAGATTTGAAGTATAACATAATTAATGCTGATGAGGAAGTGGCAGATTCCAAGTTACATGGAACAGTGGATGAATATGTTTGAGAATTGCACATGGTTGGAACACACATTTTCAGGGGCAGAAGCTTGTACATAAGAGTAATTTGTTTCAGGGCAGCATGGTGGCGCAGTGGTTATCACTGCTGCCAGGAACCCGAGTTCAATCACGGCCTCGGGTTACTGTGTGGAGTTTGCACTTTCTCCCTGTGCCTGCGTGGTGTTCCGGTTTCCTCCCACAGTCCAAAGATGTGCAGATTAGGCGGATTGGCTGTCCGAAACTACCCTGTAAAAAAAAGAGTAATTTGTTTTCAATTCCGCGAACGTAGTTATTTATTAACCTCATACTACTGGGTAAACAGGAATATTCTCAATTCAAAGGGATACAGGATTTGGCACTTTAAAGGGTAAATGACGTTTATAATTTCCTGTTACTGGATTTGTGCAGCTCTTTCACTGCTTTTTGATAAAGAAGCAATTACCTATATGTAGAATAAAGGTGCCATGGGAGTTATTACAAGCCAGTGATCTAACTGAAGAGATTCACGTGGCTTCAGACAGCTTCTTGAGAGCAAAGCCCAAGTAGTTATATCTGTCATTTGAATTCCAAGACAAGATTTTTGCTTTTTTACAACATGGATTAATGTGATTATTTTTGCTGAGACAGGGACAGACATTTCCAATTTTGTCCTCCTATTAGCCACCAATATGTGTACAAGAATAAACTCAGATGTCCTTGCCTCTGATCTTCCAGTCCTCTTTGAAAGGAAGTAATTCTCATCGGTGTCTCCCAACATTGGAATGTCTGACATGAACAAATCATAGAATTTACAGCATAGAAGGAGGCTATTCGGCCCATCGAGTCTGCACCGGCCCTTGGAAAGAGCACCCCACATAAGCCCCCACCTCCACCCTAACCCGTAACCCAGTAACCCCACCTAACCATTTTGGACACCAAGAACAATTTAGCATGGCCGATCCACCTAAATTGCACATCTTTGGTCTGTGGGAGGAAACCGGAACACCCGGGGGGAAACCCACTTAGACACAGGGAGAACGTGCAGACTCCGCACAGACAGTGACTCAAGCTGGGAATCGAAGCTGGGACCCTGGAGCTGTGAAGCAACAGTACTAAGTACTGTGTCGTCCGTGGGTTTAAAACGGATGTAAAGCTAGCAGGGCATCTGCCATGCCTGCCTCAGGTTACAGTGGAAGGCCCAAACCGTTATGATTTTTCGGCCTCATTTAGACTTTAGCTGGTGAGCTGTAGGCCGAGTCTGTTGGCGGATGAGGTACCGGGGGTGGGGGGGTCACCAATCCTGGGTACGCAGGAGAATGGACCAACGAGAACGTTCAAAAAATACTATTTATATCTATTCTTGAGGGGCAGGCAGTGTTCCCTTTAAGCACAGCCATTTATTTTACTCAGTGCTTCGTAAACTTGGTTCAGTGTGGAATACTCACAATCTGCCAGTGCGGACAGGGGAGGCAGTGGCGGAGTGATATTATCGCTGGACTAGTAATTGAGAGACTGAGGGTGATGCTCTGAAGGAGCTGGGTTCAAATCCCTCCATGGCAGATGGTGAACTTTGAATTTGATTTTAAAAATCTGCAATTAAAAGTCTAATGATGAACATGAAACCGTTGTTGATTGCTGTAAAAACCCATCTGATTCATTAATCCTCTAAGGAAGGAAATCTGCTGTCCTTAGCTGGTCTGGCCTACATATGGCTCTCTGGATCCATGGCAAAGTGGTTGACTCTTAAATGCCCTCAGGGATGGGCAATGAATGCTGGCCCAGTCAGCAATGCCCACACCCCTCATGTCCACACTTAAGCAGTTCTGCACCTCTTTTGGAGAGGGTGATGGTTGTCTATTTAAATGCCTGTCTGAAAATGGAATCAAGCAACACAGGAAGGGGACCGTCTGCACTGGAGCCCAGGGCTAGATCTAGAGAAACCCGCAGGGATAAAAACCTAAAGAATTCTTTGTTGGGACTACAGCAGACCTGTATGAAACTAAACAGGTGAGTTCAATGCAGTTCCTAAAAAGTGCAGATAAACAAAACAGATTTTCAACTTACCACCTGGGTTTAAAACTAAATTGTAAATCATGCTGCCCACTATAGGAGCTGGCAATTTTTAATTATAAGAAAAAACAGAATGTTTTTATAACAGAGGTTCGATATATAATGCTTGTCATATATACCTGGTAAGTTGAAAAGCTACTCCAGCAAAACAAAACTCTATTATTTATCATTTGTTATTCTCACCCTGTCTGGGTTATTAGACGTAAGGGGGAATGAGGATCAGGGGCGAGATTCTCCGTCGGCCGATGCAGGAATCGCGAAACATGATTGGGTGGAGAATTGGTTTCGACACCGAAATTGCGGCGGGCGCTGATTTCAAGCCAAATTGCAGTTCTCTGTTGCCTCGACAGCGGTGTCAATGCGTTCCAGAATGCACATACAGTTAACACCGTTTGCATATCATTAGCGGGCCAAAACCGGTATTCTCCAGGGCCTCTTGGATTCTCCGCCTCCAATGGGCCGAATTCCCAATGGCGAGGTTCACTTGTTCACTTGAAACCGGTGCCGTGGCTGATTAGGGAGCGAGAGGAGGTACGGAAAGTGTCCAACATCACCATAGTTTGCTGACAGTTGCGCCGTTGGCCGATGGGCTTCTGCCAGGGTTGGGTGGAGTAGTGGAGAGTGGCCAGGAGGTGGGCTGTGGGATCAGGATGGAAGGGCACGGAGCACCATTGTCGCAGCCTGCAAGCCAGCCATGCAGCTGCTCATGCTGCTGACTGCCCACTGTGAACTTAGGGCCACAGGTCGTATGGGGTTCCCACAGGGGACCCTGGTCCTCAGAGAATTATCCCTCAGGTGTTCTCTGGCTCCAGTCAACCCATCAGCCGTATGAACGTGCACCAGCGGAACCAGTGCCATCTTATTGGCTGGGATGAGTGTCAATCACGGACCCAGCGAATCCCGCACCATTTCTCATTGGAATCGATTATGCTCCATGTGGAGCCGGTGCTAGCCGCTCAACGATCCAGGTGTAATGCCAGTTTTGCTGTTGTGGAAGTCCACGCATCCTGCCCCGGTGTCAACACTTAGGGCTGGATTCTCCAATTTAGAGACTATAGTCAAGCATGTGGCTAGTCTTACGCCTGGTGGAGGGCTAGCAGCTGCACCACGTAAAATTCCCGGTGTTCAAAACAGAAACGGCCGGAGAATTTCCGGGTCCATGGCCGCACATGTTCATGGTGGCAACCTGTAGCGATTGCGCCATACAACATGGTGCTGTCCACGCACAAACGCAGCCTGCCAGATAGTGCCCCCCTGTAACCTCCTCCTCACCACCCCGAACCACCTCCCACCAGTCCCCCCAGCCCCTGCCGAAGCCCCCCGGCCAGCGGAATGGCTCCCCCCTGACTGCGTCCGCAGCCGCCATGCGAGGTTTAAAAAAAAATAAGTTTAGAGTATCCAATTCATTTTTTACAATTAGGGGGCAATTTAGCGTGGCCAATCCACCGACTCTGCACATCATTGGGTTGTGGGGGCGAAACCCAAGCAAACACGGGGAGAATGTGCAAACCCCACATGGACAGTGACCCAGAGCTGGGATCGAATCTGGGACCTCGGCGGCGTGAGGCAGCAGGGCTACGTCACGCGAGGTTGACGAAACCTCAGACCACATGTGATCCACGCCTTTGGGAAGTCGACCCATCGGGGGCATAGCATCAGGGAGGGCCTTCCGGTGATGTCCTGAGGCCATCCCAACTGCGTGGGGCGTACTCACCGATGATGCCGTTTTGAAGGGGACAGGGTATCACAAGCAGGCGCTGCCCTCGAATTTGGCATCAAAAGAGATTCTCCGCCAAATCGCCGAATGCGATTTCAGCATCGGCATTCGGAGAATCCCGTCCAGAGTCTCAGGAACGGAGAATCCCATGCCATATGCTTCTGAAGTTATGTTGATGGCAAATTGTTGGAATAGTATGTGGGAAAAAGGAAAACCTACTTGGTCTCATCATATCTGGCCTGGAAGTACCCGTATACAGTAGGACATGTGTCTGTGCTTTAAGGGACAGGGTCCTGATGTAATGGATCCCTGCTCTTTCTCCCATTTAGGGAACTCTGCCTTTGTCTGGATACAGGATAAAATGAAATGAAAATTGCTTATTGTCACGAGTAGGCTTCAATGAAGTTACTGTGAAAAGCCCCTAGTCGCCACATTCCGGCACCTGTTCGGGGAGGCTGATACGGGAATTGAACCGTGCTGCTGGTCTGCCTTGGTCTGCTTTAAAAGCCAGCGATTTAGCCCAGTGTGCTAAGATTAAAAATCCCAGAACTCTGTCCCTGGAACTGACTGACATCATCAGCACCTAAACGGGCAGGAGAAATTTAGCCCAAAATAAGAATCTAATTTTAAAATGATAGTCTCAATAATTGAAAGAAAGGCCTCGATATGAAGCTCAATTGTGATTTCCTCCGCCCTGCGCCAATTGGGAAATGGTCAGGGTGATGGGGATTAAAATGTGTAGAAATGGGGAACACACCCTGAACTCATCATGTACAGGCCCATTGATATTTTAATACCAGCAGGTAGTGTGCTGTGTGTGCAACCCGCTGTTGTGCAGTGGCACGCTTTATTAAGCTACTTTAATCAGACTGTCACAGCGCAAAGGGAGCCTGCTTTAATTTCAACAGTTGCCGGCTGGGCTTCCCAGAGCTTTGGTAACCTGGCTGCTAAATGGAGGATGGAGCTGCCACCTTCAGCAGGTAGGTGCTTTTTACAGCCACCCTATCCCTGCACTCCTCCCACCTCTGCACCCCCCCCCCCCCCCCCCCCCCCCCCCGACCCACTCAGTCATGATCAATGACCTCAGCATACAGGTGCCAACCTGTAGCTCTCTCCTTCCCAAATGTTAGGGATTGTCCTCAAGGACCCCTTGATGTGGCCTTCCACCTGATAGCCACCCATCCTGACAATTTTCCTGGATACCAACAGGAAACAGAAGGATCCAAAATATACATAATGAGCTCTTGCTGTTAAATATGGCAGACCCTCCATGTACCCGGCCTTGTGTTCCTTCCACCCTCCCCACCTCCCTGTAAGTATACTTCCTGCTGCTGTTCAATACTGAATTCAGCTTCAATAGTCTGCAATTCCTGCTAACTGAAACACTGCACCTCATATGCAAAATCTATGTGATGCAGCGTGTCTCGAGGAAACATTGAATCCTTTCACTGTCAGTATGGACATTGGGCTGTAGAATGGGGTTATTCCTTTACTTCTAAAAGCATACTGACAGACCGTGGGTAGGATTCTCCATCGGCCGATGCCGGAATTGGGCGGAGAATTGGTCGTGAAGCTAAAATTGTGGCGGGCGCTGGGCGATGGAGGGTGTTGTAGACAGCTCTGACAGGAGGTCAGTGTCGTCCCCGAACTGGTGCTCCGGGGTGTCCGGGGTTGTGGGTCAAGTGCTCCCGTCGCTGTCCATATCTTCCTCCTCCTCCTCGCTCTCCTTCTGGGTTTGTGTTTGGGGTCAGGGGCAGGGGGCACCAGAAGAGTTTGCCTCATCACCCGGAGATCCTGTAAGACACAAGATATGGCGCATGATTGTACCACGGGTGATGGTGGTGGAGGGGGCTGTGGGGGAGGGGGGGGGGGGGGAAGGTGGTGGTGGTGCTGGAGGGGGCACGGTGTGGGGATGGTAGTGGTGATGGTGGCGGAGGGTACTGTGCGGGTCATGTAGTGGAGGTGGTGGTGGAGGGGGGGTGGTGTGGTGGTGGTGATGGCGGAGGTGGTGGTGGAGGGGATGTGTGGTGGTGTAGTGGAGGTGGAGGGGGTGTGGTGGTGTGTAGTGGAGGTGGAGGGGGTGTGGTGGTGGTGTAGTGGAGGTGGAGGGGGTGTGTAGTGGTGGTGTAGTGGAGGTGGAGGGGGGTGTGTGATGGTGGTGTAGTGGAGGTGGAGGGGGTGTGTAGTGGTGGTGTAGTGGAGGTGGAGGGGGGGTGTGGTGGTGTGTAGTGGAAGTGGAGGGGGTGTGTAGTGGTGGTGTAGTGGAGGTGGAGGGGGGTGTGGTGGTGTGTAGTGGAGGTGGAGGGAGGTGTGGTGGTGTGTAGTGGAGGTGGAGGGAGGTGTGGTGGTGTGTAGTGGAGGTGGAGGGAGGTGTGGTGGTGGTGTAGTGGAGGTGGAGGGAGGTGTGGTGGTGGTGTAGTGGTGGTGGAGGGGGTGTGTAGTGGTGGTGTAGTGGAGGTGGAGGGGGTGTGTAGTGGTGGTGTAGTGGAGGTGGAGGGGGGTGTGGTGGTGGTGTAGTGGAGGTGGAGGGGGGGTGTGGTGGTGGTGTAGTGGTGGTGGAGGGGGTGTGTAGTGGTGGTGTAGTGGAGGTGGAGGGGGATGTGGCGGTGTGTAGTGGAGGTGGACGGGGGTGTGGTGGTGTAGTGGAGGTGGAGGGGGGTGTGGTAGGTGTGTAGTGGAGGTGGAGGGGGGTGTGGTGGTGTGTAGTGGAGGTGGAGGGGGTGTGGTTGTGGTGGTGTGTAGTGGAGGTGGAGGGGTGTGTGGTGGTGTGTAGTGGAGGTGGAGGAGGGTGTGGTGGTGTGTAGTGGAGGTGCAGGGGGTGTGTGGTGGTGTGTAGTGGAGGGTGGAGCGGGGTGTGGTGGTGGTGTAGTGGAGGTGGAGGGGGGTGTGTGGTGGCTTGTAGTGGAGGTGGAGGGGGTGTGTGGTGGTGTGTAGTGGAGGTGGCAGGGGGTGTGTGGTGGTGTAGTGGAGGTGGAGGGGGGTGTGGTGGTGTGTAGTGGAGGTGGAGGGGGTGTGTGGTGGTTTGTAGTGGAGGTGGAGGGGGTGTGTGGTGGTGTGTAGTGGAGGTGCAGGGGGTGTGTGGTGGTGTATAGTGGAGGTGGAGGGGGTGTGTGGTGGTGTGTAGTGGAGGTGCAGGGGGTGTGTGGTGGTGTGTAGTGGAGGTGGAGGGGGGTGTGTGATGGTGGTGTGTAGTGGAGGTGGAGGGGGGTGTGGTGGTGTGTAGTGGAGGTGGAGGGGGGTGTGGTGGTGTGTAGTGGAGGTGCAGGGGGTGTGTGGTGGTGTGTAGTTGAGGTGGAGGGGGGTGTGGTGGTGTGCAGTGGAGGTGCAGGGTGTGTGTGGTGGTGGTGTAGTGGAGGGGGGTGTGGTGGTGGAAATGGAGGTGGAGGGGGATGTGGTGGTGTGTAGTGGAGGTGGTGGTGATGGAGGTGGAGGGGGGTGTTCTGGTGTGTAGTGGAGGTGGTGGTGGTGAAGGGGGTGTGGAGGTGGTGTGGTGGTGGTGGAGGGGGGTTGTGGGGATGGCATCACAAGTGCCATTGCGGGGTCTCATTTGCTCGGCCAATGCTGACCTCCACCTCGGTGACTGCCCTCTCCTTTGGTCCACCTCACCGATCAGGTCCAGTGGCGTCTGCTGTGGTGAGGGGCCGCAGGTCGGGCAGTCCCCCTCTAGTGGTTGTGGGTCACCTTCTCTTGGGTATGGGGGTAGCCTTTGTGGCCAGGGCATGCAGCCATGGCGGCTGGTATGGGTGCTCGGATCTGGTGCAGGGTGGGGCTTCGGTCACCCTCCGGGTTTGGGGGGGGGGGGGGGTAGGGTTGGATTATGGGTGTGTGGGTTGAGGGTTAGTGCCAGGGGCATAGTGCTGCCTACTCACCCTGGCCGCCCTGAGGAGGTGGTGCAGTTTCTTACGGCATTCCTGGCCATCATGGCTGTGTTGCCCACGACGCTCTTGGCCTCTTCCACCTGCACTCAGGCCCGGTGCACAGCAATGGGTGGTAACCTCCTTCCCACCCCAGGATATGGAGTGGCCAGCTTTTCATCCACTGCGTCCAGCAGTGTCTCCAGTTCCTCAGTTCCTCTTTGATGAATTGGGGTGCCACTCTTCTTGCTGCCATTTTGTTGGCTGGGATGAATGTGTGTGGGGAGTGGAGTGCTTATATGCGGCTGCAGTTTGTTAGCCCCTCGAGTATCAATACTGGTCCCATCGGACACCATTTTTCATTGGAATCGATCATGTTCCATGTGGTATCACCAATCGAAACTCACACGACAAGCTGTTCATTCCAGGGATCATTCTTGTGAACCTCCTCCAGACCCTTTCCAAGGCCATCACATCCTTCCTTAGATACAGGGCCCAAAACTGCCCGCAATATTCTAAATGGGGTCTGACCAGAGCCTAATACTGCCTCAGAAGTACTTCCCTCGTCTTGTATTCTCGCTCTCTTGATGATGAGTGCTAACATTGCATTTGCCTTCTTCACTGCCGACTGAACCTGCACGTTAACCTTAAGAGAATAGTGAACAAGGACTCCCAAATCCCTTTGTGCTTCTGATTTCCTAAGCATGTCCCCCATTTAGAAAATAGTCCATGCCTAAATTCTTCCATCCAAAGTGCATAACCTCACACTTTTCCACATTGTATTTCATGTGCCACTTCATTGCCCACTGTCATAGCCTGTCCAAATCCTTCTGCAACCCGCCTGCTTCCTCAATACTGCATGTCCCTCTGCAGATCTTTGTATCATCTGCAAACTTAACAACAGTTCCTTCATCCTGATCATATTTTTTTCATTATAAATTTAGTGCACCCAATTTTTTTCCCATGAAGGGGCAATTTAGCGTGTTCAATCCACCTATCCTGCAAGTCTTTGGGAGGTTGTGGGGGCAAAACCCACGCAAACACGGGGAGAATGTGTAAACTTATCACAAACAGTGACCCAGAGCCAGGATCGAACCTGGGACCTCAGCGCCGTGAGGCAGCAGGGCTAACCCACTGCGCCACCATGCTGCCCTCTTCTCCCAGATCATTAATGTATATTGTGAAAAGTTGTGGGCCCAGCACAGACCCCTGAGAAAATGTTTATCCTTTCCGCCCCCTGCAGGAGGGAGCTCGCACCAACCTGCCTATGTGGAGTTTACACATTCTCCCCGTGTTTGCATGGGTTTCACCCCCACAACGCAAAGATGTGCAGGATAGGTGGATTAGCCATGCTAAATTGCCCCTTAATTGGAAAAAATGAATTGGGTACTCTAAATTTATTTTTTAAAATAACTTTTTAAATTGGCAAAGAGCTGCTGATTTAATGTTTTAAATTTAATTTGAAAACTTGGAGAGATTTCTTCCAGTTCCCAGAGACCCAGACAGTAAACACTCATAGGTGTAAACTCATGTCTGGGCCTATTTTCAGGCACAGGTTAAGTTTGCCTGCCCTTTTCCTGAAGGAAGAAGACTGTCTCCTCTACATTGGGGAGACAAAAGGCGGACTGGGCACATTATGAAGATACTAATTCTCTGCTGCTATGGGCAAGTTGGATCGTCTCAGTCAGTGTTGGCATAGAATTCCCGCATTTCCTTCAGTGCCTCACCCACAATACCAAGCACCGATTAATGAACGTTTACCCATCGTGTTGTGGTATCATGACACAGTAATTATTTACACTTTATCAAATGATCTACAACAAAATCTCAAATGCAAAAGTCAGATATAAAGCTCAAAAACACAACAGATGGCATTATTTATGAATCAAAGTGTCAAACTGTGATTGTAATCAGATATAGAAGCCATCTCCAGTGACTCACATGCCAAGCCTGCTTTAGGCATCCACCTGGGATGCCTGTCTGAAAAGAATGAGCTAATATTGTGACAGCTCTCGGATAGGAAGCGCTGAAGTGTACAACCTGATTTGCCCATAGATCCAAGGCTGACCCTAAACTGTTGTGAACGTAAGGACCACATAAAAATGCACATGGCATTTCCCTGTTCCATAACAGGTCAAACCTTCACAACCACTGCGCAGCTTCTCCATTATTATTTTTGTTCAGGGACCTCGCAACAATTATTAACATATTCAAGAGGCCTACGCCGGATTTAGGCAACAAGCCCAGTAGATTGGGATCCAGTTTTATGCCGATATGTTAACGCTCGAGTCCCATCCCTCAGCGGAGCAAATACAGATAGAATGGGACCAGATCTAATAATATAATAATCACTTATTGTCACAAGTAGGCTTCAATTAAGTAACTGTGAAAAGCCCCTAGTCGCCACATTCCGGCGCCTGTTCAGGGAGGCCGGTATAGGAATTGAACCCGCGCTGCTGGCCTTGCTTTGCATTACAAGCCAGCTGTTTAGCCCACTGTGCTAAACCAGCCCCTAATCTAATTCCTCAAGCTACATTTTGCTGCATAAAAATATACACAGCGGCAGATACCCGCAGCCCCCCCACCCACCCCCATCGCCACTCACCCACCCACCACCACATACTTTGAAAATTTCATTACAGTTTTTTTGCAAAAAAACAACATCCCACGCTATTATGTGTTTTAGAATTTGGTTCATACTGAGTGTGGTGGGGATTATGTTGAAATACGATGATATAATCATGTTTCCCCACTTTGATAAATGGTATGAAGAGCTTTTCAAGACATTCTGTGTCACTTTAATATAGAGGCTGAATATTTTGACTTCGAATTAATTAGTCAGAGTTGGTGGAAGAGGTCATTCAGTTTACCCCACTTCCAATCAATTACTGGAAACTTGCATGAATCAGCTGCATGTTCATCTGTACCAAGGGAATCTGTTTGTGAGTTAGCAGTGTCTGAATGAAGGAAGGAGACAGATTTTTAGTAGACACCGTGGCTTTTTAGGGCTTCTCATCAGGAGTACTCAGCAGGGAATAATTTTGCCTCACTGAGATGTTGTGTAACTGAAGTATTTTAAAACTACATCAAAATTTTCCAGATAGCTCAGTGGTTGCTGCCCAATATGGAATTTTACTATACAGATAAGGGAGGTTTCCTGTTAAATTTTGAATCGACATAGAGCTGTCTGGTATCAGTGTAACTATTGGACCACTGAGGTGTAACAAGCCGAGGCGGTGGAGGGTGGGGGGGGGAGTAAACAAATCGGCCCAATATTCCAGTTTATTCTTGCCCAATGAAAAGTGCATGTGTGCAGTTGTCCGACAAGGGCAGCTGCAAGAATGGGTCCTGGTTAGATAGTTAACCAGAAAGATGGCCAGTGGCCCATGGGACATTACCACACATTGAGACAATTCCTTCAGAGCACAGCATTGGAATCTAGAATAAAGAGTTGATATTTTCAAATGTTCGTAAGGTTTAGGTATATATTCCCGGCTGGGTCACTGTCTGTGTGGAGTCTGCACGTCCTCCCCGTGTGTGCGTGGGTTTCCTCCGGGTGCTCCGGTTTCCTCCCACAGTCCAAAGATGTGCGGGTTAGGTGGATTGGCCATGCTAAATTGCCCATAGTGTAAGGTTAATGGGGGGATTGTTGGGTTACGGGTATACGGGTTACGTGGGTTTAAGTAGGGTGATCATTGCTCGGCACAACATCGAGGGCCGAAGGGCCTGTTCTGTGCTGTACTGTTCTATTCTATATAGATGTGAGATAGCAGTATAGGATGAAAAAGAATATGGAAAAATCAAATAAATTAGAACGTTTTGATCAACGTATCTTTATTGATATTGGCGGCATCTACCGGTCGCATTGCGCCCGAAAAGCAGCACGGAGCGGCGCAATGTGGGCGGTAGATGCCAGGATATCCCACTTCCAGGATCTGGCTGGTCACCACGTTAGCACGATCTCGCAAGACATCGCGATGTGGGCAGGTTCACTTTCTTGCAAATCTTGCAAATTTCCCAAGATCTCACCAAGGTGTGGGATCTAAGCCCCTTAGAGACCTCGGGAGAGTGCCGTTCAGTGCTGGTCTCCATCAATGGGGTCCAGATGGAATGGCACTCATGGGGGTCTCCTCAGGGATTGGAGACCCCCAGGAACATACCCTCTGGGCAGGATGGTTCACTGGCACTGCTGGTGCCACCTGGGAACTGTATTTCCTGGAATTTTATAAGGTGATGCGATCAAAGTTTTCAAAAGAATTTAACATAGTTATATAGAAATAAAGTATTTCTGTTGGTTGAGGGGTCAAGGACTAAGGGGCATGGTTTAAAAATTAAAACTAAACCATTCAAGAGTGCAATAAGGAACTATTTCTACAGATAGCACTTTGGAACTCTCTTCTGCAAGTAGCAATTGATGTAGATCAGTTGCTAATTTTGAAACTGAGATCGAAAGATTTTTGTTAACCAAAGACATTTAGGAAAAAGGGACAAAAAGGGGTATACGGAGTTAGGTTGCAGATCAGCCAGGATCACACTGAATGGTGGAACAGACTTGTGAGGTTACGGGTAAATGGCCTATTCCTGTTCCTAATAGTATGGTTCAATTTTTACCCTTAATGCCAGATCAAAAAGGAGATTCGCATTTCGGATCATCGCTCAGTGGCCAATCCTGGATAGATGTTGGTTCAGAGTGTGATGGCGGCCAGTTGTGAAAGATGTCCAGAATTGCTACAAAAGACTGCCTTGGCCCACACACACTTGAGGCTGAGGCAACTGGGTGAAGGATTTGAGAACACTCAACATTCATGGTTCTGTGACCCAACATTAGTCAAGGAACGAGGGGCTCCAAATTGTTGAATGAATACTATCAACCTACAGAACCAAGAAACATCAAACATCCTGCAACAAAGCAGATCTGCAAGTTATGAGGTTTTGTCAGACAGTCAGATTTTACGACAAGTATCTCTTGGTAGATTTTGTGATAGCCGTGACGTATTGTGCTACGTGACCCATGCTGCGTCGCAATATGCCCAATAAGCAGTTTTGTGATCCACAATTGAGGTAACCAGGGTAAAGGGAGCATGATATGCTGAATGACCCATTTAATTATTCAATCTTTTTTACTTGTGAAGGAGATACATATCGCATAATTTCAGTTGATTTTTGCCTTTTGTTTATACGTTGTGTTTTTAAAATTGGGCGCTTGCTTTCATACCAAAATAATTATTAATATTCAGACGCTATGCAAAACAATTATGGAGAGGTGCTTTCGAATTTACCAAGAAGTTGCAAATTCTCTCCCCGTGTTTGCGTGGGTTCCGCCCCCACAACCCAAAAATGTGCAAGCTCGGTGGATTGGCCATGCTAAATTGCCCCTTAATTGGAAAAAATAAATTGGGTACTCTAAATTGAAAAAAAAAGAATTTACCACGAAATGAACCAGTGGATAATATCTCAATACATAATCTATGAAGGGGGAAACGGAATGTATATTTGGATTAACAAAGCCATCAGATTCAGATTTGTTTTCTTAGGTATTGGGTTTTCTGATTTTTAAAAACCAAAATAACTGGACTTTAAGGATTCATGGGAAAAACAAAGAAACATAGACAATACGCGCAGGCCATTCAAGCCCGTTTGGCCATTCAGTATGATCATGATTGATCATCCAACTCAATAACTTGTTCCCACTTTCCCCCATATAGTTTGGTCACTTTCGCCCTGAGAACTGCATTTAATTCTTTCTTGGGCATATCCTGGGCGGGATTATCCATCGGCTGATGCTGGAATTGGGAAACGTGATTGGGCAGAGAATCAGTTTTGACGACAAAACCGTGGCGGATTCACGCCAAATTGCAATTCTCCGGCGCCTCGACAGCGGCATTGTTGCGGTCCACTCTGCATGCACAGTGAACGCCGTTGGCATATCATTAGTGTGCCTGACACGGCATTCTCTGGGGCCTCCCTGATTCTACACCTCCACTGGGCGAATTCCCAATGGCGAGGTTCACTCGTGCTTTAAAAAATATTGGAACAGTGCCGTGGCTGCTGAGGGAGAGAGACAGTGTCCGGAAAGTGTCCAACATTGCCATCATTTGCTGACCATAGGGCTTCTGCAAGGGCCGGGGGGACTAGCGGGGGTTGGCCAGGAAGTTGGCTTTGGGGTCGGGATGGACAGGTACGGAACACTATTGCCACAGCCTTCAAGGTAGCCATACGGCTGCGTACTCTGCTGACTGCCCACTGTGAACTTAGGGCCACAGATTGTATGAGTGACTCATCAACGAGATGGGCGCGCTCCAGTGCAACAGTGCCATCTTGTTGATTATGATGGTGCGTGTGAGGAGTGAAGTGTGTAAATGCAGCTGCAGCTTGTCAGCCTCCCGAGTGTCATAGAGTCATAGATATTTAGAGCAGAGAAACAGGCCCTTTGGCTCAGCTTGTCCATATCGCCCAGTTTCTATCACTAAGCTAGTCCCACATGCCCGCATTTGGCCCATATCCCTCTATACCCACCCTGCCCATGTACTGTCCAACTGCTTTTTAAAAGAGAAAATTGTACCCGCCTTTACCACTGCCTCTGGCAGCCCATTCCAGATGCTCGCCACCCTCTGTGTAAAGAAATTTCCCCTCTGTTCTCTTCTGTATCTCTCCCCTCTTAAACCTATGTCCTTTAGATTTAGACCTTTGGGAAAAGATGTTGACTATTTACCTTATCTATGGGTTCTTGGGCAGCACGGTGGCCTAGTGGTTAGCACAACCGCCTCACGGCGCTGAGGTCCCAGGTTCGATCCCGGCTCTGGGTCACTGTCCGTGTGGAGTTTGCACATTCTCCCCATGTCTGCGTGGGTTTCGCCCCCACAACCCAAAAATGTGCAGAGTAGGTGGATTGGCCACGCTAAATTGCCCCTTAATTGGAAAAAAATAATTGGCTAATCTAAATTAAAAAAAAAAATCTATGGGTTCTTCATTATTTTATATATCTCTATAAGATCACCCCTAAGCCTCCTAAGCTCTAGGGAAAAAAGTCCCAGCCTATTCAGCCTCTCCGTATAACTCAGACCATCAAGTCCTGGTAGCATCCTCGTAAATCTCTTCAGTACTCTTTCTAGTTTAACAATATCCTTCCTATAATAGGGTGACCAGAACTGAACACAGTATTCCATGTGTGATCCCTCTAATGTCTTGTACAACATCAACAAGATGTCCCAACTCCTGTATTCAATATTCTGACCAATAAAACCTAGCATGCTGAATGCCTTCTTCACCACCCTGTCTACCTGCGACTCCACCTTCAAGGAGCTATGAACCTGTACTCCTAGATCTCTTTGTTCTGTAACTCCCCCAACTCTCTACCATCAACTGAGTAGGTCCTGCCCTGATTTGATCAACCAAAATGCATCACCTCACATTTATCCAAATTAAACTCCATCTGCCATTCATCGGCCTATTGCTAAATTGGTCAAGATCCTGTTGCAAACCTATATAACCTTCTTCACTATCCACTATGCCACTAATCTTGGAGTCATCTGCAAACTTACTAACCATGCCTCCCACATTTTCATCCAAATCATTTGGGCAGTACGGTACACAGTGGTTCACACTGTTTCTTCACAAAGCCAGGGTCCCAGGTTTGATACGGAATCTGCATGTTCACCCTGTGTGAGGTAGGTTTCCTCCGGGAGCTCGGGTTCCCTCCCACAAGTCTCTAAAAACATGCTGTTAGGTGAATTGGATATTTTGAATTTTCCCTCAGTGTACCCGACCAGGCGCCGGAATGTGGCGACGAGGGGCTTTTCACAGTAACTTCATTGCAGTCTTAATGTAAGCCTACTTGTGACAATAAAGACTATTGTATTATATATAAAAATAACAGTGGACCCAGCACCGATCCCTGAGGTACACCGCTGGTCACAGGCCTCCAGTTTAAAAGATAACCCTCCACAAACACCCTTTGGTTACGGTCGGCAAGCCAATTTTGTATCCAATTGGCTACCTCACCATGGATTCCATGAGATTTTACCTTTTACAATAACCTACCATGAGGTACCTTGTCAAAGGCCTTGCTAAAGTCCATGTAGACAACGTGAACCGCACTGTCCTCAACTACCTTCTTGGTTGCACCTTCAAAAATCTCAATCAAATTTGTGAGACATGACTTTCCCCTTACAAAGCCAGGCTGACTTTCCCTAATTAACCCTCTCCTGTCTAAATGCCTGTAGATCCTGTGCCTCAAAATACCTTTTGACTACTTACCAACGACAGAAGTAAGGCTCACCGGTCTGTAGTTCCAGGCATATCTTTACAGCCCTTCCTAAGCAATACCATAGCATTTGCTTCCCTCCAATCTTCAGGCACCTCTCCTGTGGCTGTCGATGATTCAAATAGCTCAGTTAGGGGGCTGGCAATTTCCTCCCTAGACTCCCACAACATCCTGGGATACATTTCATCAGGTCCCGGGGATTTATCTATCTTGATGCACTTTAATACCTACAGCACTTCCTTCTCTATAATATATACACTCCTCAAGACATCACTTTTTATTTCTCCAATTTTCCTAACATTCGTGCCTTTCTCAACAGTAAATTCTGATGAGAAATATTCATCCAGGACCTTTCCCATCCTTTGTGGATCCGCACATGGATGACCTTGTTTATCTTTAAGAGACCCTACCCTCTCCCTCGTCACTCTTTTGTCCTTTATGTAACTGTAAAAGCTCTTTAGATTTTCCTTCACCCTATCTGCCAAGACAATCTCATGCCCCCTTTTTGCCCTCCTGATTTCTCTCTTAATTCTATTCCATGTCCTATACTCTTCAAGGGGTCCACTTGATCACAGCTGCCTGTGCATGTCATATGCCTCCTTCTTCCTTTTGACCATGGCCTCAATATCCCGAGTCATCCAGGGTTCCCTACTTCTACCAGCCTTACCCATCACTTTAAGAGGAATGTGCTCACCCTGAACCCTAGGTAATATCCTTTTGAAAGATTCCCACTTACCAGCAGTACCCTTGCCTGTAAACAGGCTCCCCAATCAACTTTTGAAAGTTCCCGCCTAATGCCATCGAAATTGGCCTTGCCCCAATTTAGAATTTTAACTTTTGGGTCAGAACTATCATTCTCCACAGTTATCTTAAAACTAATGGAATTATGGTCACTGACCCCAAAGTGATCCCTCACTATGGGCAGCATGGTAGCATTGTGGATAGCACAATTGCTTCACAGCTCCAGGGTCCCAGGTTTGATTCCAGCTTGGGTCACTGTCTGTGCGGAGTCTGCACATCCTCCCCATGTGTGCGTGGATTTCCTCCGGGTGCTCCGGTTTCCTCCCACAGTCCAAAAATGTGCAGGTTAGGTGGATTGGCCATGATAAATTGTCCTTAGTGTCCAAAGTTTCCTTTAGTGTTGGGTGGGGTTACTGGGTTATGGGGATAGGGTGGAGGTGTTGACCTTGGGTAGGGTGCTTAGGGTGCTCTTTCCAAGAGCCGGTGCAGACTCGATGGGCTGAATGGCCTCCTTCTGCACTGTAAATTCTATGATAATCTAACACTTCCATCACCTGCCTTCCTTATTCCCCAAGAGGAGGTCAAGTTTTGCCCCCTCTCTAGTCGGGCCATCCACATATTAAATGAGGAATTCGACCTGAATACACTCGACACATTTTTCTCCATCCAAACCTCTAGTGCTATGGCTGTTCTAGTAAATGTTGGGAAAGTTCAAGTCCTCAACTATTACCACCCTATTTTTCCAGCAGCTATCTGTAATCTCCTTACATAGTTGTTTCTCGATTTGACTCTGACTATTTAGGGGCCTGTAGTATAATCCTATTAAAGTGATCTCACCCTTCTTATTTTTCAGTTCTACCCATATAGACTTAGTGGGCGAACCCTTAGGTATATCCTCTCTCTGTACTGTAGTGATGTTGTCCCTAATCAAAAACGCAACTCCTCCTCGTCTCCTATCTCCTGGTCTATCTTTCCTGTAGCATCTGGACCCTGGAACATTGAGTTGCCAGTCCTGCCCCTCCTTTAGCCAAGTTTCAGTAATAGCTATAATATCCCAGTCCCATGGACCTATTCATGCCTTGAGTTTACCTGCCTTGCCCCTCAGGCCTCTGGCATTGAAATAAATGCAGTTCAATCCGTTGAATCCGGCACCATTTCTCATCGGAATCGATTGTGCTCCACATGGCGACAGTGCTAGCCCCTCAACTGTCGCTGAATCGGTCCAGATGCGATGCCAGTTTTGCTGTCGTGGATGATTGCGAATCCTGCCCCAGCATCATCTCTTAAGCTCCGGAATGGAGAATTTTGCCGACAATGTTTTGGGCTCAACTACGATCTGTGGTAGTGAATTCCACAGGCTCACCACTCTCTAGGTGAAGAAATTTCTCCTCATCTCAGTCTTAAATTGCCTACCCTGTATCCTTAGATTGTGACCCCTAGTTTTGGACTCCACCACTATCGGGAACATCCTTCCTGCATCTATCCTGTCCAGTCCTGTTAGAATTTTATAGGTTTCTATGGCATCCGCCCTCATTCATCTGAATGCCAGCAAATATAATTCTAACCGATTCAATCTCTTCATACATTCATCTTGTTGTCATGTTAATCACCCTGGGATAACACGGACTGCAACTGGATGCAGTTGTACTTGAAAGTAGACTCCAAACTTTGATGTTAGTTCAATACGCTTTATTGAACTTGTTAAGCAGTGCACACAGTTCGCTGTGGGTTTGACACTCTACTAATCTAAGCATGCTTACTATAACTAACTAGACCAGACTAGCTCTGAGCCACGTGTAGAAGGTGCTAACTGATATATACACCCTGACTGTCACTACAGTTGTCACCAGGGGAAAGAGGCAGAGTGCTGATGCCTCGTGTGTTTTATAGTGGGAAACTCCCCTCTAGTGTTCTGCCTGGTGATTGGTTGTGTTCTGTCCTGTGTGTTGATTGGCTGTACTGGGTGTCTGTAATTGCCTGTCTGTATCTCATTATGTGCATGAGTGCATATCATGACACTTGCCACCCCAGGATTCAGTCTGGTAAACCTTCGCTGAACTCCATCGATAGCAAGAACATCCTTCGCCAGATAAGGAGACCGAAACTGCACACAATATTCCAGGTGTGGCTTTACCAAGCCCCTGTATACTTGCACAAGGCATCCGTGCTCCTGTACTTGAACTTTCTCGCTTCGAAGGCCAACATACCATTTGCCTTCTTTACCGCCTACCTGCATGCTTATATTCAGCGACTGGTGTACAAGGACACCCGGATCTCGTTGCACACTCCCCTCTCTTAATTTATAGCCATTCAGAAAATAATCTGTCTTTCTGGTTTTGCTACCGAAGTGATTAACCTCACATTTATCAACATTGTACTGCACCTGCCAAGCATTTGGTCACTCACTAAGCTTGTTCAAAACACACTGAGTATCTCTGCATCCTCCTCACAACTCACCCTCCTACCCAGTTTTGTGTCCTCTTCAAATTTTGAGATATTACATTTAGTTCCCTCATCTAGTCATTTATATGGTGCCACCTTGCCGCCCAATTTTCTCTTATTCTTTCACAAATTATAAGCTTCAGTTCAACATCCACCTCCTTCCAGGGATGTCATGAAGCTGATTTATGGAAATGGTTAACTGGAGTGGCGACTACATTATACAGGACCACCTCCACTTTAACATCTATCGAACAAGAGTCAGATACTGGGCTGAAGCAGCACTTGTCTGCAGACTTTGGTTCATGCCTTCATATCGGGTTTCCTTTCACTTCATTGTTGCTTTTCACTTTTGTTTTCGCTCCCTTTCAGCTTAACAAAAGACAGTCAATGAGTTGAAAAGTCTTTTGAACCATTCCAAAGGCTGTAAGGACTTTTGGCTATTATGTCTTCTCTGCTTGTGTTCAAATTGTAATTTTCCAGTCCCACCATCAGGCCATCCCCCTGTCCTTTTTAAAATGTATTCTTGAGTTACGAATAATTTTGAGAATGAGGTGGCCATGGATCTAGTTCCGTATTTGTTGTCCATTCCTAATTACGCTTGAAAAGGTGGTGGTGAGCTGCCTTCGTGAATCAATACAGTCCACATGCTGTAGGTACACCCACAGTGCTGTTTGGAAGGGAGTTGCAGGAATTTGACGGTGAAGGAACCGTGATATAGTTCCAAGTCGGGATGTTGTGTGTCTTGTAGAGGTACTTGCAGATGGCGGTGTTCTCATGTGTGTGCTGTACTTGTCCTTCTAGGTAGCAGAGTTCACGAGTTTGGCAGGTGCTGTCGAAGGAACCTTGGTGAGTTGCTGCAGCGCATCTTGTAGATGGTACACACGGCTGCCACTGTGTGTCGGCAGAAAGTGAACGTTGAAGGTGGTGGATGGGGTGCCAATCAATGGGGCTTCTTTGTCCTGGAGGGGTGCTGAGCTTTTTGAGCGTTGCTGGAGTTACAATCATCCAGTCAAGTGCAGAGTATTCCATCATATTCCTGCCTTGTGCCTTAGTATAATTGCTAAAACAGCTTGCAAAATCAGGAATAAATTGGAATCAAAGGAAAGTTATCTATCATCCAAAATTTCTGCAATATATCTATAATTGCATTATGGGTGTTTTAAAGTAATTTTTAAGCTTTTAAAAAGCATGACACAAAATCGAGACTTAAATATTTAAAAGGATGAAAAGCATTTTCAGAGATAATTTACTGTCACCCCTTATGATCTCCAAAAGCAGAAAGACAATGAATCTTTCCACGGAGATCATAGCAAAAATGTGGAATATGTGACCTATGCTCATTTAGAAAAACAGGAAAGCTGCTGTTCACTCTGACCTGATGACATACAGTCCAACAAACATTATGATTGACAAGCTGGAGTGGGAGCTCTGCAGATTAAAAAGAGCAGTCCTTCCAAATGCAATATTTCAGAACACAAAAGATTTAAATTGTGATGCCCACTCGAGCTATTTATTTTTGATGAGAATTACCAATTCAAATAAAATAATTATAAGGTTGTGGGCGTTTAATGTCAAAATCTTCCTGGTGATGATCCTGGTCCCTCAATCAGACTGCTGAGATTACCCGTTCAACGATGCTGCATTTGTGAAACCTAACTGAAAATGACACACTAACTGTTGCTAAAGCTTACACACTGATGTGCAAACATTTAATCACAGCATGTTCACTTGCCTATTAGTGTGAGTGAAATTGCTAATATGGGCTTTTTAATTCATACTCCTGCCTCTCAGCCCCTTCTGCTGAAGCTGCTGAGGAAACAGCTGAACTCTGGCTATCAGCATATGCACCAAATCAGTACACTGATCACCTGCAAGATCGCAGTCAGCAGACATCATTGCTCTTGACACTTATTCACAGGCAAAACAGGATTTTCTTTTCAGATGAATATTGATTACGGCTCCACTTCTTCAACAGGTACAATCTAATACTCAGTTTAATACCTTCTGAACAACTGCAAACATGCAGCAAGGTTTTAATAATAGAGGCAGTCATATTTTGAGAACATCATGAGAGCGAATCAAAAATCAGGTAAATACTACTCTGTGCTGACATTCAAGTCTGTAGATATGAATAATATTGCCTTGTACTCCTGGGGCATGGAGAGATTTTTTTGTGACAAATTCTTTGTGAGACGCTCCTTTTAAAAAGGTTAAGCGCAGAAATCCTAACTGATGTTGACTGTGGTCAGAATTTAGGGTTCCTTTGGGTTATGCACTATTCTTTTGTTTGCAGCTATTTTGTGAGGGAGAGGGTTATAGACAGATCGAATCGAGGAGTTCGAAATTCCGAAAGCTTCTGTCTCGGGGCTTAATTATCCCCAGTGTGTTCCCAGCGTCGGGTTGAATTCCGGGTCGGGAAGCCAGATGTGGCAGTAGTGGGATTACAAATACGACCTCCCCAGAGGCAGCCAATTAAAAACCTGCCTCTGGGAGCTGCATCCAATTGTGGACATTGGCCACTTACAAGTATTAGGGGGTCCCTTCCTTGGGGCCTATGGCTAGGGCTGCCATCTGCTTTCGCAATGCGAGCGATACCTGGGATCCGCCGGAGGGTGTGCTCATATTGTTCCATGAAGAAGAAATCAGAAGCTAAGATTACCCATGCCTTACACTACTGAGGTTTAGGGCTGTTTACCACTTGCTTTGACCCATGCCCAGCTGATTCCTACCATGAGGCAAACTCAGGGCTAACCTGTTTTTAATAATTGAGCAATGAGAGCAAGGGACATAGATATAAGAATAAATGTAAAAGACCTTGGACAGAGAGCAGGGGACTGTCTCAATCCATAAGAGAAGTCAGATGATCCTCTGGCAGCCATGTTTTTGTAGTTTTTTATGTTTTAAGAAAAAATCAAAGGTATAGACTGAATGTCCAAAACTAAATGGATTCTCTTGCATGTATCCTAAACATCCTGTGGTGCTCTCGACTTACACCTTTTCACATTTCTCTCCAGAAACTTACATGGTGGGACTAACACCATTGTAATTTCAAGCAGAAATCATGAGTAAGATTGAAGCCTGCCCAGAAAAGAGTGAAACCCAGACATGTTTTGTTTTTGAGCATTGACCAAAGCCTCTATCTTCTCTTACATTGGGTGCAGCACCTTTATCATTGTATTTTAGGCCAAGGCACACTACCATGGATTACATGAAAGCACACTTGCTTCTTTTCAACTTCATGTCAAGCCTTTTTAGCACTTCATCCAATGCTTAAAGGTTTTCTTCCTCTGGCATGTTCATAATCAAACATCATCCTGATTGCATAAGCAATATGACACTCCTCGCAAAATCTTTTCCATTGTTGCTCCTAAGATTTTTGGAGAAGATTTTGCACCATTGGGCAGATTTAGGTATGCATTACACCCATGTAAATATTTATTGTGGGATACTTGTGACTATCTTGACCCACATTGAGCATGCATGAACATGAGACAAATCCAACTTTGTGACTATCTTGGATCCTGCTAACTCCACATATAAATCTTAGAGGTTGGCAGTGGACACAACAGCTGAATTGTGTGAGCCAGCCAAATATGTTTTGACTTTGTTCAAAACTTGTATGCCTTCTTTTCAGTTTCAATTCATAGGCGGAATATGCTGCATTCATGCTTGGCGTAAACACCTGGAAAACATTTGATGGTCAAAAGAATTTGTAACACCAGGTGGCCTGTTCGTATATATGATGTACTGGCTTTGAGACTGAACTTTGTCGATATAAAGGAATGCTTATCGCAAATAGCCACATCAAATTCAGAGAAACCACGGGCGAAATTCTCCCCCCCCCACGACGGGTGGGAGAATAGGGGGAGGGCCTTCCCGACTTTTTTGACGCCCTCCCGCTATTCTCCCCCCCCCCCCGCCGAAATCCCGACAAGAATCGCTGCCGCCGTTTTTTTTACGGCCGGCAGCGATTCTCAGCTGTTAGAAGGGCCGAAGTCCCAGCCCTTTACGACCTTTTTACGAACGGCAAACACACCTGGTCCTGCCGTTCGTAAAAACGTCGTGACAAACTCGCAAAAAATAACCATGGCACCGATTGGCACGGCAGTACCACGGCCGTGCCAAGGGTGCCATGGGCCCGCGATCGGTGGGCACCGATCGCGGGCAGCGGGCCCGATGCCCGCGCACTATTTGTCCTTCCGCCGCCCCGCAGTATCAATACGCGGGGCGGCTGAGGGGCAACCCGGCCCGCGCATGCGCGGGTTTCGCGCAAAAACGTGATGACGTCACCCGCGCATGCGTGGGTGGAGTCTTCCCACCTGCGCATGCGCGGCTGACGTCATATGACGCGTCAGCCGGCGCTAACTCCGGCAAGCGGGCTTAACGATTTTCGTTAAGCCCGACTTGTCGGAGCCTCCGACGTCGGGCTGCTAGCCCCGACGGGGGAACAGAATCGGTCCCCCGTCGGGAAGGGGCGCGCTGCCGTAAAACCCGCCCGGGTTTTACGGCAGTTTTACGATTTCTCCCGTTTTGGGAGAATTTCGCCCCACATGTTTCCCGTACCAGCCTCCCCGGACAGGCATCGGAATGTGGCGACTAGGAGCTTTTCACAGTAACTTCAATGAAGCCTACTCGTGACAATAAGCGATTTTCATTTCATTTCATTTTTCATGTGAAAGCTGAAGCAAAATTCTTTGCAGAGAAGTTTGAAAAATACAAAATTGCTGTTTTTACTGTTTTGTGGAACCGTTTACTTCAAAGAATTAATGCTGTCAGCAATTTGCTGCAAATATTGATATAACTTTCTTGAAGGCTGCACAATTGATAGCCTCAGTTAGAAGTTTTGTCATGGAAATTGAAAATGACTATACCTTAATGGAAGCAAAGACATTGACATCAACAAAGACAATTGAATGACTTTAAAAGGAAAAGAGAAGATCATTGTTGAGATTGCCAATGTTATTTGTAAAACTCTGAAAAAGACTGTTTCAATATTTTGTGTGCTTTTTGACAAATGTTTGGATGAGAATGCTAAGAGCTGCTGCAGTAAGAGGTTCATTGAATTCTACCGGGAGGACATAGACACAAATCTTTTTGAAGGTGGAGTTAAACAATTCATCTATTTAATCAATAGTGATGAGCTCTGTGCTTCACATCACCAGCTGATTTGTACAGAATTGTATATGATGGTTTACAGCCAATGTTTCCAAATGTTGAAACCATCTGAAGATCTTTTTAACAATACCTGTCACAAATGCTTCTGGTGAATGTTCTTTCTCTGTACTGAACAGAGTGAAAGATTATCTGTGAAGAATGATGAGTCAGGAACATTTGACAAGTTCAACAATACTGACAATTGAAAATGCGTCCTTACAAGATTTTACCTATGATGATGTTATTGATGATTTTGTGAAGTAAAAGCGCAGTAGAAAAACCATCTAAGTTGCCATGGATTGCAAACACCCGATGAAGCAGGAAAACCTAAAAAATCTGTCCCTCTACCATGTTCTCCAGTCTGAATTTTGTTCTTCAAGAGAGAACATGTGCTGGTCTGATATAATAGTGGTCACAAGCAGACAGTTATAACTGGTGAGTAACTGACATCCCCCATCGCTATTTCCTGACCTTCAAAAAGTCTCTTTTTACTCTTCTGCATAATTAAAGAACAGAATCCTGCCAGATAATTGCCAGCAAAGCCACTGATATTTGACTTGGACTGGAAATTTCACTTTGTTGGTGTATTTGCTCCTGCACTGGACTTTTTCTGGCTTATTCGGTCCTGCCCTGGCCTATGCTGTGCTGCAATCATATCAACGGCTGATTTCTCCATCTCGTTGTTTATCAGCCAGTTCATGTTTGCTCACCTCAAGATACAGAGACCGCAATATTAACCATCTCTATTGTCATGCTGACAACAGGGAGGATTGAATTTCAATTTATCAATTAGTACTGGCTTATTTTTTTTTTGTAAATTTAGAGTGCCCAATTCATTTTTTCCAATTAAGGGGCAATTTAGCGTGGCCAATCTACCTAGCCTTCACATCTTTGGGTTGTGGGGGCGAAACCCACGCAAACACTGAGATAATGTGCAAACTCCACACGGACAGCGACCCAGAGCCGGGATGGAACCTGGGACCTTGGCGCCATGAAGCAACAGGGCTAACCCACTGCACCACCGTGCTGCCCTTAGTACAGGCTTATTGATGTGTATGTTGAAGTGAATTACAGCAGTAGCTCATTTGGGGTGGGGTCGACATCATTGTGGGCGGGGCTCGATGTCATTGGGGCCGAGCTCGACAACTTTGGGGGCAGGCCGCCACATCACCGGGGGCGGGCGTGATGTGGGTCCCCGCAAAGATGAAGTGCACGGGGACCCCAAAAGTATAAGCTCACCTCTGCTTGCAATAAACTGGCTTTGCATTAGGTATTATTCAGTTGTGCGTTTCCACATTGGTATTTTAGCTGTTCATGCCAGATGATTCAGCCCTGCTGCCGGGGCCAGAAGATCCGGCTGCCGGACCGCCTCCCCGCGCCGAGAAACACACCACGGGGAGGACAGGCAATGTTGCCTTATGTCTTCATACCTGTGCTCGGAAATGTCATTGTAGCTGTTCGATAGCTGATCAAGCTTCTCGTTCATCACAACTTGAAAAACATACTCCCAATCTAATTTAAGCTTATGAAGTCCATCTGTGTCTATTAACGTTGGTTTGTTGACATATCATTCCAAGTATGGGCAAATTGAGGGACTTGCCCTTATATTGGACATTGCACTCCATTTTTAACACCTCATTAGAGTAGCTGCTCAATTGAACTGTGGTCTCAGTTGGAAGTAGGTTGTTGAATTTGCTCCCATACATGAATCCTTGCATAAGTGAACAATCTGAAGCCATAACAATATGCATGTTGATATCCTTTTGATTTACCAACACCTTTGTACAAAAGTATGTAATTTGAGTGATTGCTAATGACATAAATACTGTACAGTCCCAGCTGCTCTATGGTTAAGCACTCTGGATTGAATTCAAGATTATGAGCTCCACCCGTGTGATATTGCTGTTTTTCATTACCAGTGGAATGAGTTCTCTTTCCTGCTTCGACCTTTGCTCAAGAAGCAGTTGCAATGTGGCCTTACTTTTGGCATTTAAAGTATTTGGCATTTCTGCACAGACACGCCTGTGTCATGTGGTTGCCAGTACAGTGATAACAAGTCACTAAAACTCTATCAACAGCACTAATTTGACCAGGTCACTCCACTTTAGGCTTGGCAAAAACCTCTGAATAGTCATTTGCACAGGATGAAATTCCCGCCTCTGTACCATCGTCACGGTAAAAACAATCCTAAACATTAGCTCAAATGTAAGATTTTGTGTGTTTAATAATGTCAATTGGATTCTTCCTCCATCAATCCAAACAAAATCCTTTTGGTAATGCAAGGTCTAAAAAAGTGCCGAAGTTGCAATGTCATGATAAATTCTTCAGCGCCACCACGTGCTTATCAATTGTTACACTAATTTTTCTGGATTCAGTTTCCAAATTTGTATCTTTCCACACTCTCTGGTCACTTAGCTTTGAAATGTTCCTCGTACTTGGTGCTGATTGTTTTGAAGGTCACATCCTTTGCCTTGTTGGGAAAACAAAGTTGGTTAGTAGGCCATCCGCTTCCAGACCAATCCCGGCCAGCAAAATTGTTTTCTTGCACTCAAGAATTGCCTTATTCTGAGTCTGGGCCATTTAACTTTATTTTATCTCCAAATTCTAAAATACAATTAGCTCTGAAAAGTATCACTATTCTCTCAACATATATGGTAACAGATTCTTAAAGCTCTGATATATATTCCCAGCTTTCCAAGGCATCCTGCCAGCACAGCCATATTATCTCGCTTCGAATGTAATGGTGACACAGGACCTTTATTACAGCTGTCTGCAATAGCAGAGGTTAAGTCAGCCGAGTCATAACAAACTCACCCAGAGCCATGTAGTCGATTGTAGCCATGTAGGTTGGTCGATGGACACGAGGAACCTGCAGCAGCCCATTCGACGGAGCATGGCCCTGTGATGTCAGAAACAATGAGGCGCAGCACAATCTCATTGGAATTGCCGCCATCTGAGCAAATAGGTTACCCAGAACCAGCTGACCCTGGATCTTCACAGCCCCTACTGCCGCTTTTCTGCCAACATGTTCGTAGTTTGATCACACCCTTGTTGCTAAATCCAGTCCATGTTGTGAGGCACTCTTGCAAAGGAGGACCAAGTTGGCCAGTTCGAATGATTAAAGATGTTACTTCGCTGACTCACAACATTAAAGCTTTCGCTTACTCACAATATTAAAGCTAGTCATGATTATTAAAGGGTCGTAGAATCCTGTTTGGCTGGCGGTCAGCAGCACCACCCAGAGCTACAGACTGGCTGTCCGACCTCTCGGAATCTCTCCAAATGGAGAAAATCAAATTCGCCATCCGAGGGTCGGACGACGGCTTCCACAGAACGTGGAAGCCATTCATGCAACTGTTCCGGGACCTGTTTGTGGCCAACGTACATGAGGAAGAATAGTCGGGTGGCCAAGAACCAGGGGAAAATGGACGGGAATCGGGGGAAGGTAGCCGGGGGGAGGGGGGGGGGGGGGGGTTACGGGTTCGGTATGGGGGTTTGATGGCAAGCCAAGGCCCAAAACCAAACTATAAATAAATGCCTATAAACATGTGCCTCGGCCATATTGGGGAATGTAAAATATGTATGCTGGCTAAAGGGGGCGGCCACAATTGTTGTTATGAAGATGCTTACCTGTAAATATTCATGTTAAATTTTTGTGCTTTCCTTTTTTTTTTTCTCTCTCTCTAATAATTTGTAATTTGTCATATATAAAATATGAAAACTCAATAAAAAACATTTATAAAAAAAATGATTATTAAAGGGTATGGAACCAAATAGGGAAAGTGGAGTTCAAAAAGTGGTCATTTGGTTTAAAAGGCTGAAGGACTGAATAGCCAGCTGGCATTCCCGCCCTTACGTTCCTTTCGTGGTTCAGGAAAAAGGGAATAAAAGACGAAAAGCGGAACAGGGAGGAATCATGGGATTATGGAACTGCTTCTTGCACAAGTACGAACGGAATGGAGCAAATGGTCTTTGTCCATTTTGTAAATTCTATATAGTTCTAAACCCCATGGCTGCCTTGGCTGGAATTAGCCCGCTCTTAATGGATTTGGAAAGCTGGCCGCTTTCCAAAAATCTCAAGAGCTATGAATAACTACTCGCAACACATTCTATACCACAATATTCTCACGTTGGAGATACTGGACTCTTAAACCTGAAATTTGTACCCAGTCTAATCACAACATATTTGACTACAAGATTTTAGAACCACATGGGTTATGAATTGGGGATTGATGTTCACCAGGACATCACCAATAAAAACGTGAAAATGAAGAGCACCCGTAAAACTTGTCTGAACTGATTCTGCATACCTTAAAATGGAACTTCAGTGTTACGGGTGCTGATATTATTGATTTTTTAAAAACTGGGATTTGAACATTTGAAACAGGGTTTTCCTCCTGAAATGCGAGAAATGTTCAGCAGCTCTGGCAGCATCTGTGGAGAAAGGAATAAAGTTAACGTTTCAGGTCAATCACCTTTCATCAGAACTGGGAAAAGATAGAGATGAAACAGGTTTTAAGCAAGTGAAAAGTGGGAAGATTCAAAATATTCTTGTGGCGGGCAGCACGGTGACGCAGTGGGTTAGTGTTCCTGCCTCATGGCGCCGCGGTCCCAGGTTCGATCCCGGCTCTGGGTCACTGTCCGTGTGGAGTTTGCACATTCTCCCTGTGTTTACGTGGGTTTTGCCCCCATAACCCAAAGGTGTGCAGGCTAGGTGGATTGGCCATGCTAAATTTCCCTTAATTGGAAAAATTTAATTGGGTACTCGAAATTTATATTACAAAAATATTCTTGTGACTCCGAATCGCAACAATTTGCTTTAATGTAATCCGTTTATATAGCTGGAATTCCACAGCAATTCGCTGGTGGCGGGATTCTCTGATCCTGCTGCTGTCAATGGGAATTTCCATTGAAGCCACCACATGCTGCCGGGAAACACGTGATGTGGTCTCACTGCTGGCGAGTCCCGAGAATCCCACTGCCAGCAAACGGCCGGTGATTTCCTGCCTATCTGTCAGACTGTTTGGAAGCAATTTTTCAGATTGCAGCATCATTAATTTCCGATTTGCTTGTGTTGACTAGGTTCCTGTGCATTATGGAGAACAACAATTCCTTGCTTAACACTTAATGACGATATCAAAAGCCAATTATAGTCACTCATGTGCATGTCAGAAAATGCTCCAGCAATGAAATGCTGGAATGCTAACACTAGGTGTTGGCAGTCTGAGTCATCAGGGTGTGTAACGTGTGGAAATCCTAACCCTGACGGAGTTCAATGCATTCTAAAATGACACCAGTTACAAATGCGTAAAGCATGAAACAATACCAAGTGATGTGACACACAAAGCACACTTCCGCAGACTACTTATAAATTATCCTGGGCCTATTTTAGGATCTACATCTTGGAAAAGTTAATAGCTGCAAAGGTACATGGCAATTTATAATTCACTCAGGGAGGAGAAAATGCTGACTGATCATTCTGGTTTGTAGCAGTACATATCTCATCAGCTAATCAGAGTGACACTGACCTAGCACTGGTACAGTCTGTGTTCCAGCAAATATATAGCCTCCTCTCTGAAGCATGCGATCTGGAAGCAGCAGGGTGTCTAAATGCCGAAAAAAATAATTGAATAATTGTATTTGTTGACTGTATTAGTCTCCCATTCTGACTGCAACTATTTAATTTCCACATTCAGTGTTATTTCAACTTTAATACTTGGCTGGAAACTCAATATAAGAATGTGGAAATATATTTTTTTAGTGCTGGTTAATGAAGGTGGTTTCCTTGGAAATGTGGTAAAATCTTATAAATTCCAGTTTATTTATATATATACCAATGATGCCATAGTTGCATTGTTATGCTTATGTGATATGTTGTACAGCAGTGACAGTCGACACCAACAGTCTTCCAAATCCCTTTGTGGACTGCAATTTATTCTTCCCAAATGTGAAAACAGGGTGGAGTGCCCTTCAATGGATTCCAGTTAAATCTCTGTGGGAAATGACTCAATGGTATAATGGCAACCACTAATGTGCGAATTTTAATTTTTTTGTTTGGAATACAGGGTTCTGGTCTCCATTTTATAACATGGAGATAGAGGCACTGGACCAGGTGCAAAGTAAGGAATGATATCGGAATTGAGGTTATACCTATCTGGAAAGCGGCTCTTCTTTCGTCAAAAGAGAAGACTAAGGGATGACCTGATAGTGGCCAGCAAAGGGTTAGGTAGGGTGAATGTGGAATGATTCCACTTGCAAGGGAGAACCAGATTCATAGAATTCCTACACTACAGAAGGAGGTCATTCGGCAATGGAGTCTGCACAGACCCTCCAAAAGAGAATCTTCTCTAAGCCCTCTCCCCCACCTTATTCCCATCACCCCACCTAACCGTGGGGCAACTTATCACGGCCAATCTACCTAACCTGCACATCTTTGGACTGCGGAAGGAAACCAGAGCACCCGAAGGAAACCCACACAGACATGGGGAGAGTGTGCAAATTCCACACAGTCACCCGAGGCTAGAGTCGAACCCGGATCCGTGGCACTGTGAGCAGCAGTGCTAACCACTGTATCACCCTCAGAACTAGAGGTCATCGATATAAAATCATCAGCAATAAATCCAAAAGGGAATTCAGGAGAAACTACATTATCCAGAAATTGGTTAGAATGTGGGGTTTGCTCCCACCAGCATACTTGAGATGATTTGCAGAGTTTGATTTGAGAGGAAGCTGGAAAAGCGCATGAGGGGAAAGGAATAAAAGGATATGCTGATGGTGTTAGTTGAAGAAGAGGTGAGTGGAGACTTCCATGGAGCATAAACACCAGCATGGACTTGTTGGGCTGTTTCTGTGCTGTAAATACAATGTAATACTCTACGCTTTGCAAAAATAATGTATGTTGCTGCTTGTGAATAGAATTAGTTATGAAAGAGTAACGTTTTAATTGAATCAATTTTAAATATATAACTCTACCACTCATTGGGCGAAATTCTCCGACCCCCACGACGGGTGGGAGAATAGCGGGAGGGCCTTCCCGACATTTTTGCCGCCCTCCCGCTATTCTCCACCCCCCCCCCCCGCCGAAGTCCCGACCCGAATCGCTGCCGCCGTTTTTTTACGGCCGGCAGCGATTCTCAGCTGTTAGATGGGCCGAAGTCCCAGCCCTTTCCGCCGTTTTTACGAACGGCAAACACACCTGGTCTTGCCGTTCGTAAAAACGGCGTCACAAACTCGCTATTAATAACCATGGCACCGATTGGCACGGCCGTACCACGGCCATGCCAAGGGTGCCATGGGCCCGCGATCGGTGGGCACCGATCGCGGGCAGCGGGCCCGATGCCCGCGCACTACTTGTCCTTCCGCCGCCCCGCAGTATCCATTCGCGGGGCGGCTGAGGGGCAACCCGGCCCGCGCATGCGCGGGTTTCGCGCAAAAACGCGATGACGTCACCCGCGCATGCGCGGGTTGGAGTCTTCCAAACTGCGCATGCGCGGCTGACGTCATATGACGCGTCAGCCGGCGCTAACTCCGGCAAGCGGGCTTAACGATTTTCGTTAAGCCCGTCTTGCCGGAGCCTACGGCGTCGGGCTGCTAGCCCCGACCGGGGACCAGAATCGGTCCCCGGTCGGGAAGGGGCGCGCTGCCGTAAAACCCGCCCGGGTTTTACGGCAGCTTTACAATTTCTCCCGTTTTGGGAGAATCGCGCCCATTATTTCTTCACTGAACCCATATTCTGCATGCAGGAACCATCTTGGTGTAGTCACTTATTTAGAAACTTGAAAGCTAGGCAAGTTTAAATCAATTCAATTAATCATACGTGGGTGAGGCATGAAAACCAAACTTGAGCAGAATAAAAGTGTATTTGAGCCGAGAAATACCATCGCTCCCAAAATTGTGAAAGTATTTCTCAGATTTCATTATATTGATTGCAGTCTAATAATTTCACATCAGGCACGTGCATTTGTCCACTGATTATGACTTCATAACTGTCCTCGGAAATGTCATTGAAGCTATTTGAGAGCTGATTAAGCTTCTTGGTCTCCGCAACTTGGAAAACATGCTCCCAATCCAACCTCAGTTTATGAAGTCAATCTGTGTCCATTAACTTTGGTTTGTTGACACCGCCCCACCTCTACTGGTTATCCAACACAGTCCACAAAGCTTTAGACCTGCTCCTTCCAGGTCTAACTGGTACACATCAGGTTTTCAGACACCACTCGACCCAAAATCACACATGAGTGGAGGCAGCTGCTGATTTCCAAGGGCAGCTGCCACTGTGAAACATGCATGCGCAAAGCACAAAATGGTAGATGTTGAGGCTGTCTGTCACTGTGAAAATCCAGGCTTAAGTGTCCAACAGAGTGGGTAGCATGCCTGTCTTGTGTGAGGCGAATGTACTTATTGCACTGGATCAGTTTCTTTCATAGTACATGCTCTAGAAGTATTCAAGACAACCATGAAATATTTAAATATGAGTCCAATACTTGTTTTATCATCATCGTATTGCCATCATCCATACAAATGACATTGTTTTGCCTTCCTCAGTTCAGCTGTACAGGCCTTGCTTTTACATCATTAAGTAACTTAAGTGGGGTGCTCTTTCCAAGAGCCGGTGCAGACTCGATGGGCCGAATGGCCTCCTTCTGCACTGTAAATTCTATGATTCTATGATCACTACAAATATTAAAAACATCAAATCCATGTAAGGAAGCAAATTCATCCAACAACTCATCTCCGTCTGCATCTAATAATTAACAAAAATAATTAAGAGTCATGGACTTTAACTGAAGTTATTTACAATGCTGGAGATTAAAGGCTTTAGTCTTTGCTTATTTCCTATTTACATTTATTTATCAAATTTTCTCACCTTCAATAAAGCTTCAAGAACTCTGGGCTAGGAAAACGGGAGGAAATCATCCAAGAGTTCTCTCATAAAACTATAGAATTCCTACAGTGCAGAAGGAGGCCCTACAGACCACTGAGTCAGCATTGACCCTCTGAAAGAGTACCCTATCTAGGCCCACTCCCCACCCTATCCACTAACCCCATAACCCCACCTAACTTATACATCTTTGCACACTAAGAGGCAATTTAACATTACCCTGCACATCTTTCGACTCTGGGAGGAAACTGGAGCATCCAAAGGAAACCCACGCAGACACGGAGCGAAAGTGCAAACTCCCCATAGTCACCCAAGGCCATAGTAAACCCGGGTCACAAATTCACAGAATACGACTGTGCAGAAGAGGCCCTTCGGCCCATCGAGTCTGCACCGATGCCTGAAAGGCCCTGACCTGCTCAACTAATCCCACTTGCCAGCATTGGGGTCCACGGTGCTGTGAGGCAGCAGTGCTAACTACTGTGCCACCGTGCCACCCCTAATGACTTCCACAAAAAAAAGTATGTCTGGAAATCAGGTAAGGGCATGATCAGGCTCAGCTGTGATCCCCAATGGTCAAATCCAATGGTAACACTCACTCTCTAGGTTAATTCATAAAGTTTGCTAATTCATGCCGTTTGATGTGATCAGCCAATCGCAGGCTGTTTAGTCCCAATGACTGGAAGATCATATCAAACAGCATATCCCTTCAACTTTTTGCAATAGTAAGTAGTCTTACACCACCAGGTTAAAGTCCAACAAGTTTGTTTCAAATCACTAGCTTTCGGAGCGCAGCTCCTTCCTCAGGTGAATGAAGAGGTGGGTTCTACAAACACATATATAGATAAATTAAATGATGAAAGATGATCGTTCATCTTTGATGCGTTTGTGGAACCCACTTCTTCATTTACCTGAGGAAGGAGCTGCGCCCCAAAGCTTGTGATTCAAAATAAACCATTTGGATTTTAACCTGGTGTTGTAAGACTTCTTACTGTGCCCACCCAAGTCCAACACCGGCATCTCCACATCATGTTTGCAATAGGCAGAGTACTGACCATACTCAATCAGTCCATGCTGGCAAAACTAAGAGCACAATGCCAAATTATGGATCTGATTCTGCAATTGGGTAGTACATGCTGAACAGCCCTAAATGTGTTAAGATAATTACAACTGTTTTAAGATTATCAGTCTGGCTCATAATGCTGAACTCACTTATACATTCTAAAAAATACATATGTTCATACACAGAGACCTGTCCTCTACAAGCAAAAAGAAAACGTCCAAGCACAGTTTTTGAAGTAAACAAAAACAATGGAAACAATAGTTCCCTGGTGCACTCTCTATTGTAACACCTTGACTAATCAGAGCAGGTTAGCCAGCCAATCAGCACCCTTTCCTCATGCAGTGTAAATTGTGGCTCCCTTTGAAATTTAGCATTCTTGCATTTGTCTTGATGAGTACAAGATTAAAGATTCAACAACATGATCCTTTTGTTGGCATTAAAATAGCTCAAACTTTTGAGTTTGAAACTAAAGACACATTTGTCATCACCTCAGGGGCTCTCAAAGTGCTTTACAGCCAATGAAGTAATTTTAATAATAATAATCTTTATTGCCACAAGTAGGCTTACATTAACACTGCAATGAAGTTACTGTGAAAAGCCCCTAGTCACCACATTCCGGAGCCAGTTCGGGTACACAGAGGGAGAATTCAGAATGTCTAAATTACTTAACAACACGTCTTTCAGGACTTGTGGGAGGAACCAGAGCACCCGGAGACAACCCACGCAGACATACGGAGAACGTGCAGACTCCACACAGACAGTGACCCAAGCCGGGAATCGAACCTGGGACCCTGGCGCCGTGAAGCTACAGTGCTAGCCGCTGAATTATAGTCACAATGAACATAGCCCAGAGTTTCCTCTAGTTTGAAATTGGCCAGACCGCTGCAAAAAGCACATCTTACATCAAACTTAAATCGAGTTTCTGTGATCTTTTTTGGAGTCTATAAAAACATGACATTGGTTATGGACTCTTCTCCTAAAACCTGTCATATCCCAGATCCAATTAATCATCGAGGCAATTTTCTGACGATAGCACCCTATGTGCAACTGTTCAAGATGTACTCCAAATTGAACTCATTTCCTTTGGATGTATGGACACTAGTAAATAGTATTAGAAAATATTAAATTTTCCATGAAACAGACTAGTGTTCAGCAGCAAACACGAATAAATGGTTCAACATAGTTTTTTAAAAAGTCACTTTCACTGATTTTTAAAGTAAATTCAGAGTAACCAATTGTTTCTTTTTTCAAATAAGAGGCAATGTAGCGTGGCAAACTCCACACAGACAGTGACCCGGGGTCGGGATCAAACCTGAGTCCTTGGCTTCATGAGGCAGCAGTGCTAACCACCGCCCCACCGTGCTGCCCTCATTCTCAGTGATTTAAAATCAGGTTGCTCATAAGTGGTGGATCAGACGCGTATGAACATTAAAAAAATTGTTTTGTGATAAACCCATATTCAGCTGTTTTAATAAAACTGCTCTAAAGGTAAATTATTACATTCTAACATGCTGTCTAATTGCTCTGGTTCATAAAAGAGTTTATGTTTGCGCTTATGCAAATAAGTTTGGGCAGAAACTCATACCATGTCTTTGTCGGAGAAAGATTTGTCATTTCAAGATCATTTTGCTGATTATGCCCAATGTGCAATGGCAAAAGTTGCCAATCACACACAAAGTAAAATCTCCATTAATAACACACAGAAAAGATAACACAATTTTATATATCTGTATGATACTCAGAGAATGATCTGCGTTGGAGTCTCTGGTACAATAACCGTGGCGTCTAAATGCATGGAACAGGCTTCCATGTTTATTTATAACCAAATGGTAACCATGATTACCAAATACCAAGGGCAGCATGGTAGCATAGGTTAGCACAGTTGCTTCACAGCTCCAGGGTCCCAGGTTCGATTCCCGACTTGGGTCACTGTCTGTGCGGAGTCTGCACGGTCTCGCCGTGTGTGTGGGTTTCCTCCGGGTGCTCCGGTTTCCTCCCACAGTCCAAAGATGTGCGGGTTAGGTGGATTGGCCATGCAAAAATTGCCCTTAGTGTCCGAAAAAGGTTAAATGGGGTTACGGGGATAGGGTAGAGACATGGGCTTGAGTCGGGTGCTCTTTGCAAGGGCCGGTGCAGACTCGATGGGCCGAATGGCCTCCTTCTGCACTGTAAATTCTATTATTCTATGATTCATAAAACCACACTTTGGTGGATCCATGTTGGCATTGGTTCTCAGTGCCTTTTGTTGTTTATATTTAGAGTTGAGCTGATGATTGAAGAACTGCCCATCCGCAGGTGGCTGGCAGTATGGCACTGAATGTTCAAACTTCAGGTTAACTAATGTTGATCCAAAATGGCGCGACAGGCTCGGTCCCATTATTGTGTGAAAGCCTGGGGTTTGACTCAGTTTGAGTGCTACTGATGGAGACAGTTTTGTGAGCTGTTCCTTATTGCAGATCCATTTCGTTGTCCCATTCTCCGGCTCTAAAGGCACGCTTGCCCTGAATGGGATCGGCATTGGTCAGGATTCAAAACAGTTTACTTTGTGAAGACATTGGGTGTGATTTCCCAACCCTTCCCTCTGGCAGGATCTTGCAGTGCCACCGACGTGGCGGGAGAGGATGAGACGCATAAAACGCCTTAGATATCGGCGAGACGAGAAGATCCCGCTGAAGGCCAATGGAGAGCCGCCTCGCCCTCGTGCTGTGGGTGGGCTGGAAAATGCCCTCCATTGACTTCTCACAAATGCAAACTAAAAAAAAAGAGCAGGCAATCCCTAAAAATAAAAGTCACATTCACGCTATTTCAGATTGTTAGTGCATCCTGTGAGATCAACCTGGGATCATAGTGCGTGTTTCTGTGCGTGTGTGTTTGCGTATTTGTGCGAGGACAAATAAAACTAGAAATGTATTTCTGTGGCACTAATGGACAAACATTTAACGTGTTTATGAAATTCCTCTGTATATGCTTATAGTCATTAACCTGCTTGTTTTAATTTCAAAAGATCGACACCTCTTCAAGCCATAGAAAATGGATTGCCATTCACACACTCACAAAAATCACAAACAATTTCCAAGCTTTTGCTGGTCAGTTACAAAAATAGTTTTGATGTGAAGATGCCGGCGTTGGACAGTAAGAAGTCTTACAACACCAGGTTAAAGTCTAACATGTTTGTTTCAAACACGGCCTTTCGGAGCCTTCCTCAGGTCAAAAATAGTTTTGACAATCATCAAACCAGCTGAATGAATTCAGTTGCATAGCACAGACTTTTTGGTTGAGGAATGGGTATTGAAGGGTCCAATATGTTGTGTGTTTGCCCTCAGTCAGTGCTGGAAGTGATTTACATATGACACTGGTGAGGATATCTGTGGCGATTGACCCTTTAAGAGCAACACAGCAGAGTAAGGGTCACTTGGTCTGATTGACCGATTGAGACTCACGGTGTGGAATCATCCCAATGGTGAGAGAGGCTCCTAGGCAGAGACATTTTGAGAGAAAGCTGCAGCCATGATGCTGCTCTACAATTCTTAATAATAAATACCTTTTGTATTTACCAAAAAGTACTCACTAAAATGCTTCTCTTTAGGCAAATATGTTCATTTGACTCTTCCACGGAGGACGGGGCACAATATGTCGAGCACCTTGGGTACTATTTCCAAGCAAACAAAATAAGGAGGAGGCAAAATGCAAAGCAGCTCTCCTCAGTGTTTGTGGAACTCAGACCTATAGCCGGGTTTGCAGTCTTACAGCACCAAATGCGCCTGTCTCCGAATCATTTTGTGAGCTTGTGGATTAAGAGAAGGCTCAATTGCAACCTCAACCATCAGGCATTCTCCAGAGGTTCAAACTTATTTCAACGGTGAGAGTCCCAGGTGAATCGATCATGACTTACATTACTAAACTGAAGCAATTATCGGAGTATTGTGATTTTGGAGCCGGGCAAAATGACATGTTACGGGATAGGTTAGCCTGTGGCATGAGCAATGATGCTGTTCAAAGCAGATTGCATGCATTGGTCAATGTGAATTTTAAACGAGCCATGGAGATAGCCCTGGCCATGGAAAGTGCTGAAAAAGATGCGCTAAAGTTGCAGGGCTCACCAATGAGGGCAGGGAATCTGCAGCTAGTCGTGGCACCAAAACCGCCCAAGGAGCAGTGAAGCAGGAAACAATTTCAGCCACCAGCAAAACAAAAAGGTACAGAATAGACAGTCAGTCAGTGATGCTTAAAGTGGAATGTTACCAATATGGAGGTAAGCACACTCCTGAATCATATCGGTTTAAAGAGGCTGAGTGTTTTTATTGTCACAAAAGAGGACATTTTTTGAAACAATGCAGAGCGAATAAGATCGCCGAATCAACCAAGATGTTACAAGTAGAAAGTGTGGAACTGCCAAGCAGCAATGATTCTGGTATTTGCTCTGTTTAATCTAAAAACAGACAAGATCGACCCAGGGCAGGATTCTCTGTCGGCTGACGCCGAAATCGAAAATCGTGATTGGGCAGAGAATCCGTTCCGATGCTGAAATTGCAGCGGGCGCTGATTTCAAGCCAAATCGCAATGCTCCGTTGCCTTGACAGCAGCGTCAATGCATTCTAGAATGCACATACAGTAAATACCATTGGCATATCATTAGCGGGCCTGACCCGGTATTCTCCGGGGCTTCCGTCATTCTCCGCCTCCGATGGGCCGAATTCCAGACGGTGAGGTTCACTTGTGCTTTTAACAATCGTGAAACCGGTGTCGTGGTTGAAAAGGGAGAGAGAGAGGGGGTAGGACATGGAGAGGCCTGATGGTGGGCTACCGTGCCCGATAGCGGCCAGGCTGGCTGGGGTGGGGTGCAGGTGACGGGGGAATGGGCCGTGGAGTCGGGGCGACGCCCATGGGATTGGGGCGGTACCCAGGCACAGACCGCCATTATCACGGCCTGTAAGGCAGCCATCTTGCTGCACACCCCACTGACCATCCACCTTGGCCCCTGGTTCTGCAGAGTGACGCTGGCTATATGTGTGCTCTCACACCTCCAGGAGGTGTGGATGTACCACTGGCAAGGGCAGCACCAGCCCATGGCAGCAGGGACGGGCACCAAGGCCAGAGGTCTCCACGGTGGCATGCACCGATGGGGCCAGGGGTGTGGGGATGGGGGTTCGCGGGGGAGGAAACATGCACAGCCATGGTCTGCAGTGCCAACTGGGGCCACCATGTAGCCCGGTAATCCTGGTTGGGGGTATGTGCCATGCTAACAAGTTGGCTTTTAACCCACTGCAGACAATGGATATTGGAATTCAACCAGCAATGGTGGCTTTCCTGCTAGTCGCCGCAGCCCTGGGGGATGGCTTGCGGCACAAGCTGGAGCAGCTCATGGAGGAGGAAGATGCAGCAGCGAAGCGGGCAGCAGCGGAGCCTGCCCCAGAGGAACAAGAGGCAGCTGCGCAGGATAGAGAACTGGCTGCCCAACAGGCGGATGAGGAGGAGATGCAAAGTAGGTGCTGCATGAGGACCCATGTGTAAAGGCAGCACATGTCGTTTGAGGACCTGCTGGACTGGCATGCCGTCGTAGATTCTGGCTGAGCAGGGAGACAGTGCGACATATCTGCCATATCCTGACGCACCTGGCATCACAGGGGAATGGAGGAGGATACCCTCTCTCAGTGGCCGTCAAGGTGACAGTCGCCCTGAAATTTTACGCCACAGCATCCTTCCACGCACTGAGTGGGTACCTGTCTGGAATCTCACAGAGCTCGCTGCACAGGTGCATCCACTCCATCACGGAGGCCCTATATGCCAAGTCAGCACAATACATTCACTTCAATGTGGACCAAGCCCACCAGGATGCCAGGGCAGCGGGTTTGTCGCCATGGCTGTCTTGTCCCGGATCCAGGGGGTGATTGAAGGCATGCATGCCCCTCTACGAGCACTTGCCAATGACAGGCCGCTCTACACAAACCAAATGGGGTTGCACTCAATGAATGTGCAGCTGGTGTGTGACCATCAGCTGTGCATCACGCACGTCTGCGCCTGATGCCCGGGCAGTGTGCATGATGCTTTCATCCTGGCACACTTGACGATTCCCGACATGTTCAAGGTGCCCCCCCCCATCTCCCACTGGGCGTTGGCTCCTGGATGACAATGGCCATGGCTGATGACTCCTATTCCGAGGCCACAGACCGACGGCGAGACTCGCTACAACGACGTCCATGCAGCGACCAGGGGCGTGATCGAGTCGTGCTTTGGCATTCTGAAGATGCGGTTCAGGTGCCTGGATCATTCTGGAGGGGCTCTTCTGTATGACCCTGAGAGGGTCGCCCGCATCGTAGTGGCCTGCTGCGTCCTCCACAACATTGTACAACAGAGGGGCGATGTGCTGGAGGAGGAGGATGAACACCAGGCCTCATTCGATGAGGAGGAGGCAGGGGAGTGTGAGGATGGGCAGGACATGGGGCCCAGGCAGGGACTGGAAGCCGCGCAAGGGACGCTCTGATTGCCTCCAGGGTCACCGACTGGAGGGCCGTGGGTGGGGGAAGAGGGGGGGCAACCCATCCCCATCCCACCTCCACAACTAGCCCCCAGCCTGCAACCCCCTCCTGTGTGACATACCTGCCACACTACGAGGGTGTGTGCCTTGTGTTGGCAGTAACAGCGGGTCTGGCCCATGACATTGGCATATCATCAATGTGCCCGACCCAGCATTTTCCGGGCCTCCCACGATGCTCCTCTTACGCCAGGAGGAATTACGACTGTAAGATACACTTGTGGTATTTACAACCTGGAAACACCGTGGTTGCTGAGGGGGAGAGAGGGGTTACAAACTGTGTCCAACGTTGCTTTAGTGTGCTAACAGTTGTGCCGCCGCCGGGGTGGGGGGGGGGCACCTGCCAGGGCCGGGGTGAGTAGTGGGGGTGGCCAGCAGGTGGGCCAGGGTAGCCAGGCACGGACAACCATTGTCGTAGCCTGTAAAGCAACCATTAGCTGCACATGCCACTGACTGCCAATGTGAACTTAGCACCATGGGTCATATGGGTGCCCCCCCCCCCAGGCCACCCTCCAAGGTACCCTCTAATCCCAACCGACCCATCCAAAGGATGGGCATGTTCTAGCGTAGCCGGTGCCACCTTCTTGGTTTGGATGAGGGTTGGCATTCATTGGAATCGCACAAGTTCCATGTTGCGCCGGTGCTACCCATTAATTTGCTCCGGGATTGGCACTACTTTGTGAACACTCACGATTCAGTCCTGGCGTCAGCACTTACTGTCTCAAATAAATTATCCAGCCCAATGTTTTTGCTTATGATTGATGCATATTCTAATTTTTTGAGGTGAAGTCACCTACATCATTTGCTACCATCGAAAGATTACGCCAATGCTTTTCAACTCATGGTTATTTCATAGAATGTTTCATAGAATTTACAGTGCAGAAGGAGGCCATTCAGCCCATCGAGTCTGCACCAGCTCTTGGAGAGAGCACCCAATCCTATCCCCATAACCCAGTAACCCCACCCAACACTAAGGGCATGTTGTCAGACAATGGAACCCTATTCAGAAGCGCTGAATTACAAAACTTCATCACTCTCAATGGTATTAACCACATCAGAACTGCCTCTTACCACCCAGCATTTAATGGCATGGCTGAGAAAGCTATCCAAACCTTTAAGTCTGGCCTAAAGAAACTGTCAGGAGGAACCTTGGAGAACAGCGATGGTTGGCGTGGCGCCAACCCCGCCAGCGCCGGCCTAGCCCCTGAAGGTGCGGCGGGTTCCGCACCTTCCGGGCAGCCCGATGTCGGAGTGGTTCACGCCATTCTTTGGCGCCCGCCTGCCGGATTCCGAAGAATCCTGCCCCAGAATCTCACAATTCCTCCTTAGCTATCGTACCAATCCACATGCAACAACTGGAGTTCCACCAGTAGAACTGTTAATGAAATGTTGTATCGGAAAAAGCCTGGGTCTCGTGTTCCAAATCTGCCGGGCAGTATAAAGGCTGTCCAAAGCAATCAGAAAGCAAGACATGTTTCACATTGTACAGCACAATCATTTATAGTCAATTAAGTCCTATATGGGAGAAACTTTGGGACTGGATCTAGTTGGATCGTTGGAATTATTGGGCAGACCTTTACTAAATGCCGGTTCAAGTGAGGAAGCTGTGGGAAACCTGCCGGCTTCAGAGATACCTTTTCCCATCTGGTTCAACAGCACACAGTGCAATTTCAAAGTGCTGGTGAAGATCAAAACATCAGAGATTTCTAAAGGGCTTCCTGATCCAAAGTGACATATACCCCCCCCCCCCCCCCCCCACCCCCCTCTCCCTCTGTCCCTCAGAGATCAGCCCCCCATGGAAATACGGTCCAGGACACATCAGGGCAACCCCTGTGCTGCATTGTCATCAGGGCTCTCACCTCATCTATCCCCCACCCGCGCTGTCATCGGACCCTCCCCTCGCTACACCCCCCCCCCCCCCCCCCATGCTGTCATCAGGGCTCTCCTCCACCACCACACAGAAGGAGAAACCCCTGCCTACACTGAAGGAGGGTTATACCCCACAAGAGTACCCTTGTCACTGTCCCTTCATGTGCCTGCTCGACACTGTCCCCTTGGGCAGGAGGCCCTGCCAAGGAGCCACGGGGCAATGCCCAGCCTTGTCCTTCAATCCCTGGGACCTACAGACACCTCCACCACCCCCTGCCTTCGGCATGATCATTATAACTGTTTTTCACTTTTGAAAACCAGTACTGATTTACGCCAACATGGCGGGGGTGGGGGGGGGGGGGGGGGGGGAGTGACAATATGTTGCGGGTGGACGCTACCGTGTAAAACCAATGAATTATGTTAAAATGTATTCAAAATGTTGGAAATCAGGTTCATGCCCATGCTGGAAGCTGATAATTTTACGGGGGGAGGAGGGGGCCTCGCAATATTCAATTACCATTTTGCATTTGCCTCTTTTGCCTCGCAGTGCCTTTAAAGATCATTGTTGTGCCTCCTATCCGCCTGTGAAAACCGTATACGGGATTTGCGCCTGCGGAAAACGGGGCAGCTAGATCTCGCCCGTTGTCTCTAAGACTGGACACCTTTCAGACCAAGTGGACATGAAGGGACAGATTATTTATTAACATGTGGACCACATGAGGAGTAAAGAGACACTCCAGCAGTCAGTGTTACTATCAAGAAATGTTTTCGAACCCATTAGCACCAAAGAACCTACTCGACCTGTTATCGACATAACTGGTGTCTCCGTGGAAGGAAATAGTGATGGATCGCCTGTGTCAAAAGAGGTACCCATTATTGCAGTTCCTGTTAACGTCAGTCCTGTGGAATCATCTTCGACAAAATAATTACACCGCTCTACGAGTAACAGAAGACCCCTCTGAGACTCGATTTGGAGCTGTTCAACTCATGTTCATAACGTTTAATATTTGGGGCTGAGTGAATTAGGAGTTGAAGATTGTATAAAGGAGTTAAAGGGGGAGGATGTGGTGATTGCTCCTTTAAGGGCAAAACAGCAGACTGAGGGTCACCTGACTTGGGTGACCAATCAGGATTCAGGGTGTGGAATCACCTCATGGTGAGAGAGGTTTCTGGGCAGAGACATTTTGGGAGCTTGTCTTTTGTGTTCCCTAATTGAGTCTGTGAAAGTGCATCTTTACAATGCCATCACTGCCTATGAAAATCAAGAACCTGATGCCTGTTCCAGTCCTGCTGCCAAATTGGATTGCAACTATCCTATTCAGTTTTCATGCACCAACAGCAGATAAACCAATGATCCTTAAATGCACTGCTAGGCAAAAAAAGGAATGCACAAAATGTTGCACATATAATTGCGACCAATGCCAGTCATTGCTCACCCAATCTCCTCAGCACCCTCCTTCCTGTCCCCACTCCCACCCCAAACAATCCACCACCCCTAATTTGGGCATAAGTGAATCTCTAGGCCACTTACAGATTGCTTTTTTATCTCCCTCTCTCTGAAAAGTTTTTCTTTCCCTCTACACCGTTCCTGTAGGCAATGACTCAAGCTGGATAAAGTTCCAACGGTAGGCAATTTTGGACATTTTATTATGTTAAAGATGGTGCAGATGTGCCAGTTGTTGTTGCGATCTGGTATTCAGCCAAGTGGTACCAGCACAGACCAGGGATCCATATAATTTAGCAGTAGACGAGGCAAGGTATTCATTGGCTGAGCATCAAGGGAGTGCTCAGGATCGCTCAAAAGTACCTTTCCACACAGAGTACCATTGTTGGGAATGGAAAGTGACACAAATCCTTTTAAAAAGCCATTTATGAATTTCAGTAAACAAGGGAAAGTTAGCACTTGAAAGGGCTCTGTGACAAAAATTTCCTAGTTATGTGTACAATTATGTGCGGATATAATCATCGGGGCGACACAGTCGTTATTGTCCTTGTTAAAGCATTATTAACTGCATTGCAACCAAACAGCCAGACATAAGGATGCAATAATTGGAAATGTTCGAATCGTAGCATCTCAATTTCCACAGTCATTGCTAAAGTTAATGATTCATGTCCTTATCAAAAAAGGTTTGACTTTCAGTTCTCTCTGAGCATGAAATGCAATATTTCAAAAGTAAGCATGTTCTGGTTTAATACATTTAGAGTCTGCCAAATGAGTACCATGTGAATACGATTAGCATATGGCATACAAATACTTTACTAAAGGGAGACGTTACAGTTTACTGTTCATTTACTAGCTGTGAATTGACCTAATACATAGAGGCATTTGCGTTTCAGAGCAGGGAGGTTATGCTGGAACTACATTGGTTCGGCCACAGCGAGAGTATTATGTATAACTCTGGAATCCAAATTATAGGAGGGATGTGATAGCACTGGAAAGGGTGCAGAGGAGATTTACCAGGATGATGCCTGGGCTGGAGAGTTTTAGTTATAAAGAGAAATTGGGTAGAATTGGATTTTCCTTGGAGCAGAGGAGACTGAGGAGGGACCTGATTGA